>NC_084931.1:11427321-11772314 GCF_958298935.1 Phragmites australis
ACAAAAATGAACAGGCATCACCTCCACTAGGCTGTGCAGCCACAACCCCCATATATATTGTAGGAAACCTAAGTTCCTATCTCCGACTTGATTTGTTTTGCTTGAGTGTTTCTACCAGCCATTTGAACAATTGGGTCTCAACAATCTTCATCATCGAGTGAAGTTTTTTCCATTCATTGTTGCTCTTATTTGTCTTATTAACTAGCTGAATAATCTGCACCATAGAGTGTATAGATTTGAACTTAAAATTGTCGAGTCACACAATTCCAACATCAACCATGACATGATTATAATGCCATATATGATTTAAATATGATTATTTTTGTTATAAAACTGTGATAACCCTAATTGCCATATTCCTTCAACTTGAAAAAATATGATATATGTGCTCTTCTTTGATTGACATCAGTTAACATGCCCTGAGTTTTTTTGTTCAACATCTAGTTAGCGGCTATTGTGTTTCGGCACTACTACAAATTAATTATTTCTTAGGAGGCACTGCCAAAGCTGTGGAAGCATTGCCTTGATGATAAATTCGGCTCTTCTTAATATTTGCATGCCCTGTTGGCTTGTGACCAGGCTTACTCATGGGTAGCCTGGCCTGGTAAGCCCGACGCAACCTATCTCAAAAGAGCCCAACCTAGCCCGATCAGTGCGTAGCTGGGCTCTAACTTAACTTCCCAGCCCATAGATTTTTTCGGGCCGGTCTCTAACTTCAAAAATAGGCATGAAACCTGAAAAAGCCTAGAAAAGCCCGAGAAAACCAAAAAAGCCCAAACCCAGCCCAAAAATGCTATCAGGTTCGGCCTGGGCCTAGAAGCTTGGCCCGGTGTTGGGCTCAGGCTGGGCTTGGGCTTGTGGTTTTCTCATTGGGCTTTTCAAAGCCTGGCCGGGCCCTTGAACAGGTCTACTTGTGACCAAGCTTGACATTTTGCAGTATTACAAACTCCACAAGCTTTTTATTGAGAAACCGCTGCTACCGGGTGTAGTCCAGCGATCCCTCAAGAGAACAATTGCAAAAGGAGACACAAGTGTAGGGGAAAAGCTGTCCATTCTTTATTCATCTGTTTTCTATGTGTTACAATGAGGGGTCTCCCCCATATATAAAGAACCAAAAACCCCTAAGAGTTGGACTCCAATCCTACTAGGATTCGAGACAGACCCACTTCAATACATAACCTGTTAGGTTTCCTAACACTCCCCCTTGGGCACTTCTCGCGGAATGCATATGTCTCATCAAAACTCCCCGAAAACCCAGTGGGAAAAATTAGGAGAAAGAGTATATAGCTCGCGACATGGTCACACGAATTGCCTCATTAATAACCTTGCCATGAGAAACTTCAGGAAAACTCATATAAGGGAAAAAAGAGTACAATTCACCCAAATGCTTCAAGTAATCTTCATGATTAACCTTGGGTACTTAATCTTCTTGACTAAGATTTAATTCTTCTTATTAGTATTATGTGAAATATCTCCCCCTGAACTGTGCAACTCTCTAAGCCTCATCATCCCAATGCCACGAACACATCTTTCAAAACTAGATGCAGGGAGAGACTTAGTGAACAAATCTGCAAGATTCTCACATGACTTGGTATGCATTACCTTTATTTCGTTCATTTTATGCAATTCATGAGCATAAAAGAAATTGGGGTTGATATGCTTCGTTAAGTTGCTTTTCACATATCCCGTTTGCACTTGTGCGACACAGGCAGCATTATCTTCATAGATAATGGTAGGGGTGTTAGTAGTGTTCAAGCCACATGACTGCTGGACGTGATTGATCACTCTTCTAAGCCATGCGCATTCTCGTACGGCTTCATATAGAGCTATTATTTGTGAGTGGTTCGTCGAAGTAGATACAAGACTTTGCTTCGACGATTTCCAGGATATTGCAGTTCCACCACATAAGAAAACATAGCCAATCTGTGATTTTGCTGTATGTGGGTTTGACAGGTACCCAGCATCCGCGTATCCAACAAGACTTAGATCCTGATTCTTTCTGTAGAACAGACCTAGATCTTTGCTACCTTGCAAGTAGAGCAGAATATCCTTCAAGCCCTTCCAGTGCCTTTTAGTGGGCTCTGCACTATATCGTGCAAGTAGGTTTACTCCAAATGCTATGTCTGGCCTAGTGCAATTAGCTAGATACATCAGCGCACCTATTGCACTTAAGTATGGGAATTCCGGTCCCAATACTTCCTCCCCCTCTTCTCTATGTCTATAAGGATCTTGATCTGCTTTTAATGATCTTCCGACCATGGGGCTTTTAGCGGGGAATGATTTATCAAAACCAAACCGCTCTAACACTTTCTGAGTATAGTTTGACGGATGTACAAAGATTCCATCTTCCATATGCTCTAGCTGCAGGCCCAAGCAAAATTTGGTTTTACCCAAATCTTTCATTTCGAATTCAGACTTTAGGTATGAACTTGCTTCTTCAATATCTTCTTTTGTACCGATGATATTCAGATCATCTACATATACAGATATGCAAAATCCATTCTGGGACCTTCTTATGAATACATAAGGACAATCCGTGCTATTTGTGTAGCCTCGTTTTCCAAGAAATTTGCTCAAACGATTGTACCACATTCTACCTGATTGTTTCAACCCATACAACGACTTCTTCAATTGTACACTATAAAGGTGTCTATTTCCTCTATCTTGATTCAGCAATAGTATTCCTTCAGGTATCTTCATATAAATGTCCGAATCTAGGCTCCCATAAAGATATGCAGTCACAACATCCATCAATTTTAGTTTCAATTCTAGGTTGACTGCCATCGAGATTAAATATCTAAAGGTAATTCCGCCCATCACCGGGGAATAGGTTTCTTCATAATCAACGCCTTGTCGTTGAGTGAAACCTTGTGCCACTAGTCGTGCTTTGTATCTCACAATTTCATTCCTTTCATTCCTCTTACGAACAAAAACCCACTTGTATCCCACTTGTTTGATGTGGGGAGGTGTGCGGCATACTGGCCCAAAGACCTCTCTTTTGTTCAGGGACAACAGTTCAGCTGTTATTGCCTTCGGCCAGTCTTTCCAATCTGACCTCATTCTAAGCGAGCGATGCAGGCTCAGGGTCATGATCTATGACTGTGGCAATTTTGTTTGCGAAGTATGTGTCGACTATCGTGTTTGCTCTATTCCAAGATTCCCCTAAATTCACATAGTTTATTGCTATTTCATCATGGGCTGCACTTTCAGGTGCTTCTTCATCTTGCTCTTCATGATTTGGGGCAAGGGCCTTTAGTTTACCAGCATCGATTTCAGTGCGTGCATTTTCACTGGTTTCTTCCTGCGTGGGAAGATTCAAATTTGGTATGCCTACTTTCTGAGGTTCCATACCATCGCCAGGTCTCAACTGGCTCCCCTTCTTTTTCCTTTGGGGCACTTTTGTGATCGGCTGTGGTAAGCTCTCATTTCCCACTTTCGCCAGACGTCTCTGGCTATTTGGGACTTGAGAAACCGAATTTCTTGTCCTTTTATTATTTTTCGGAGCTCCTAGGACAAGATGAGGGGTACCTTCTTTTGGTACTTCCACCCTCTCCGGTGCATTGCGTGCAGGCACCTGCGACTTAGTAACGCTCTTCAAATCACAAAAATGATCAGGCAGATTGTTTGCTAATTTCTGTAAGTCGATGATTTTCTGTACTTCATCATTTGCTTCACTAGTGCAAGTATCATGTGCCGCAATTCCTTCAGCCTGCCATATAATTTCCCGACATTTTTCATCCAAGGGTATATTTCCTCCCCCTAATGACGGAATATTATTTTCATCAAAAATGCAGTCAGCGAAACAGGCCGTATGCAAATTTCCAGTTGTTGGTTCTAAATATCGGATTATGGATGCAGTCTCATAACCGACATAGATTCCAACTTTCCGCAAAGGCCCCATAACAGTCCGCTGTGGTGGCGGTATCGACACATAAACCATACATCCAAATTTGCGTAAATGGGAAATATTCGGGATCACCCCTTGCACTAGTTGCATAGGTGAATGGATGTTGTAGGAGGAGGGTCCGTAATTAATGAGGGCTGCTGCATGCAAGACGGCGTGTCCCCAACATGTAGCAGGCAAATTACAGTGCTGCAACAACGGTCTAGCAATGAACTTTATTCTCTTGATCAGTGCTTCGGCTAGTCCATTCTGGGTGTGGACATGCAGTACAGAATGTTCAACTTTAATCCCCATGCCAGTGCAATAATCATCGAACGCTTTCGAAGTAAATTCTCCAGCGTTGTCCATTCTAATGGACTTCACTCGATGATCCGGAAAATTATTCCTGATTTGTATGATCTGCGAGATCAACTTTGCAAAGGCGTGGTTGCGGGTAGATAATAGACATACATGCGACCACTTCGAGGATGCGTCTATTAATACCATAAAGTACCGTAACGGGCCAGAAAGCGGTTGAATAGGACCACAAATATCCCCTGGATTTGGTCCAGGAATGCAGCGATTTCATCTTGAACCTTCAAGGTAGACGGTCTTATTATTAATTTTCCAGTAGCGCATGCAGGGCATACAAAATCTTCATGATTCAGAAACTTTTTCACATTTATGTCATGACCTTGTGAGTTAGTAATTATGTTTCTCATCATTCTAAGACCAGTGTGACCTAATCTATCATGCCATAGGGAGAATAATTCTGCACTACGGAATACAGTCTTTAAGGTAGTGAACACTTCAGATGCCCTAATACGAGTGTAGTACAAGCCACTGCTCATGGAGGGAAGTTTTTCTAATATTCTTTCTTCACTATCACGCTTAGTGATGTATAGTACTCCCTATTATCTTCTTCACCAGTTTCTACATGGAAACCGTTAGCCCGAATGTCTTTAAAACTTAAGAGATTCCTTGTAGATTCAAAGTACAGCAATGCTTTTTCAATGTGCAAAGTAGTTCTTATAGGTAGTGTGACTATGGCTCTTCCAGATCCAACTATGCATTTATCACTACCAGTGACAGTCATCACTTTTTCAGAGCTATTTCTGATAGAATGGAAATACTTCTTTTCTCTTAAGATTGTATTTGTGGTTCCACTATCCACAATACACACTTCCTCCATGCAGGCGCCGCACATATTCTATAAATAAAGCATTCAATCATTCACATGCAAGAAAGTAGCACAAAGACTAAATACTTTATATATACTATCGAAAAATTATTTGCAGCTAAGATCCGCTCTTCTAGAGCTTACATTTATTCAATTCTCCTAAATTCAGTAACTAACTAAATAAATGGCTAATTACTCTAATCCTAGATAGAGTTTACGAAACATCTGGCCACTTCATCTTCAATGGCTTTGTTTTCCGCTTCATTCATTTCGGCATCTACTATGGCAGTGGAAGAGGGCAAAGTAGAGGTCCCTGCATCCTTCATCGGGAGGTCTTTTACAGTCATTGCGGGAGCGTCATCAACTTCCATGTGAGATGCATCCCTTTCAACTTCGACTGCTTTGTCCTCTTCCATCCCCACTGCAATGGTGAGGTGTGCTTCTGGCTGCTCTTTCTTCTTCTTTCGGAATGCTTCCACAACATGCTTTGGTGCTTTGCAGATGCGGGACCAATGGCCCCAAACACCGCACTTATAGCATGTCTGGTTCTGCTCACCATAAGACTTGACTTCTTTCTTTGTCTTGCCGTTATTATCACTAGGCTTGACTTTGCCTCTCACCACTTTCTTTCCTCCCTTCTCCCGCTTCTTATTGCGGATCTTGCACGCTTTGAAAGAGAGTTGATTGACTTCTAGTCCACTACTCCTTCCTTACGGCTGGGATAAGAAGTTCTTGTTTATGACTTTGTCATGAACTTCATTGAGTTGCAACACATCGATCAATTCTGAATACTTCTTGTAATTTGATTAATGGTTATTGCGTGCGGATTCTGCCGCATTCGGGTGGAAAGTGGAGAGAGTCTTCTCAATTTTCTCCTCTTCTGTGATCTCTTTCCCATAGAGACACAGTAGTGTGCATATACGGTGCAGCGTGAAGTTGTACTCTCTGACATGCTTAAAGCCACAGAAACGGAGCCGGACCCATTCTTGCTCTACGAGAGGCTTGATGGTGTACTTAAGATGCTCAAAATGCTCCTTCAGCGCGTCCCATAGTGCCTTAGCGTTGGTCACTGCCATGTACTCATCCTTCAAAGTGGGAGAGAGATGATGGCGGAGAAAATGAGGTGCCTGATCATTCTCATCCTCCGTGGGAACAATTTTACTACTTGTTCCCAGGCCAATTGCAGCGTGGAGCCTTTTTGCTTCAAGTACGGTCCGGACATCCGATGCCCAAGTGAGATAGTTGCGGCCATCAGCACTCAGCTCAGCGAACTCCTTGTTCGTGATGCCAGTCATCTTCTACATTCTTTTAATAACGCAAACATTACTACTAGTAAAGTTGCATCATGTTGCTAAATTGAATTGCTGCAATTTTCGATATTTTCTATGCTATTATGTGAATTTTACTGAATTTAAACGTATTACAGGCAATTTAAACAGCAAAAAATAACATAGAAATAAATACTGCATAATTGCTAAAACAAATGCAAAATTCAAATTCTAAAGGTACTTTTCTGCTTTCAGGATTTTCTGCAAAGTCCGAGAGTTTATACGCGAAGCTTCACGATTTGCATAATTTTTAGAAACCACAGGGATTAATCTGCAAATTTTCAGCATGCCCTTTTTCTTTTCTATTTCAGCCCCTTCATATTCTTTCTAGCCGGCCCAAATAGCTCCTCCCTTTTTCTATTTTCTTATTCTGGCTAATTTTTTATTTGGCCGGCTTGGCCCAACTCCCATTGGCCATACGGTCGCGCGACCCGGTCTAACGGCGTACTAGGTTTACTAACCATAGCCGCAGCCGCCATTCGTGCGCATGCTGATGCAGCGGGCTGCCGCGCTCGGTGCGGCGAGCGCCGGCGAGATGGCGTGCTAGCCAGGGTGGCTGCGTGCGGCGGCTTGGGCGCGCGAGCAGCACAGAAGCACAACAACAGCAGGGACATTCGGTGGCCAGGAGCTTGGCTGCAAGCAGGGGATGCTCAGCGGCCTGACACAAGGACGGGCAGCCACAGGGCGTTGGTGTCAGTCCTGCTCCTCCTTCAAAGGCACATGGCTGTAGGGCTGCACGGACTGCATGAGGGAAGCACAGACTACAGGCCATCGTTCTTCTGGGCAAGCATGCGGTAGTGCACTCAGCAAGGTAGCCTGGCACGGCACAAGCGAGGCCTGCAGGGCACAGGATGCAGGCGCACGTCCAGATCAAGGCAAGGTCCTTCACGTGCAGTCTTGGACGCTGGGGACCCAGTAATAATTCACGTCAATCTGACATGCTACAATAGTACGCGCGGATCGACGCAAAGCCGAGGACGTCTTGCGGCGGCGCCTTGAGGTGCGACGACATGCGCTGGACGGCGACTTCAGGTCACCACGATGACTAATACAAATGAATCTGTGTGTTCTAATCATACCATAAATTGATCTAATAGCGTACTAATCTACCAGATTAACCGTATAGATCAAAACTGTGGGAAGATTGACGACAAACCGTAGCATGTTCATGTCGTGGTAAATTCATGCCGCGTAGGGCATATAGGCTAGGCCAAAGACCTGCCCGCTTGACGACGATGTCGATGCAGTGCAAATCGGTCGCAGGCAGATTCATTCCGCTAGCTTGATCTCCGGCAGAGCTTTGTGCTGATAATGTATTGAGAAACCGCTGCTACCAGGTGTAGTTCAGCGATCCCTTAAGAGAACAATTGCAAAAGGAGACACATGCGTAGGGGAAAAACTGTCTATTCTTTATTCATCTGTTTTCTTTGTGTTACAATGAGGGATCTCCCACGTATATAAAGAACCAAAAACCCCTAAGAGTTGGACTCCAATCCTACTAAGATTCGAAACGAACCCACTTCAATACGTAACCTGTTAGGTTTCTAACACTTTTTTCTCCATCTGTTGGGCATCATCTGAACCAGAAACGGAAATGTAGGTAAAGTGATACGGATCACCCAGCTGAAAATTAACTATTCCACGGTTCTGCATGAGCGATATCCTTGGAGATAGTGAAAGATAATATTTTGGCATAAACAACCAACCAGGTTGATGTTCTATTTATAGCACAACGTGGATTGAAGTACAAGTACAGTTTACAATAGAAAAGATCTCAACAGATTGAGATCATATCTCCTAATATCGTACCATGCTGGATATGCTACAAGATCCGGTACTTGACAGATATACATGTACAACTTCCTTGTTTGACATCCCCCTGCAATGTCAACATACCGGGCCACTATGTTGAGATTAGATCAAAGTTGTTCCAGCATCTGCTTGGTGACTGGTTTAGTGAGTCATCGGCGATTTGATCTGTTGAAGAGATGAAGCATACTTCCAGAGTTCCTAATGCCACCTTCTCTCTAACAAGTGGAAGTCCACTTCGATATGTTTTGTATGTGCATGGAAAATTGGGTTAGCACTTAGGTAAGTAGCACCAAGGTTATCACACGACAAAACTAGCACCCTAGCTTGGTTATGGAATACACAATTCCTTGAGTGGAGACTGCACCCATGTAGCCTCTGCCATGCCATTGGCCATAGCTACATTGGGTGGGTTGCTTGTGAGCACTTCATGACATTAGATTAGGATAAAAAAATACTGCAAAATCACCTGTTGAATGTTGATCATCAACACACCCCACCCAATCTGTATCAGTGAATATACTAAGAAGTGTAGAGGTAGATCATCAAAAACCGAGTCCAGTATCAATCGTGCCTTTGACAAAATGAAGTATCCCTCTTGATAGCTTCCCAATGAATGTCAGTGTGTTCTGACAAGTATTGACAAACTTTGTTCATAGCAAAAGAAATATCAGGCCAGGTCAGGGTTAAGTATTGACGCGCACCAACAGTACTCTGATATGTGAAGGCATCCGTCTCACCAAGACGCTTGCCAAGGTCACGAGATAGCTTGTCATGCACAAACATGGGTGTTGAAACAGGCTTGCAATTCTCCATATGAGTACGCCAAAGAATATCCATAGCATACTTCTAGGAAACAGTCATCCCCTCAGAATTGGAAGCCACTTCAAGCCCAAGAAAATAATAAAGAGGGCCAAGGTCTATAACTGGAAAAGGGTTAGACAACTGCTGTAGTAGGCAGTGAGTTGCATGAGAGGAAGAACTCACAATGAAAATATCATCGACATATACCAACATATATATAGTGACCCCACCATGAGAGAAAATGAACAAGGAACTATCAACTGTAGATGAAACAAAACCAATTTGGTGAAGATGATCACTGAGACTAGAATACCAGGCTCAACGCGACTACTTAACGCCACAGATAGCCTTGTTGAGTTTGCATACATAGATGGGATGATGAGAATCTTGAAACATGGGCGCCTGTTGCACGTAGGCACTTTCTGTGAGAAAACCATGAAGAAATGCATTGCTGATATCAATCTGGTAGAGATCCCAGCCTTTGGACACAGCAATGGAGAGAACAAGTTGCACTGTAGCCGGTTTGACCACCGGACTAAAAGTTTCTAGATAATCAAAGTTGTATTGCTGAGTAAATCCTCTAGCAACGAGGCGAGCCATGTATCTCAACAGATCCATCTGGCTTTTATTCAACTTTAAACACCCACTTACAGTTGATAACATTCTAACCAGGAGGTTTGGGCACCAAAGTCAAAGTCTCATTCTGGTGCAATGCCTAGAATTCAGACTCCATGGTCGTGCACCACTGAGCATTGGTGAGGGCATCACAATATGATGACGGGGCAGCAAAGAAAGCCCGGCGAAGAAATCATAACGGATGGTCCCATATGTAGTATGAAGCAGCTTGATAATGTTATCTCGTAAGCATGTGGCCATGTGATGGCAAGTTGGTGCAGCTGGCAGCACAGGTGGAGGCCGTGGCGACAACCAGCCTAAGGCGCATGAACTTGTGTTGGTGAAACCAACACAACTACTATTGTCCCTTTTGCTAGACAAGGTTCAGGGTGTGGCCCATTAGTTTGAGCTGGATGAGCCAAACTAAGGCGCAGGGCGGCATCCATGCATATGGCCAGAGACATGGCTGCGTCCTCCGTGTCGTCAAAGCAAGCACCACTATCCTCGCAAGAACCTGAAATAAGCAGAGAGCTGCACTAGGCATGATGGTCATAAGCCAAAAGCATCAAGTCATAATTTCACATACGATCATCATGCACAACTAGCTTAGTCACTGGAAAAACAGAAGGAGATGGTGTAGAGCCTGGAGAAGGAGCGGAAACATCAGCAAATGGAAAAATAGCCTCATCAAAAACCACATCCCTGGAGAATGTATATGCGACCGGTAGAGTTATCTAAGAACTTATATCCCTTGTGCATAGAGCTGTAACCCAAGAACACGCACTATTGAGAGCAGAATGATAACTTGTGATTAATGTAGGGGTGCAAATTAGGCCTACAAGCACAGCCAAAGGAGTGAATAAAAGAATAGCTGGGTGACTTGTGAAAAAAGGCACTGGATAGGTGTAGAATTTTGATGTGTGCAAGTGGGTATGCGATTAATGAGATAACAAGCAGTGAGGAATGCCTCATCCCAGAAGCGAACATGAAGTAAAGAGTGAGCAAGGAGAGAAATGCAGGTTTTGACAATGTGTTGATGCTTCCTTTCGGCAATGCCATTTTGTTGCAAAGTGCGGGGGTAGGAGACACGATGTTGGATCCCCTCACGAGCAAAATACCGGTAGAGGTGACAATACTCACCGTCCCAATCTGACTGAAAGCATGAATTTTGGAGCCAAGTAGCCACTCATCATGTTGTTGAAACATTAGCATGCTCAACATCATATTTTTGTTTAAGCAAGTAGATCCATGTGTAGAGACTAAAATAATCAAGGAAACTCACATAATACTTAAAACTGCCAACAGAGGTGACAGCCGGCCCCCATACATCAGAGTGCACAAGCTCAAGAGGTGATGTAGTTACATGAGTGGAGTTATTGAAAGGCAATTGAGGAACCTTTGCACGCTGGCAAGCATCACAAATAAAGGACTCATGATGGAGGGTACATGCTATTTTATTAGAGCTAACCATGGAATCGACAAGACTTGAGGAAGGGTGCCTAAGCCTTCTATGGAGGTGTTGTGACACCAGAGAGGCCTTGGTGACTCGTTGTGGGTGGAGATGGGATGGAGCATGACATAGAATAGAGGCATTCTATCTTTTACCATGAAGAAGAACCATCCTCATTGCATGATCCTTTACACAGAAAAAATTAGGATGAAGCTTGACAAACAAATTATTATCAGAGATGAACTTGTGCACAGACATGAGATGCTTGCTGATGCGAGGAACATACAATATGTTCTTGAGATGAAGAGATTTAATTGAGCCAGAAAGCATAGAATGGCTGATATGGGAAATTCGCAGAACTTAACCATTGGCAACTTGGACTTGATCCTTCCCGATGTGGCACTCATACATGTGGAGGTGGCCGAGGTTGCTCGTCAGATGATCGGTGGAGCCAATATCTGCATACCAGTTGGTGTCGATGGCATAGGAGGCAGTGGGCTACTACGCATGGTTGAAACACTGGCGGCAGCGCAGCGCATCGTGCCCGTACTTTGAGCACACTTGGTAGGTGGGCTTGTTGCCACCTCCTGCGCCTCCACAGCCATTGCTGTGACCACGACTCTGGCCACAGCCATGACCTCGTCCACCACGGCCGCCACCACGATTACTATCATGGTTCCGAGTGGCAGAATTGGCTTAGGGATGAATCCCGCTGGCAAAAGTATTCTGTTCAAGATATAGTTCGATGTTGAGAAAATAGGCATAATAACTGTTAAGTCTCACCGAATCTTCACATGCTGTGATAGCAAGTGGCTCATGCTCTGATCCAAGACCGGCTAGCATGTAGCCAAGGATCTCCTCATCGGTAAGAGGGTTGTTGATGGACGCCATGGTGTCAGCAAGGGCCTTCATCTTCTGGAAGTACTTAGCGGTTGACAAGTCCTTCTTCAGGTTGGAGAGTTGATATCGCACTTGCATGATCTGTGCATGATTCTGCGATGAAAACATGGTGTGGAAAGTCTCCCAAACAACACGCGACATGGTGCACTACATCACTTGGCCGAGGATATCCTCGGTCATCGAGGAGAGAAGGGCACTGAGAATGTGCTGGTACTGGGTGAACCACAGTAGGTAGTTAGGGATGCACACCTGATGCTGGTCATCATTGGTTCTTGTGGCTATGAACTACAATGGTGCTGCAGTCGTGCCATCAATGTTGCCGAACAGCTACTCCACACGCAGCACAGGAACGGCTTGGGTCTTCCACAGGAATTTCTCCCTCGTGAGGCGCATGGTGATGGAGTGCCTGATCGAGGGGACCATGACACTCGGGGAGGTGGTGGTGATAGCACCGGTGCTGGTCAATGCGAGGGTAGGGAGTGATTTGGCAGCAGCAAAAAAGAAGCAGTGCAGATAGTAGATGGATCTTGGCTCTGTTACCAAGTCAAAGATAATATTTTGGCATAATCAATCAACCAGATTGATGTTGTATTTATAGCACAACATGGATTTAAGTACAAGTAAAGTGTACAAAAGAAAAGATCTCAAAAGATTGAGATCGATATCTCCTAATATCATAACATGCCAGATATGCTACAGAATCCAGTACTTACCGGATATACATGTACAACTTCCTTGTTTGACAGACAAAAAGAAGGAAACATATTAAGAGATAAGAGATATTTTTTGTTTCTTTTCATTCCATCCAAAGAAAAGGATCAGCAAGGATTGCTATGGTTCGTGCTTGGAGTTTTGTTCTATGCTTTCTTATCACTACGTGCAAAATGGATGGGGGCCACCTATTATTCGAAGGTCACAAGTTGAGATGACACACAAGCAACCTGGTTTGAGTCAAAATTTAGGTTTGTTTTTTGTTTGAGTCTAAATAGGAAGGTTTGAAGTCGAGTCGGATTCAGCTGGACATACTCTGAATAAAAGTTCCGTCCTACTTGCATATGAAGTCCGTTTGGTGTGTAGGAGTACTCATTGGAAAGCTTATTCTCAGTATTTTTCAATGTATCTGGTCCCATACTCATGTTCATTGTGTGCAAGTAACAATATGCATCGGAAAACAGAGTCCAAAATAGTTAAGTTTAGGAGTCCTAGTCTGAGTCAAGTCATGTTGGAGTCGGAGTTGTAAAGTGCATGCATGCACTCTAAAACAAAAGGGCCATGGCCATGTAAAAGAGAGTTGATTATAAAGAAATAGACCATGCCATGTGTGTTTTGGTTGAGCGCTGTTAGGGTACATCCTTGTCGATTTTGTAAGTTGTTGTTAAAAACTTTGCATCTACCAAGCAAAACCGCGTGTGTTTGTTCTTAGTGCGGATCAAGATAGTTTCTTGGGTCACAAGCCAAATCCTTGTGATTATTCCTACCAGTTCATGTTCAATCTAGATCATAGGTTGGTGGTGTTTTTGGTACAATATTGCAGTTGTTAATGTCATGCAAGTTATCATATCCGTTCTTTGTTGTACTTCAGCATGAAAGATTGGGCTATCCAACATTGATGAACCTCATCTTGAGGTCTAATGCTCATCATCTGGTACCGGAGCCATGGTTGATCATGGTGGAGTCACTGCTACTATGAAGCTTTTAGAGGGGAGCTGTAACACGCTGATGGAAGAAGAATGCGATGGCGCAAGCTTAATTCACTCTCGCTGCAAAGTAGGGGAGAAAATTTATTCCATGACAATTAACAATGATAGTTCAATCAATGCGACTAGCATCAAACTGGTGGAAAAGTTGGGACTGACTACAACACCATATCTGTGCCCCCTTTATCACTACCACAGAATTAGTGAAACTAGACGGTGTCATAGACGGTTTATTAGGACCTATCATAGACAAAATATCCTCATACAATTACTAACATAGATGTGTCTGTAACAAGGCAGTCGTCTAGGTGTGATTGAACTCACAGACGGTTGTAGCGAACATGATCCTTTTAGGGCATGTAAGTGATTTTGGTGATTAATGACAATATAGTCAATGGGACTACCATGTTTGTCAAGTATATACATTACTAGGTCTTATAGATGCAATACATGAAGAAGTGTCACACCTTGATTTTTAGATTTCTCAAATTTCTAATATTTTCCAAGATTAGATTATAGATTAAATAATTAGAATAGGAAAAATCCTATTTTCTAAAATCAAATTAAAATTTGAATTAGGTTATAAATGTTTGTATGCATTCATGCTGGAGAATAGGCATATAGGGTTTTAATTTGAGTTGTTGAGATCATCTGGTTTTTATTGGATTTTATTCGAGCCCATTTGGAGTTTATTAGAATTTATTTGAGTTATATTATTTTTCCAAAATATCAAAACATTTCATATGCTCAAAATATTTTATTTTCCTTGTAAATGTTTTCAAAAGATTGCCAAAATTTTCTAGAATTTGTAGGCTTTATTTGGGATTTGTTTGCTTTCTTTCTTTTCTAGAAATTCCCAAAAATCCTAGCTCAGCCCAACCCACCTCCCTCACATGTATGGACCTAAACCCAATCAAGCCCAACCTCAACTCTCGGCCCAACCGACGACTTTTCCCTCTCCTTTGACCCTCTCCCGATCAAACATGCTCATCTCCCCTCTCCATCCTCCTCTCCACCTGGGCCTGGCCCCTCCAACCCGTTCACGTGCCCACCCCGTCTCCTCTTTCTGGGCCACACGCGCTGCGCATCTACTATCTGCCCTGGCTCAACTCCCACGCATGCGCACCTACTGCCACCTCTACCAGCCCACTCCGAAGGCGCCTCCGCTCCATCCTGCTTCCTCTTCGCACGAGACTGCTAGGTTGGCCCCGTCCTGGTCTTCGTCCCTGAGCTAGACTCCATGATGTCCGACTCGGAAGTGAGCTGTCGCCGCTGCCCTTACCTAAGATGAATCCCAACCAACCCTGGCCAAACCTAAACTTCCCCATGCGTTCCCTCCCCCTATATAAGTATGTGCCCCTACGCTTCGATCAGTTTCCCCAAAACTGAGCACTGTTAACATCTAAACCGTGTGCTGCCACCGCCATTGTTTCCGCCACACTGAGCTCCACAATCGACCATGCTCTCCGCCTCTCCGCTTCATCTGAGCACATCATCGGGACCGTGTGCTCGTGAGGAGCCAATTCTGCCACTTTTTGTCACTTTCCTTCTACCAAAACCACATCGCCGATGAGGATCGAGGTTTGTCGCTACTATTCATCATCGCTATCTGTCTATGCCACCTCTCAGGACCTCGTCTTGTGCTCCTCAGTCGCTTGTCGTAGAATTTCGAGGCCGGCGACAAGCTTAGAACTCTACTCCAGTGAGCCTCCATTGTGCCCGAGCTTGGTGTCGCAATGCCTGATCCCCTCCGGCCACCCTCTCTCTCCCTGGCCATCCGATCCAAAAGCCACGGGCCAGATTAGATTGAAGCCATACCTCTTCGCTAGCCAATCTAGAGTCGCTACCTATCCATTTAATCCCAGTCAACATATGTGCATTGTTGGCCACTACATAATCATCCAAGTCAGAGTCCTTGCTGACATGTCAATCCCTGTCATCGCCACACCAGCCAAAACAGAAACCCTCCTGCCACATCATCATCCACGTGGTTGCCACATCATCCTCCCACCTCAGCCTTCCACGTCGCAATCTTGCTGATGTGTCATCCTTATCAGCCTGACATGTCATCAAAAGTCACCAAGTCAACTGTCTAGTCAGCAATCCGATCTTTTCTAGTACAAAAATATTTCCAAAAATTCAAGAAATTAGTTCTTTTGTAGAAAATCCCCTGAAACTTCAAAGTCTCATATCTTTTTTTGTTTTACCTCATATTCGAGTGATTCTTGCACTCAGTTTTTTCTAAAAATAAGATGTATCCAACCATTTTAGTTTTAGGTGTAAATTATCATATATTTATAGTAGTTTTCCCTCATTAACATCAAGAACCCCACAACATGAAGATATCATTTTTATTAGTAAATTTTTTGTTGTCACAATGACATATAGGTCATGAACTACATGTCATTGTATCACAAACATGGATTTGTGATATTAAAATAATTTATTCATTTGTAGGTCACACATGTGAATGTTCATCCAATCATTTCTATCATTTCATGTGAAGCCTTAACCCTAGCTCCTATATCTTTATCTTTCTTCGACAGAAGTCCAATCGAGTCTGTTCTCCTTGTCCAGCCTAATCCAAAATCCTAGTCCATCATTCTATTCTTATTTTTTTAATTTGGAGTTTATCTGTTGTTTATTCGATGTTGCTTTTGTTTGTCGATAGAATTCACGATTAGTCAATAATGCTTTGGATCTATTCGAGGACTTCAAGACCATGATTTTGGCAACACTAAGGAGCATTGGGTAAAAGGCAAGTGTACTTCTTGATCATCTTGAACCTATACTTAAAATTGTTTTGTTTTATAAAATTGCATGTAATAAAAATTTGATGGTTAGTCACCTATGGTAGGGTTTACCTAGATATTCCCTTGTCATTCCTTGAAGCCTAAGTGGTTTATGGTTAGGTGTCTTTTATGGGTAGAAATGCTTAACCATGCTGTCAGGAATATCGGATAGTGTCATATACTTGACTAATGAACATATACAATGATGATGGTTAATTTGTTCATAGTTTAGCAACATGGAACCTTAGGCCTTGAGCAGAGTGGTTTTGGTAGTGATGATCATGGTTATGTTGTTGGTTCAGTAATTGCTTAAGTAACCTAAGGAAGGACCAATTCGTGGAGCGACAACCCAAGAAATAACGTACCCTTTCATCAGAGTTAAGATAGGCCTCATGTAAATCTCCAAGGATAAGAAGGTTTGCAAAGGTCAACTCACAGATGAGAAAGCCAGCAAAAGTGATCAGAGCAAGTCAGCGCAATGAGGTCACCATCTAGAAGAAAAAGAAATTTGGAAAGCGAAAATAAATTTTTGAAGACCAAGTTCCCTGATCTCTTTGTCCAATCTTTTGGAACCTCGAGAGTGAGATTCCTTTGAAGGGGATTTCTTGAATTTCTAAAATTTTCAAATATTAGATTATAGATTAAATATTTAGAATAGGAAGAATCCTATTTTCTAAAATCAAATTCGAATTTGAATTAGGTTATAAATGTTTATAGGCTTATAGGGTTTTATTTTGAGTTGTTGAGTTCCTCTGGTTTTTATTGGATTTTATGCAAGGTCATTTGGATTTTATTAGAATTTTTTTGAGTTATATTTATTTTTCAAAATACCAAAATCTTTTCATAAGAAAAAAAATATTTTATTTGGCATCTAAATGTTTTCAAAAGATTGCAAAAATTTTCTAGAATTTTTAGGCTTTATTTGGCATTTTATTTGGGATTTGCTTGCTTTCTTTCTTTTCTAGAAATTCCCAAAAATCCTAACTCAGCCTAACCCACCTCCCTCACCCGCATGAACCTAAACCCAATCAATCCCAACCTAAACTCTTAGCCCAACCGGCCACTTTTCCCTCCCTTTGGCCCTCTCCCGATTCGGCCTACTCCTCTCCTCCTTCCACCTCCACTCCACTTGGGCTTGGTTCCTTCGGCCCGTTCCCATGCCCACCCCGTCTCCTCTCTCTAGACCGCACGTGTTGCGCCTCTACCGTCCACCCCGGCCAACCTCCCGCACACGCACGCTTGCTGCTACCTCTGCCAACCCACTCCGAAGGCGGCTCCACTCCGTTCTAGTTCCTCTCTGCACAATACTACCAGGTGGGCCCCATGCTGGTATTCGTCCCTAAGCTGGACTCCGCGTCGCCCGACTCAAAAGCGAGCTACCGCCGCCGCCCGACTCAAAAGTGAGCTACCACAGCCGCCCGACTCAAAAGCAAGCTACCGCCGCAGCCCTTATCTGAGTCGAATCCTAACCAACCCCGATTGGATCCGAACTTCCCCACACATTCCCTCCCCCCTATATAAGTTTCAACCCCTACCCTTCGATCTATTTCCCTAAAACCGAGTGTCATTCCCATCTAAACCATGCACCACCACTGCCATTGTTGCCACCATCCACCGCACTCGCTGCCTCTCCGTCACATCTAAGCACATCTTCGGGATTGCGTGCTCATGAGGAGCCAATTATGCCACTTTTTGTCACTTTCCCATCGTCGAAACCTCGTCATCAATGAGAACCGAGGTTTGTTGCCACTGTTCATTGTCATCAGCTGTCTGCACCACCTCCAGGACCAACCAATACCCTAGGTGAGTTCATCAACCTTCTCTTGTGCTACTTTGCTACTCGTTGTCGAATTTCGAGGCCGATGATGAGCTCAGTGCTCTACTCTGGCGAGCCTCCGTCATGCCCGAGTTTGGTGCCACCATGCCCGATCCCCTCCGGCCAGCCTCCCTCTCCATGGCCATATGATCCAAAAACCATGGGCTAGATTATATTGAAGCCATACCTCTTTGCCAGCCAATCCAGAGCCGCCACCTGTCCATTTAATCCCAGTCATCAAATCTGTGCCACATCATCATCCACATTAGAGTCATTGCTGATGTGTCAATCCATGTCATCACCATGCCAGCTGAAATAGAAACCCTCCTGCCATGTCATCATGCCACGTGGTTGCCACGTCAGCAACCCTGCTGATGTTTCATCCTTGTTAGCATGACATGTCATCGAGAGTCACCCAGCCAACTGTCCAGTCTGCAATCCAATCTTTTCCAGTAAAAAAATAATTCCAAGAATTCCAGAAAATAGCTCTTTTACAAAAAAGCCCCTAAATATTCAAAGTCTCATATCTTTTTCATTTTACCTTCGATTTGAGTGATTCTTGCGCTCAAATTTTTCTAAAAATAACATCTATCCAACCATGTCAATTTTAGGTGTAAATTATCATATATTTATAGTAGTTTTCCCTCATTAACATTTAGATCCCTACAACATGAAGATATTATTTTGATTAGTAAATTTGTGGTTGTAACAATGACATGTAGGTCATGAACTACGTGTCATTTTATCACAAACATGAATTTATGATATTAAAATAATGTATTAATTTATAGGTCACACATGTTAATGCTTCAGCCAATCCTTTCTATCATTTCATGTGAAACCTTAACCCTTGCTCCTATATCATTATCTTTCTTCGAAAGAACTCCAATCGGTTATGTTCTCCTTGTCCAGCCTAATCAAATATCCCAGTCCACCATTCTATTCTTCTTCTTTTTTGCAATGTGGAGTTTATCTAGTGTTTATTCAATGTTGCTTTTTTTGTCGACAGAATTCAGGATTAATCGATAGCGCTTTGGATCTGTTCGAGGACTTCAAGACCACAATTTTGGCAACACTAAGCAGCATGGGATAAAAGGCAAGTGTACTTAAATCATCTTGAACCTATGTTTTAAACTATTTTATTTTATAAAATTACATGTAGTATCAATTTGATGGGTAGTCACCTATGATAGACTTTACCTAGATATTCCCTTATCATTCCCTTGTCTTTTATGGTTAGAAATGGTTAGTCATGCTATTGGGAATATTGGAAAGTGTCATATACTTGACTAATGAATATATTCAATGATAATGGTTAATTTATTAATAGTTTAGCAACATGGAACCTTAGGCCTTGAGCAGAGTGGTTTTGGTAGTGATGATCATGGTTATGTTGTTGGTTTAGTAATTTCTCAAGTAATCCAAGGAAGGACCAGTTCATGGAGCAACAACACAAGAAGTAATGTACCAACCACGAGCCCTTATGGGGGGCTTGCCTTATTAATTAGTGGATTCTAGTTTGTGTGTGCCAAACGATAGGAGTGGATGTGTGGGGACGACCTGTGAGCCAGAACCATTTGGCTAGTGGTAGTGGATGTGTCGGGAAGGGATCAAAGATCCTAATATGCATCTGGCGCATGAGGGGGCTTTTGGGTTGGAAGGGGATTCTGTAAACCATGGCGATGGAACCTCAGTGGGTATACACATACTGGGAGAAACTTTGTAACAGCCTTGTGGTGATCTCCTAGCCCCACACCTTAGGTAGTGTGAAATGTGCTTGATCGGCCCTGGCAGAATGGAGAATTTTAGTCACCTGCTTGAGGGTGATGAAATCACCACTCATGAGGAATGCTAGACAACCTCTGCAGGGTATAAAATGTGATATATCTACCGTGCTCACAGTCTTGAGAGACTTGGATCCTCACATGATTAGTTGGTTTGGGTAATGGTTATGGTTTGCAAGGTGGGTAGCTTTGTGTGATAGTTATTGGGTCATTTGAGTTACATTCACTTAATAACTGCTTAATGATTTTCAATTATATCTCTATTTCTTTACTCGCCTTTATGCAAATATACCATGTGTAAGCCTGTCATTGATATAAGCCTACATATCATTATTTTCTTGTACACTTGTTGAGCGCACCATATGCTCACACCTTCTATTTTCCCTATGACATGCAACATGTGTAGTGCTACTCAGTGAGTGAAGATGTTGAAGACTATAAAGATAAGGTTGTGACGTTCTAGGCATGTGTCTCCTGGTCGGTTGCCTATGGTGTTGTTGGACACCAGTACTTCTGTTCTGCTGCAGATATCTATATAGAAGACAATATATATCAATTGCTTGATGAATTCAACCCTAGATTAGTCCAGATCCAATCCCCTCAATTGTAATAGGTCTAGTCATATTGCTCATACTCGAGACAATCAATATATAGCAACATTCACACAGGGTGTAAGGTATTCCTCCAATCGAGGGCCCGAACCCGTATACATCACTCGTCTTGTTTTCCGGTCATATTGTCAGGCACTAATCTTGAAGGTACTCTAGTTTAATTACGGACATATTGTCAAGCACTAATCTTTAACACCCTGTGGAGAGGATGTTTAGAGAAGTTCCTCCATTGATTAGCACTTGGCTAACCTTGCAGTTGATGATTGTAGGCTTGACTGCTTTTGGGAAGGGGCCTAGCTATACAAAGTTCTCCAGGTAGTCATCATGGCTGAAAGAGATTTCAACATTTGATCACTGGACAACCTAGCAATTCTTAAGGACAGTGGCGAGCACTTCTCGAGCCACCGTCTTGTTTTGCCTTTTGGACTCATAGGATGCTGAGCCGCCAAACATGTTATCGATAGTCCTGTCCTCCTCCTAGTAAGACATTTTGTCCATGTCATCTCTAGAGCTGGACACCCTACACCAGGTCATGACATGGGTCTTCTTCCCCTTGGCTTTGTCGATCTCAACCTTGATCAGCTTCTAGTAGTTGTGGCATTGCTGGAGGATGTAGCCATCGATTTGGTGAAAGTCATACTAGGGCTTGTCAAAGTGCTTGCTAGTGCCCAGTTGATTGCCCTTGCTACGAGATGAGTTGGGATGCTTGTCAGGAAGATCTGCCAAAACTTTGTCAGTTTTAGTTTTCTTACCTTTGTCTTGCTTAGAGTTCTTTTTGTGCTTGCCCTTTGACGAGTCGTCATCTAATACGGGTTGAGGGCACTAGATACCCTGGTCCATTTCCTTGATGAACAGGAGAGCCACCTTAGCATTGGCTATCTTGTCGACAATCTCCATCAGCTCTTGGATTGTCTCAAGCTCTTCCATGGTGATGTCCTTAGTGCACTGGTAGCTCTGGACCCCTTGGATATATGCCTGGATGATGTCATAGTTAGTTATCTTTAGGATGGTGTTCTAGGTGTTACTGAAGTGTCGAACAAACTCACACAAGGTTTGCTTCTCTGTTTGGACACCATAGAAATTATCATTCTTCTTGCCGGGACAAACATACATGCCTTGGAAGTTTGTTCAGAATAGGTTACAGAGGTGCTCCCATGAGTAGATCATCCCCGGTGGTAGATTGTTTAGCCAGGTCTTGGCCAACCATAACCTTGTCATCTCCCCAAGCTACTTAGATGGCCGTAGTGCAGATTTGGAGAACTCAACTAGATTGATGGTCCCATTGTACTTCTCGATGGACCCAGGTCAGAATCGAGCCAGTCAGTTAACTCTCTGGAGATCTGGAGAGAAAGCATGGCACCCATTGATGGTACACTGATTGATCCAGGTAGCCATGGGCGTCCTGCCTACTGGGTCAAAGATTGGCCATGGCTTCTAATCAAACGATGCTGAGATGACCTCTAGTTTGATCATCGAGGAGAGGTTGATTGAGCCTCAGGGGTCCTTGAGCATCTTCGATCATCGATGACTTCACAGATCGGTGATAGGATGGTTCCTTATCAGAGAGGTCTTGCAGCGATGATGACCTCAATTATCTTCCTGACCTATTTTATTATGGGGATTGTGTCTTCATGGATCTGAGTCATCACAAGAAGGATCAGCGCGGGACTTCCCTCAAGTAGAACTATTTGTAGATGCTACTTGATGAGAGTTCTCGACATAGCATGAGCTTTCTTGGTGAGGTTGCCCATCAAGTTGAGCCAACCCTTGCCTTCAGGAGTAGTCAGATCTATAGTGGGGGACTGTTGAAGGGCATCCTATAGAATTAGGAGCCTTTGAGTTGCTATAGATATGAAATGCCGAGCCTTTGAGCTGCTGTAGATACGAAACATGAGATCCAGTTTCCAAGTAGTATTTTGGATTGTAGTTGTCATCGGTTGTGGTTGATTGTTCTTCCCTGTAGCCGGATTAATGAGATCCTGTGAATTTGCAGGATCATCATCATGCTTGGATGGACCAGCACCTCCATCCCCGATGGTAAAGACTTATCGGGGATATGCTCTGGTAGAGGAGGAATCCACATCCATCATGGACTTGTAATTGGAGGATGCCTCCCGAAAGGTTCTTTGACAATCCATGTTGTCGAAAGTGATGGGGGAAGATCTTGACTTACGACAAACGTCACATGCATGATCATTTTGGTCACCAAAAAATTCAAGCTCAATGTCGTAGTCTTTGGCACATTGATCCATAAAATGACTTATCTAATCACTAGAATTGACACTAGAAAGATACTCCCCTAGATCCACCCTGTCGGAGGGTGAACTCCTGTCGCAGGAATCCGGAGGGACCCCTTTTTGAGATTCGGCTGGGGGGATGATTCTGAATATGTTTGCGGGAGAAATAAATGGGTGCAAATGCGATGGCAGGTGGGATGGAAGGATCGAATGCAGAAAGAAGTAAATGCACTGGAGGTTTTTTAGACACGTTCGAGCTGCACTGAGCGTAATACCCTGCTCCTGTGTGGATGCTATAAATGCCCTGAGAATGTCTCTCAGAAATGTTGCTGGTTACAAGAATGTTTGTCTATCCTAGAGCTTCGGGCTCCTTGTTCTTCGGTGGTCTCAGCTTCTGTGCTAGTACTGAGGATTCTTCGAGTCTTGGCGTCTGTGCTCTAGAGTTCCTCAACCTCTCAGAGTGCCATACTGAGCGCTGGAGAGCTGGATCTGACCTCCCTTGTCCGTGCCCGCAGGCTATCCTAAATACCCGCCAGCGGCAGTGTGCCCCGAAAGGGAGGGCACGAGTTCCAAGGTGTCATAAATGGAAAAGCGGTCATGATAGGCTGCTGTACGAAGTGATGGCGGGGTTGAAAACGCACCCCCGCCCTGTCTCAGTCGTCATGATGGCGCTGGCAACGGGCGCCGTGGAGAGGGCCCACCGGGCAGCCATAGAACAGCTTGGCGTGCCCGCCCGGTCTTGTTCGTCTGACACAGCAGGGCGGTAGGCGGGGCTCCTCGGGCCTTGCGATGTCTGTTCGCAGCCCTGAGCACTCTCTCCCGGAACTACCTTCCTTGGGTTCTCAGAGTACTCGGGTGCTCGGGGGCCATTGTTCGCGGCTCCAAGCACACCCTTCCCGGTACTCGGCTTTTCTGGTCGTCAGGGGACTTGGGTGCTCGAGGGGCCACTGTTCATGACCCCGAGCACTCTCTTTCCGGTCACTTGGTCTTCGCAGATCATCGGGGAACCCGGGTACTCGGGGACCACTATTCGTGGCCCCGAGCGCCCTCTCCCGGGACTTAGTCTTTCCGTGCCTCGCGAAGATGATCCCCGCGGGAGGGCGCTGCATGACAGATTGCTGACCTGGCTTCGGGATTCGGGGACCCCTGGTTCCTGATTCACCGACACACCCGGTCGACCATTGGATCCTTGTCGGTCAAAAGGGTAAAGTTGTCATAGAACCCACGTATGAGAAGCCCATTGGGGTGAAGAATTATGTAGAGCTAGTGACACATTGCATGATAAATATTGATCATAATCCCCATGGGCGGTGCTAGCTGTCGATGATTAGTAAATCGCCAATCTTACAAATACGTGAATGAAGTAGGGGATACTCCTTTTTGCCAAATCTTCTGCTAGAAAATAGAGATTTATATAGGTTCATACCTCTCAAAGGATAATAGCCCTATGTCATGTGGTCTTGTATTGATTTTCGTGATAGATTACAATGGATGTTCTTGGCTAGCCTAGATGGGATCTAAACCTAGTTGAGGGCTTCTTGCATATAGTCTTGATGAGATGTTGATATAGATCATGAGTACAAAAGGCTTGAGGGATCGTGGAGCGCTTGAGGCTCATGTTCACTTATTGCTTGCTCATTGCACTTGTCCACCGTAGGGTCCCCTGGCTCTGTATATATATGAGAATTGTCGTGTAGCCTCTGGACTCGTTTCTGAGTAGGATTTTGTTATCCTTAGAGATAAACCTTCATGTTTATGAGATACCCTAGTACCTGCGGGCAGTTTCCATATGTCTAAGGATTCCTTTCTCAGGCACGAACATATGCCCCTAGAATGGGAAATCCTATGGGATCTTTATATTACCCATTGTCATCAGTATATTCTTGAGGCGCGGCTCAACTAGTCAGTTCAGCTCAGTTCCAATTAGCCAGCTTTGTTTATTATTCAGCTCGGCTTGCTAGCGGCTTGGCTCAGTTTCTCTACTCCGCTTTGTATCCTAGTTGCTTGGCTCCCTTACAACTCGACTAACTACCGGGGCCCACTAGAAAGGATGGAAGAGATAAGGAAACCATGTCAGCTTTTGTGGCATTAAAAATCAAGGGAGGGAGAAACAAGACATATTGGGGGGGGGGGAGGAGGATGAGGAGGTGGTGTTGATGGTGAGTGTGGTGGAGGGTTCGGGTGATTGGGAAAAATGAAGATGGTGGCAAGCTCGGGATCGAGTGGATATGGAGCTTAACAATAGCAATTCAGGTATTCATCAAAGGTTAGGGTTCTCGGGTGCAACTCGATTGGAAGGGCAAGAGGGAGATTTGGGAAGCTAGAGAGGGAGGGACATAAAAGCTCACTGGCAAACTTGGCAACAGTGACTGGATCCGGTGGCAGATAGAGGACTGTGGAGAGGTGGCTAGCGAGTCCGTCGATGATACTGGTGGCATTGGCACAACATGGCGTGGTAGCGGATCACACGATGCACATGTCACGCCTGATGGGATGGGGTGACGGATTGTTAGGGATGATGGTGGCACAAGGACGCGGTGGCACGAGCAGTGGAAGGGCCCTAAAGGCGACGAGGATGAAGTGACACGAGCGGCGGTGCGGTTGTAATGACAGCGAGGATGTGATAGTTGCGGTGTGGCTACAACACGATGAGGATGAGCACTGCTCAATGCGATGGAATGGGGAGGACAGATGATGATAGATAGAGAGAGAGTGAATTTTTATTTATTTCTTTCTCTATTCTTTTGTTCTTGGAGTTATGGGTGTGATAGTTAATTAGGTGCAGTAAAAGCAAGGCCATGAGCAAATGCGGTGACAGCATTTATTTTTCCTTTATAGGAATGATTCGGATTGCATTAGCTTGGTTCAAGACTTTGACAATGGGTAGTATAAAACTCCCATATCTAGATCTCCTAGGGTTTTCTATATTCTCATGGCATATCTTTGTGCCTGGGAAGGGAATCTATAGACGTACAGAAACTACCCGTAGGTGCCTAGGATGTCATGTAAATAAGGAAGTTTATCTCCAAGAATGATAACGAATGACTCCAAAGGCCATACGATGACCCCCTATATATACAGAGCCAGGGGACCTTGTGAAGGAACCCCCAAAAGCAAATTGAGAGCCATTCAATCCTATAGGAGCTTTGACCCTTCAATCCTTCTGTGTTCTAGATCTGCATCAGCAACCCTCCTTGACTATGCATAATGAGCCCCTCGACTAGGTTTAGATCCAACTAGGATAGCTAGGAACCCCCTGTAAATAGTCTCAAAGATCAATATAAGACAAACAGGACATAGGGTTGTTATCCTTAAGGAAGCATGAACCTGTATAAACCCCTGTGTGTGCCGTGTGATTCGTCTACTTGGAGTATCCCCTCCTTCATCTACAAGTGTGTAAGATTGGTGGTTTACAAATTGTCGATAGTTGGTGCCGTCCATGGGGAGTATGACTAAAGACATTGAATACTTGACACATCACATATCGTCAACTTCACCCAAGTCTGCACCGAAGATTGGTCTCTTAGATGAGAGGTTACAATAATTTTGGCTTCTTGGCCAACAACGTGACGGCAGTCAACCGGGTGGATCTTGACGATAACCTAACTGGCAATGACTCTAGTGACGAGGTAATTCATTTTATGGATAAGTGCGCCAAGGACTATGACATCGAGTTTAAACCACTTGGTTAATAGGACGATTGCAAAAGCGATGTTTGTTGCAAATCGGGATCCTCCCCCATGACTGATGACAACATGGATTGTCAAAGTACTTATCCAAAGATTTCCTTCGATAACAAATCCATGATGGATCTGGACTCTTCTTCTAGTGGAGATTACCCCTGAGAAGTGTTTGCCATTTGAGATGCGGACACTGATCCAATCGTTCATGATGAAAATGATCCCACAAACATGCAGAACCCCAGCGTGGGAGACACTAGCTAGCCTCCGCTGATGACAACTTCTCTGGTCCCAAATCCCAACAGGTTTCAAAATCTCATGTCTCCTAATCATCAATAGGGAACTTGATGCTTCAGATCTGCAATGGCTCTGAGGCTCCTTCTTCTACAGGAGGCCCTCTTGGGATCCCCTACTATAGATCTAGCTACCCCTACTATTAAGGGATGGATTAATTTGATGACCGACCTGGACAATGGAGCTATCCGCCAAGCCAAGAATTCTCATCTTGCTATAGTCATGAGTACTTCTAATCAGGGGAAGCTTTGCGTCGATCTTTCCCATGAAGACTTAGATCTGGAAAGACAAAATCCCTAGAACAAAATATTCTGGGAAGACAACTAAGTGCCTAGTTGCCGCATGACCTCACCGATCAAGTACCATTCCATAAAAGATCTGCACAAAGTAACTGTGTAACAGAGCCACTCAAAGACCCCTGAGGAATAGTGAACTACTCCTCAATGGTCTAATCGGAGGAAGTCCCAGCACCGTTCAAGTAGAATTCATGGCTGATCTCTGACCCCCATAGATAGAACCCCCGCAGCTACCCAGATGGAGCAAGCCACCTTCAACGGATGCCAGGCTTTCTCTCCAGATCTACGGAGGGTGAAATAGATGGCTTAGTTTCGCCCGGGGTAAATTGAGAAGTACAACAAGAATATGAATCCCATCAAGTTCCTTCAGATCTACACTACGGCAATCCAAGTGGCTAGTGGGGACAAAAAGGTTATATCAAACTACCTCTCCACAGCCCTTGAAGGGTTAGCCAGGACATGGCTACCAATCTACTGCCAGGGACAATCTACTCATACAAGCAGCCCAGTGATTTGTTTCGAGCCAACTTCCAAGGTACCTATGTTCACACCAGCATTAAGAATGACATCTTCCGTGTCATACGGATGTAGAAGGAAACCATGTGTGAGTTCGTCTGCCGCTTCAACAACACTTGAAAGACCATCCCAAAGATAAACGACTATGATGTTATCCAAGCGTTTACCCGAGGGGTCAGGAGCTGATGATGCGTGGAGGATGTCACCAGTAAGGAGTCCAAGATAGTCAAGGAGCTCATGAGGATCATCAAAAGGCAACTAACGTCGAAGAAGCACTCCTGCTTGTCAAGGAAAAGGATCAGGGAATCAAGCATCTCAGCCTAGTCTAGAAGATGATGTGGCGAATATCAAGCACAAGAAGAACACTAAGGGAGGTAAGGGTAAGAAAACTAAGACTGATAAAGTTTTTTGTAGATCTTCTCGATACATGTAACGATAATAGTCCCTGCTCATCCCGGGGCAAGGGCCACTAGCCAGGCACCAGCGAATGTTGTGTCAAGCCTTGCTGTGACTTCCATTAGACCGATGATCATGGCCTCCATGAATGTCATATCTAGCAGAAGTTGATTAAGGTCGAGGTCGACAAGGCAAAAGGGAGCAAAACACAAGTCGTGGCCCAGAGCAGGGACTCCAACTCTAGAAGTAGCGAGGACAACTCAAAGCTGACGTCCAACCAACCAACCAAGGGAGAGAACTGTCGACCACATGTTCAGCGGTTCCATGAACTATGAGTATGTTAGACCCGACCAAATTACACCTGGCTTAATTGAAAGTTAATTCGATTAAAACAAAAGTAATTCCGGCAATCGTGATATATGCTCAACAAAGCCCAAGATCACAGCATATACCGTTTACACCATAGTTTCATCACAAGATATGAACAGAGTGCAAAAGTTTTAACTTCTATTACAGACCTTGCTCCAAGTTCCTGTTTCTACTTAGATCAGAGGTTTCATAATGCAGCAAAAAGATATTAATAAAACAAAAGACCAGTGGAACCATTTCACATAAGGCATCATTAGGACTAACTCAGACATTCGATCTCTACTCCTAGCCATATCCAGCACCAGTGGGATAAAAGTAACTATAAACCAGGTCATCGCTACCTACATCAACTTAAGGGTAGTACCCTGAGTACGAAGGTACATGCAAAACTTACACAATATGGGTATATATATATTCTCAATTCTAAGGATATGCATTTGGTTGAATAGTAAGGGAAAGCCACAAAGTTAAGTTGATTTAGCGAAAAATTACTTTAACCAATATAATAACATAAACAACTAGCATTGACTGACAATAAACATATTATTCAATAAAGTAAACTTTCTTAACTCGAATAAGTACCATCACATGCTTCTCCCAGAAGCCCACATACTTTCCATTTCTGTTTTCCCAAACTGAATCAAAATTCTACGACTGATGCGGATGAAACTCAAGCATGCTCATGACCGAGAGCGTGGCCATTCGAATTTTTCTTACACCTTGCAGGGGGTAAATCTTTACCTACACGACTTGGATCCATCCTCTTGGCCCCTGAGACAACCTTTCTCATATCCGAAACTACCCACAAGCACTTGCCCCTATGGCACTTGGGTTACCACGAGCGAGTCCCGGACACCTCTGGCTCCCCACCACCTTGCTTCTCCTCATTCTTTTTCTCTTATGTGTCATTGGGATACAAGGCAAGCTTTAGTATGGTATATGATAATCAGCTTATCTTACCATTAAATCAACATGTGGAACTACGGAAAGTGCTTAAGCCAAATAACACCAACGATCAGTGCTTAAACAATGCAAGCGGTCTATTACTTTCGGGCTCCTCTCCCGACCTACCCAGGGAACTCCAGTTCAAGGAAGAAGACATCCCTAGCACCGCCTACATCTCATCTCAAATTTTCTAACTTATAAATGGTCTATGGCATCCGGGTTCCTCTCCTAAACTGCCCCTAGCACCGCCCAGTTCTCATTTTCAATCTCACCAACTCATCATCCCAACATATCATTTCTTTGTAACTATAGCTGAAAATCATGCAGTTTGCGAACGATTGTGACATCCATCGCTCGACTTTTACCGATGACCTATGCAAGGCTAAGCAATTACCGCATCACTTTTAAGTTGGACTATATCATGAAAATACCCAGGTTACAAGGATCAGGATTAACAACTTCATCAAGGTAGGTATAATGCAACAAATAGGATCTACCCAATTCCGGACATCAACTCCTTATCACATGCATCTACGACATATAGCAAAATCTAACAGGTTGACCAATTATTCACCAAAACATAGGAGAGATATGATAGATGCTTTCCTGGTGCCTGTCTGATACTTTCTGCATAACACTCAAAGAACTCTGGTTGATTGTTTGTGGTTTCAACCACGCGACACTCCGAAGCGTCATTTTCTAAATACAGATGACAATGCATCATAATGAGTATGATGACATGAAGTGAAATTTGCTCCATAGTGCATGACAAATAGTAGATATGCAATTTTAGGTCATGAGTTTTAAAGCATTAAGGATTTCCTTAATTTAAATTATTGTTAAACATTTAATTATTCATGAATTTAATTAAGCTTAAACAAGCTTAATTCTAATTAGAGTATTAATTATGTTTAACATGAGTGTGAGTATTTTTAACGAATAGGGTATAATACAAGAAGATTAACAAAGTTGATTTCCTCAATTTTGGAGTTACCAATATTTAATTACGAATTAATGAAGCTTAAACATATTTCATTAATTAACGAAATCTCAGCATATTTCATGGCTTGTAGTATTTTTAACATATAAATTATGCACAAAATAAATCCAAAAAAATTGGTTTTGTGATTTATGGAGCTATATTTATTTTTCTACGCATTTTTGAGTGTTTCAGCAGATTTAACAATTGAACAAAAATTCCATTTCATATTTTCTGGAATTTCTGAAAACAAATTGGGCCTAAACCTTTTCTTACCCGGGCTTTAGCTAGCCACCACTTTGAGTAGTGGGGCCGGGCCTAGCTGACTCGGTCAAAATCGACCAAGCCTAGGCGGGTACAGAGCAGAGCATGCTTGTGGCTCGGCCTTCGCACACTGGTGACAACTGGCAGCGGTAAACGGCTGGACGAATATACAGGGAGTTGTAGTGCTCCACGGGGAAACTTCTAGGGCAAGCATCGACTGGCGGGTTTGGCCGAAGCACGGCCGGCGATGAGCGCATGGGGGTGGCAACGTTCGGTCATTGTGGATGACCACGGTGGCATCGGGCAAAAGGGAAACCAACGCGCGTGAAAGAAAGTATATGGCATGGGGCAGCTCATCGCGGGTTCAGTTGGGGAGGAGGAAGCTCAAAGATGGCGGCTTGATGCCGAGGTGGTAGAAAGGGTGCTGAATTTGGGGAAGAAAAGCGCTGACGCTATGGGCCAATAGTGGATTCAGAGGGGAAAAGGCCTGGGGTGCTTAAGAGGCCTTCCTCCTTGCTTCTCATGGCTTGGGCTCGAGGGAGCTCATCGGTGGCATGGCGGATTTTTCCACTAGCAGTACTGTGCTATGCTTGTGCTCTGCTCTGCTCTGCTCTCAAGGCGTGTGTGAGAGAAGTGAGGGAGAGAGAGAGCAATGAGAGGGAGAGAGGGCAAAGTGAGGGATAAGGGTGGCCGATCTCCTTGGAAGGCTCTCGGGGCATGACTTGAATGCCATGACTCTGTTGCCGACCTCCGAAGTTAGCAACGGTGGCGGCCAGAGAGAGGCAAAAAGAAAGAGAGGGGATGGGCCATGATGAAGAGTAGCCACCAAGCAAAAATATCCCCACCTCTTTACTGATCCAATTGGAGGTCTGAGCAAAAAAAGGGCTTCATTTCAATTCTCCAATTTGGAAAATCACATATTCATTTCCTTCATATGAACAGAAAATTACGGTGACTCAAAGAAGTTCCCTACCATGAACTTTGTACCACGTGCATTACTTAGAACAACTAGAAAAATAAGATAAGATAAGCAAGAAAAAAAATATTCGGAATAGCAGAATAAGAAATGCAAAAATGTAGAAAAGGGAACCAAATCTCACCTCCTTCTGTACCCTAAAGAAAAGGAACCTGAGATTTTGACCCTTCTCTAAAAAGAAAAAGAAGTGTCTCTATTTAGAGATTTCTCTACTTAGATGAAAAATCATACTCCATCTAGATTATTTTAGAATATGTATCCCAATCCATGTCTACAAGGCCCCAAAACTTGTGGCATAAATTTTGTTGAATTTTATAATTCATGTAAAACCCATTTTAACTTGTTTGGACTAAAATGGCTGAGCCAACTTCAAATTAAAATTCTCCAAATTTGCAACCTTTTGCAACTTGCACTAATTTTTAAGCCTCCAATTTAATTCTCAAAAAATTGGGGAAAATTACGAATATTCTTCACATTGCATGGACTAATTTATAAAATTATCTACAACCCTATGTTGCTTGGTGATTTTGTGAGTTCCTTTACAAAGCATCACTTAAAATTAATTTTAAAAATTCTTGTTTAATTGTCAATTGCATTAATTACTTGCTCAAAACTTCAATTATCATGCTAATGATGCTCATGAATGCTTAATTACCTAATTAATGGTTTTGGTCTATCATAGAGTCCAAACGGCAGTACAATACATTGGCTTGAGAACTCTTAGCTGCTACCCCCAAGGGTCGCCAGGCCGTTAAGTGGTCAGATGTCGAAATCTCTTTCGGCCAAGACAATTGCCCAGAAAACTTTGTATGGCCAGGCTTCTTCCCAATAGTGATTGAACCAATAATCAACAACTGCAAGGTCTCTCAAGTGCTTATGGATAGAGGAAGTTCTATGAACATCCTTTTCTTAGGTGCACTCAATGCAATGCAAATTTCCCGATATGCCATCAAACTAGTTACATAAGCCTTCCATGGAATAGTACCTGGATCTTTGGCCTTGCCCATCAGCTAGATATTGCTTCATGTTACTTTCGGGGAGCATGAAACTTCTAGACAGAGAAGATTCTGTTTGATGTGGTTGATTTTGAGGTGACGTACAACACCATCTTAGGTCAATCAACCTTAGCCAAGTTCATGGCCGCCATGCATTACGCCTACCAGTGTGTGAAGATCCTAGAACCCAAGGGAGTCATCACCGTCTAGGGTTGCCTCAAGAAAAGCCTCTGCTGCGAAGAGCGGAGTCTTGACATGGTTGCTTAGCATCAACCCGACAAGGAGACCAATAACTCGAGGCCTAAGGCTATCGTAAAATCTCACGACGATGTCAAATCTATTCCTTTTGATCTGGTAGAGCCATCCACACTCTAACCTAGATCCTAAATAGGAACTCATGCTCGTCACCTTCCTCCACGCAAACGCTTACATGTTTGCATGGCAGCTATCCAACATGCCTGGAATCCCTAGGGAGGTGATCGAGTACAAGTTAGCTATTTGTCCTGATGCTAAGCTAGTTAAAAAAAAAAGCTCCAGTGATTGCACAATCGAAAAGAAGCAATCAAGGATGAAATTGAATGCTCACTAAGGCAGGATTCATCAGAGAAGTAGATTATCTCGAGTGGCTCTCACTATAAAAAATTCAAACAGTAAGTGGCACATGAGATTCACTCACCTCAACAAAGCCTACCTGAAGGACGCCTTTCCTCGACTAGATCCGTATGTATCCCAAGGATGAGGAGAAAACCTCCTTCATAACTCCTTTTGGAGTTTCCTGTTATGACTCAATGTCTTTTTATTGAGGAATGTTGGGTCCACCTACAAATGAGGAATGTAGATGAGTCTTTACAACCAGATTGGCTGAAATACCAAAGCCTATGTTGATGATCTTGTCATCAAGACTAAAAAGAAGGAAGATCTTATATCTGACCAGCAAGAGACATTCAACAATCTACACAAGCTTGTAGTCATGCTTCACGTAGAGAAGTGTGCATTCATAGTCGATAAAGGAAAGCTACTTGGGTACCTAGTGTCATACTGGGGTATCGAAGTTAATCCCGACAAGATCAAGGCTATCAAAGAAATGCAACCCCCCCCCAGGTCAGTACGAGAAGTTCACAAACTAACTGGGTGCATGACAGCTCATAATCGTTTCATATCCCAACTCGGAGACCAAGGGCTTCCCTTCTTCAAGTTACCGCATCAACACAAAAAGTTTGAATGGTCTAAAGAGGCTGACGTTCAAAAATCAAGGCTAATGAGATGTTCAAAAATCTAAAGAGGTATCCCCCCATGCTAGCCACTCCTGACCCAAACAAAGAACACTAGTTATACATAGCGACCAGACCACGTGCTATGAGCGGAGTATCGGTGTTGGAACAATAAGTGCTCGACAAGCGATAGAAGAGCCAACGACTAGTATACTACGTCAACAAAGTACTCCACGGTCCCAAGGAGCACTACCCAAAAGTACAAAAGCAGCTATACACGGTACTAATGGTTTCTCGCAAACTAAGGCATTATTTTCTGGCTCATACGATCACCATGCCATTAATATTCCCACTCAGAGATATCCTCCAAAACATAGACGCCATTGGACGAATCAATATGTTGGCCGTTGAGCTTGGGGAATCTGATGTTTGCTTCATACCTGGGACATCGATTAGGTCATAAGTACTCGCTAACTTCAACGTTGAATGGAAAGAAGTCCATCAAACTTAGGACAACTATAGTGACATATCTAAAGTATGGACTCTCTTCTTCAACGGGTTACTTATGCTCCAAGGCTTGGGGGCTAGAATTATACTCATATCTCCCATAGGAGAAAGGCTGCAATATGCTTTGTAGCTCGACTTTCCAGTAACAAATAACGTAGCCGAGTTTGAGGGTCTACTCGCCGGTCTTCGAGTAGCTTCTACTAATTGTATTTGTCGCCTTCTCATGAAAGGGGAGTTCCAGTTGGTGGTGAAACATGTCAGCAAGGAGTATCAAACAACAGACAAGACAATAACAGATTACATAGTGAAGGTGGGGAAGGTGGAAAAGAAATTCATTGGACTCAAGGTCAAGGATCCCTAGGAAGGATAATTTCCTCGCCAACAATCTTACCCAACTAGACTCCTCACAATCTCCCTGTGAATGGGGCTAAAACTATACTACCCTATGAAATAAAGATCAAATCTCCTCATGTCGAACTATACACCGACAAGGATGAAATCTTGAGAAGGCGGTACAACCTCAAATTCTCAAAGAAAAAAGTACTCAAGTGCTAATACAATCAGCAAGGTACCAACAAGCTCTCTGGCGCTACTATGACCAGAACATCCAAAAGAGATCCTTCCAACTCGGAGATCTGGTTCTACGACTTGTACAAAGACAAAAAATAGCAACAAGCTATCTCCAAAGTGGGAAGGTCTCTTTATAAGGTGGTTGAATCCATTCGTCCTAGGTCGTATAGGTTAGCAATGGAAGATGGACATGTCCTTAAAAATTCTTGGAATATTGACCAGCTTTTTAAGTTCTATGTGTAAATACTTAGGATATATTTTGTAATAATAGTTGTCATATTACCCAAGAAGTTGAATAATTTTTTTTTCGACCTTTTCTATTCAACATTGCAACCCACATGCACTCTTGACATTATAGACTGTCTATCCGGGAATACTTTCCTAATAATTAGTTGGGGGCTTCATAGGTATTCAATGCTAAACGCTATAAATAAATGTCGTGCGCGCCTCAAAACGATTTCTAACGATAAGGGATGATGCTTTAAAACTACATCTATAGGGATCATGAAGTTCCTTATCGAGTCCTCGAGTGCCTAAAAGCTATGTTGTTTTTCACTCAAGTCAGACCTAAGGCAATCCATAATATACATCCTGACAAGTGGCTACAAATTTCCTGAACTAATCTAAAGAAAATGTCTCAAAGGCTAAACATGATTGGCTGATGCATGCTTTCTGTATCCTGCATTCATGGAGACCCATATTCATACACAAACATTGCAGTAAAAGTAGAGATTTCATTAATGAGATTTTGACTTCTTTTTATAGATATGCTAGAGAAATTAGACATCCAAAAGAAGATCCAAAAGAAGCCCTAAGTCATATCTCGACATCGTGCACGAAGAGGAAGAAAGAGAAGATCAGAAGGCCCTAATAGAAGAGTCTATGCCTAAGGCTCCTCTCCCATAGTAGTTAATGTATTAGTTGGTTTCTCCGGTGCCATCATCGTTGTCACATGCGGATATATGAAGATGAAGTGAAAGCCTTGGCCTCCTCCTTTCTCTCCTCAGCCGCCTCCTCCTCTTCTTGTATCTCTTCCTCCAAGAGATCCTAGTCCACATCATCCTGACTTGGAGAAAATTGCTTGGCAATTGGGGCCTCGCCATATTCATCAACCTCGATGGCTACAGAACTGGTGGCCACTTCCTCTTCCATCTTCTCATCGGAAGAGATGTTGAAAACCTCCATAACGGAGTTGGACTTGGCTAGGGAAGGCAATGATGATAGAGGGGGAGAACTTGGTGAAGAGGTCAGAGGACCTACTGGTGATGAAACCCTAACTCTAACATCTTGTGAGTTGGATGATGATGAAGATTCTATAACTAGGTTGGGAGGCTAAGGTGGTTTACCTGAGATAACAAGAGCTCACCACCCGGGGGTTCAAAAGGCCCATGACTTTGTCTTCGAGCATCATACGACAGATTTCGCCACATAATGATTCACAGTAAACTAAATGTTTGCCAGCAGTCAAATCACGTCTACTTAGCAGGCTTGCATAGACAAAGAGGCACTTGACAAGTCTCTGACTAGCACGATAATAGTTCCGAATACAACTCAGAGCTATGATCTCTTACGCTGATGTCTCATCCCATTCAATGCCTAGAATATTTTTTGATGCACGTTGAGCAATTGGAATAGTACCTTAGGGAGAATAGCGTACTACTCCGCCGTACTCGTATAGTTTCCAAATGTCACCACAATCTGTTGCAAGGTAAAGGTTCTTTTACCACCACGCAAAATCTCTACAACGACGAATTCAAACCCAGTCAGCGATATGTCTTTTCTCCCCATCCTTTCAACATATTAGGATGATATTTATTGGATGATGCATAATTCATATTCGGATGGAATAGCTTCTTAGAGACTCGCCTGGGTACTCGAAGGTATTCAGAATCCCAACTAGACAACCTGTGGACTCTGAGACTCCAGTTCCACTTGAAGATGAAGTCGGTCAAAACGTTTATCTTTGCTATCTAAGTTTTTGATCTGTCAAAACCTCATTTCATGTACTGATAGGGGGTTTGACGATGAGTAGTATAGAACTCCTGTATCCGGATCTCTAGGGTTTCTTATATTCTCGGGGCATATCTCTGTGCTTCGGAAAGAAATCCATTGATGTACAGAAACTACTCACAAGTGCCCGGGATATCTCATAAAAAGTGAACTTTGTCTCCAAGAGTAAAAAGCAAGGACTCCAGAGCCCGTATGATGACCCACTATATATATGAAGCCAAGGGACCCTACGGAGGATAAGCCAATTGAGATGCATTCAAGCCTATAGGAGCTTTGACCCTTCAAGTATTTTGTGTTCTAGATCTACATTAGCACAATAATCCTCCTCGACTACGCACAAGGAGCCCTTCGACTAGGTTCAGATCCATCTAGTCTAGCTAGGAATCCCTTTGTAAATAGTCTCAAAGATCAATACAAAGCAAACATGACATAAGACTATTATCCTAAGGGAGACTTGGACCTGTATAAACCTATGTGTGTGCTATGTGATTCACCTACAGGAAGTATCCCCTACTTCATCTACAAGTTCATAAGATCGGCGGTTTACAAATCATTGACAGACTTACAATTTGTTGTGAGTATGAAACACTTATTCACCTCTGGATTAACAAAGAAACATGATCCAAGCAAATAAAAAATTCTTTTTACTAGAACATAGAAAAGCTACCCAACATGTAACTAACCTACACATTATGATGTTAAGAAGGCAGCAACCTGAAGCAATTGGTTAACAATGATAATGGCGCGGGCTGCAAATTTAAATAAAAGAATCTACCATGTTTGGTGTAGTTAGGAACTTAGGATACAAGTTATCTAACATGACTTTTAGTTGATAAACTGACAAATATACACTTAAAACTACTTTGTCTTTCAAATATGGCTTACAAAGGTAAAATATTGAAAACAAGCCCACGCAATCACGCGGGCAATTCGGGTAGTTTTTCTAAAGTTTATGTGATATAATGATCCCTAAGATGACATATATAAACTAGAATGATCAAATGTGTCGTACAGGATAACGTCATCTTAGTATTACGTAGGTCATGATGATATTCGCATTGGATCCAAATTGAGAGATATGTATCTGTGTTTCCATTTGTATCTGCATTCGAGCATAAATTTGATTGAGAGCTGTTCGGAACCTATTCAATTGGTTTGCACACCTACTTCTCTGTAAATGATATATAGACTCAATTCACAAACGTACTGTTGTTTAAAGATTCGAGGTGGAGGAGCATAAATTATCTTTTTTTTTTCCTTCTTGGCCAATTCCTACAAACGATCACACATAACACACAATGTGTGAAAAATTCACATAATCGTGATGGTCTTGTGGAATGATTATTTGCCAATTCCTAATATGAATAACAGGAGAAAGACTCAGTTACAAGAAGGATTATACTAAAATAGATTCAGTTAGGAACTATGCAGTTTCTAGGTGTGTCGTGTGTGTAACCCCAAGTCCCAACCATCTAGTTAAAAATTCTCTTTGGCTTGGTCAAACTTAGGTGTCAATATTATTCTTCAATCTTAGTACAACATCACCTAGTTCCTCGAAGGGGGTCTCGTTCTACAATAGATTCAGTCTAAACATAAAGAAATCTGGGTCTTCCAATAAAAAGAAACGGTGGGCTCATATTTGTTTGAAGGTATAATAAAAGATCTCATCCAAATCAATATTGAATATGTTTTGCTAATTTTATCGGGAGACAACTTCATCACCCAATAGGGAATATTGCAACATCATATCAAGTACAGACGGAGGATTCGAAGAACAAGTTACTGCAAATCAGCGACTGCGGACGAGAGGACCTTTGCCACGTCTGTGCATCCTGTTAGAGGAGAAGGGTGTCGGGTGGTGATGGAGATCTGCTTCAACCTTCAATGATTCAGGATAGTGGCTGAGACCTGAGAGATCGACTAATTCATGATGCTTTCTGCTTGTGGGAGGTGTCACAAGAAGTAGTGAGGTTCACGGCACTGAGCTGGAGCTGTCGGGAACTGTGAATTCATGAGCTCTATGGACCAGGGTGGACCAAGTTGAACCTTGGCTTGGAATTAGCAGCAGCTGCATTACCTTACAAAATAACATGGGAAATCACGGAGCAGAAATCACGGAGGCGATTCGCCTCCGCATCCAACGTCGTCTCCCTCCTGCCGGTGTCTCCCTCGCCTGCCTGGGGACGACGTCCACCCTGCCTGCGATGCTAGGAAAAGGATGTGGTTTCGACTCACTGTGCCTGATCCGGCAATAGTGTTTGGCTATATCTGCGATGAAAGCCGAGCACGGCTATTCAGCGACTGGACCACACGGCAACTCTGGCGGCCTGTCAGCGCGTTGCAATGAATCAAGACCGGATGGGAAGTCTCCTTCAACGGCCAATTTCTTAAAGGCTGCAATTCTTGAGTGTTTCTCTGTGGAGGAAGTTGTGTTGGCAGATGCCTTGTTGGAAGAACTCGACGGTGACACTTGCGCCACCGCCAAGACTACCTCGGACTCCGATGATCGGTGCGCACCTGCGAAGCGTATAATTGAAGCAGTGGCGCGTCAGCTCGGTGACATCGATGGCTCTGAAAGCTCTGCCTCCCCACCGTCAAAAGCCAGCGTCACGACGGAGATCTCCATCGAAGCCTCAGTGTCAGGGGAGGAGGCGGGGTTGGTTGATGCGGCCTTGGAAGGGCCCAATTCCTAAAGCACAGCCTCCTACAACGGTGGCCCCGGGGGAGTACTTCCCTGCCGGTGTGGATCCTTCGTCGACATTGCTCTTCCAGCAGCATGGGGAGACACAGTTTGTGGCGAGAGATCATAAACTTCAGAATTCAAATAAGGACGATGCAACCAAGATTTTATTGCCTCCCATCCTCGGATGGCAGGGTAGCCGGAATAGAAAGGATATATTCTGTGCCATATGGAATAGACAAATCGTCAATCAAGAGCCTAAACATTCCTTAGGTGGCAAATGGGTTCCTTCCCTCCCAACCGATCAGGCAATCCTGCAACAATCGTTTCCAGTACTGAGTCGCCGCACCTTTGCTCAGGTTGTCATGGCGGGGCACGACCAGGGCTCACCTTCCAACCTTGCCAGTTCTGGTTTTGGAGTTGGCCAGGGCTCATCTTCCAGTACTGAGTCGCAGCACCTTCGCTCAGATCGTCACGATGGAGGTGCAACCAGCGGTCCTGCTGGCCGGGACCCGTCTCCGACACAGCCTGTCTTCCAATCCTTCAAATCTCTTGGAACTGCCGGCGGATTCAAAGGTCAGGCCGGTCCCGGATCCCCCAAAAATGGAACTTTCTCCTTCGGGACCTCACTCTCATCGCGGCGGCCGCCGGAGGGCAGGAGCCTAAGTGGCCATCGCACGGGCGAGATGGGGTGTGGCCGTGGCAGGCTTCCTACTGCACCATCACAACCTACAATAATCAAATCGACACGACCGACGTCAAGACTGGCGGTGCAACCATTCACTGACATTTCGAAGGACAAATTGAAGGCCAAGAAGCTTTACAGCTTTTGATGTAAGACCAAGGGTCACACCTCGGATCGATGTGACGCGGTGTTGTACTGCACCATTTGTGATAAACACATCGATCACATGGCCGCAAAGTGCCCCCCTTGGTCAGACATCCTAAACCGAATGCAACTCTCTTCGGTTTTGGCGGCGACAAACTTGGGTTCTTTAAGTTCCAGACTTCGACTACAAAGGACTTGAGGCTCCAGCTACCCCAACAGAAATTATCACTGTGTCGGAAAGGGCACTTATCGGCCGAGAGGTGATCTAAATAGAACTATGTCGGCGTATCCACACTGATTGGAGCTGGGACACAGTTCCATATGGTGAGAATGGCTATCTTATGGCTTTTTCAACTGGCAATAAATAAATGATAGTTACTATACCTGTACACCCTAAGGTTTTCTGCAATTCTAAAGACATATCTCTATCTCTAGGAAAGAGATTCCTGTATGAAAGAAAATTATCTCTATAGTTACCCAAGACATTCCATAAATATGAAGGTTTATCTCCAAAAATAAAAAGAATGAATCTAGAGGATGTACTACACCTCATATATATACAAAGATTGGGGCCCTATTGAGGACAAGTCAATAAAGTCAAAGAAGTCACTCAAACCTTTCGAAAAAACAGAAGACACCCAAAGCTGAGAAAAAAAAGTCATTGACTAGGTTTAGATCCATCTAGGCTAGCTATATACCCTCTTATAATAGGCTCATATCAATACAAGATAAACATGACGTAGGGTTATTATCCTCAAGGAGATCCGAACTTGTATGAAAACCCTCGTGTGTTCTTCTGCGATTCATCAACTCAAAGCATCCCCTATTTCTTCAACAAGTTCATGATCCAGTTCACAAATCGTAGACAATTGACACCATCCGTGGGGATCACGACAATAGATATTGAAGAATCTACACCGAACATGTCATCGGCGTCACTCAAGCATTTGCCGAGAATTGGTTTTTCAGATGAGGGGTTCTATGACAACTTTACCCCTCTTCCTGGTGAGTTGGTGATCGATCGGGTGAATTTTGATGACGAACTTTCCGGTGACGATTCAAGCAACAAGGTAAGTTGATTTATGGATCAATGCGCCAAAGATTACGGCATCGAGTTCAAACCACTTAGCTACCAAGGCAACTGTGAATGTCCGATTCACAGCAAGTCGGGATCAAACTACGTAGCTTCTAACAAGATAAATTATCAAGACACCAACCCAGAGCAATCTGACGAAACATCCATGATATATTTGGACACTTCCTATAGCGAAGGTTACCCCTGGGAAATTTTTGCCATTAGAGATAGGGGTGACGATCTAGATAATCATGATGACAACCCTACAAACATACATGGTCCCTTGGCTCTAGGTTTGGGCAATGGTTAGCTCTAGATGAGCACACCTCCTGTGAGGAACCGTCCAAATAGTATTCTAATTAATCATTAGGATGATCATTACTCACAATCAAGACCTCAGTGATTAACCAGAATACTATCCCGGTAGTCCCGACACGTGTTTTATGCCCAAGGTCCGAACACATGTCTTTCCAACATGTAAATCACAACATAGCTTAAGAAAGAGCGAGTAACTAAAGTTATAATACAAGTTCTTAAGCACGCAACCATTTCCACCCGGCATTTTTATAATACGCGGCATTTTGAAATATTTTTACACCCGGTAGGGGGTACAACTTTACCCACACGACTCAGGGACCATAGGGCTTGAGTGACCACACAGGCTCACCAAAGGGGGTACTGGTGTCAACCTTTCTCGTACCCAAAACCACCCACTTGCAATGCCCCTATGGCACCGGGGTTACCGTGAGTGTGTCCCGGACACCTCCCTCCGGCTCCCCACCACCTTGGTTCTCCTTTTCTTTTTCTCTTACACGTCATAGAACCACAAGACAAGTGTCGGTAAGGTATATGATAATCGGCTTACCTTACCATTAGATCAGTGTGTGATGAGTACGGAAAGTGCTAGAGCTAACTGCACCGACGAACGGCCTTAAATGATGCAAAAAATCTATGACATCTGGGGTCCTCTCTCGAACTACCTAGAGGACTCCTCCTTGGCAGAAGATACCCCTAACATCGCCCACATCTCATCTCAATCTCACATCTCAACCATCCATTTCAACCTCATCTTTATATTTGTGAACAGTGATTAAGTCCTAGGCTCACGAACAACTAGAGCACCGTCGCTCGACTTCTACCGAGGACTTAAGCATTGCTAAGCATTTCGAAAAATCCTTGAAGCTAGACACCAATTATATCATCAAGGCTACAAGGGTAAGGATTCATCAATAAATCAAGGTAGAGACAATGCATCAACATAGGTTCTACCCATATCACCCCGACATTGGACTCAGCACATGCAAAAATACATAAAGCATAATTTATGAATTTAGACCCCATTCAATTTGAACAAATGGTGCAGTATGCTTAGATGCAGGCCTTGCTGCTCTGGGGTTTGCCCGATACTACCGGCACAAAACTCACAGAAATGCGAAAGGTTGGCGTTGTCGATCGCGCTCGCGTCACGCTCCGGACCTTCATTCGCTACTGAACAACGTATGCAATGATGAGCATGAATAATGTGCAATGACAGATGCTCCACAGTGTATCACAACAGTGGAGATGCAATGCTTTCAGGTCATGAGTTTTAAGGCCTTAAATATTTCCTAATTTGGATTGATGTTAGGCATTTAATCATTTCCTGGTTTAATTAAGCTTAACACAAAGCTTATACCTAATTAGAAAATTAATTTATACTTAACATGAGGGTGATTATTTTTAATGATCAGGGAATCAATTAATAAGATTGGCAAAATTGGTTTCATCAATTTTAGAGTTACCAATATTTAATTATGGATTAATGAAGCTCAAACATATTTTATTAACCCATGAAATTTAAATAAATATTACATAGCTCCTCGTATTTTAACATGTATATTATGCTCATACAAACCCAACAAAATTGGTTTCATAATTTTTGGATTAATATTGAATTGCCTATGCATTTTATAAGTTTGTGCTGAAATAATTATTGAACAAATAATCGATTTCGTGATTTCTGAATTTACCATATATTTAAATGTCTGAAATCCATTTTACACTGGTGGGACTCCAGCCTCAGTGACTGACAATGGGCCCGAGCATTTGACTCATGTCAAAATCAACCCGAGGCCTGGCTGCACAGCGCCCTGGTGGCGACAACCGGCTCTACCAACCTCGTTGGTGGCAAATGGCGTGACGGTGGGGACTGGGGAAAGTAGCCAAAGCATCAGCATGGTGCGGCGGACCTGACTGAGACACACATGGTCGATGGTGACGCCGAAAAGTAGCGAGCGGCGGAGCACAATGGTGACAGCACGCGGTGGCTCGATTCAACACGCCGGCGGCTCAATCGACCCGGCCGAGTACATCTAGAGTATCTACACGAGCATGCGGATCCAACGTCACACCAATTGGCCAACGTGCCCGGTGGTGGCTTGGCCAGCAACGAACACCCAGGAGCGGTGGAGCACGATCGCAGGAGGAGGACGTGCCAGCCACGGGCTAAGCCCAAAATGACACTCGCTAAAGCAAGAGGGGAGCTCGGGGAAGCTCACTGTGCGTTTGGTTGCACCGGAGAGGCAGTGGTTGGGGGGGTCAACAGTGAGCGGTGGAAGAACATGCCATCGTTGTGGAAGATGGTGTCTGCACTCTCTATTCAACCGGAGAAGAGAGGAATTCAGCGGGGAGAAGCTCGGAGCACCTTCGACGGCCTGCCTTGGTGCTTCTTGTGACTCGGGCTCGACGGATTAGCGCTCGAGCGCAACGGATTTGGCATCAACGTGGCACTGCGCTTTGCTCTGCTTTGCTCTGTACTGAGCAAGTGAATGAGAGAGAGAGAGAGAGAGGGCAAGGGATAAGGGAGAGATAAGGGCGACAGCCCATGCCTCTATTCGCCTCAGTGCCATGGACCGGTTTTTCGGGGATGTGGTCGGCCGCAGAAGTCAACAAAGCCGGCACCGCCCTCTGAGCAATGCTTGGTGAGAGAGAGAGAGATCGAGAGAAAGAGAGAGGATGACAGGTGGGGCCGATGAACTATGACAGCCAAAACAAAAATACCCACTACCCTTCTGTGAACCAAACGAAAGCTTTCCCGTGGTCCAAAAACTATGGGACAAATTTTGTGCAAAACTATAATTCACGTGCAATCCATTTTAACTTGTTTGACTCCAATAGCCTGAGCCAATCTCCAATTAAAATGCTACAAAGATGCAATCTTTTCTAATTTGGGGTAATTTTATGCCTTCAAAGTAATTCCCAAAAATTTGGGAAAATTCATTTATATTGTTCACATGATATTGACTAATTTCTAAAATTGTTTCTAGTCCTCTGTTTCATAGCAACTTTGTGAGATGCTTCACAATGCAACAATTAATATTGAATTTAACAGTTTATGTTTAACTTGAATTTCATGCCAAAACTTCCTGAAACAATAAACATGATGCTAATGATGTTCATGATGCTTAATGATATGCTTAAGAAATTTGGGCTGTCACACCTCCCCTGATCCTTAACAGAGCTCCAGTCTTACCACCTCCCAACCATCAATAGGGGGTTGACCGCTTTAAATCTGCAACTGCTGAGAAGATCCTTCTTCTACAAGAGGCCCTCATGCGCCCTTGATCATATATCTGCATACCCCAACCAGTAAGGATTAAATGAACTCAGCGATAGATGTGACAAACGTGGTCAGCATCCAAGCCAAGAACTCTCATCTAACCCTACTAGAAATTATGCTAATTCATTGCAAGGCTATGTGCATTTGAACAGTTATCTGTTCTAAAGAAAAGTTTCCATAAGAGCTAATTGATCTATTTTGGTGAAGCGTTGGATAATGCGAATCAGTATAAAGAATTGTTCGAATGTTGCAAGGGAGAGCTCCCTCTACTCTATCTAGAAATTTCGATTCACTATCACAAACTTCGGAACTCAGACTAGAAAGGAGTAGAGGAACAACTTGAAAAGAGGCTGGGTAGCTGGATAGGAAAGTACTTATCAACGAGAGGTAGACTTGTCGTTCTAAACTCAATTCTCAATAACCTCCCAACATACATGATGTATTTTTTCTTAATTCCATGTGGGGTACTTAAAAGACTGGACTACTTTCATTCCAGATTCTACTAGCAAAGTAACAGTCACAAAAAGAAGTACCGTCTTGCAAAATGGAGTGTGATGTGCCAACCTAAAGATCATCTAGCTTAGGGATACAAGATCTCGATGTTCAAATTATTCGTTAATACGTAAATGGCTATAGAAACTTTTGACAGAAGAGGGTGTATAGCAAAATATATTACGAAATAAATATTTGGGACCAAATATCTGTCATGTAAAGACCGGTTAAAAGAACTAACTAATCTCATCTATGTGCTGAGTCCAGGAATCAATCCCAATACATAGTGACTTCATAGATGATATCATTACATATCACACGTAATAGTTATTAAACGTCTTACAAAAGTGACATTTGAGGGCCAAGATCCAAATAAAACTTTATAGCATAGCTACATATTATCTACTCCTCCGCGACATCTCCACAGGCATGATCGACATAGAATGAATCTTAGAACAATCCATCCTTAGCAAATTCTTCGATTCCTTATTCAACTAAGTGTTTGGTGATAGCAAGAGTGAGCACATATCACACTTAGCAAGTTGTGAGGAAATAATATGCATATGAAGGCTTGACATTACTATAGCAATATGGCTATTTTGCATAGAACAACATTTAAGTAAAAGCATTTGAAAAGCAATAAATAATTAAGTAAACAACAACCTCAATATTTCAACCATCTTGACTTAACCAACCTTCCAACACCTCAACCAAGATTCCCACCACCAAGATTGTACAACACCTTAATCATAGTTCTCACCACCACGATTGACAAAACTAACCAACACATCAAGTTCATCATGTGAGGTTTTCCTTGTCACTTGTAACCGTGAGTACGACTGATTAACCGGTTTTATCCTCTGCAGAAGTCGAATACTTTACCCACAAGTTAAGATCATACTCTGTTACCAGTATCCATTAGTATCATACACACTTCCAAGGTGTGCATCGAGTTGACCACTTTAAAGCCTTTGCAACGCCCCTCTTAGAATGTGCATACCTGCTAAGGTTTCACCGCCAAATGAATACACCTCAACAACAGAAGCCCCCTCTTGCGCCAATGGAACACCCTAGAAGTACTCCCTTCTGTTCCACAAAATCGGATGGTTTACACAATGCTGAGACTATACAAATTAATTAGCTACACTTATCCCATTCTAGGCTTGTGGTTGTACTGTTTACACAGAAAGATCACTCCATGAACCGGTCCTTAGATTTGAGCAAAACTAACACATCCCAACCGTACATCTTTACATGTCTCATCAAACCATTGCTTAAATCCTTATATCATGTTGCTACAAAAATTATAACATAATCTTTTATCATTGTTGCATAGGACCATTATATGGTTTCAAAGAGTAATTATCATGATCATCATTCCAAAGCTAAGCTAAGCACCATCTACCCTTCCATAAACCAGAACAATACTATGATGACAAGGATGATAAGGGAAAACTAGTATAAAGCATAACCATTGGGATTTTTGACAAATTATTGGCATCCATGTTTGTAAAACAAAACATTTTAAAAAGTAGGATAAATATGCTTGAGAACATAACTTGCCTTCACTGTACTCAGTTGGGTCTTCAAAGTCTTGATCCTACAGTCCTTCTAGCTCCTCCGGAATGATAACATCTACTTGCAAACATAAGAGAAAAGGCACACATAATTATCAAGATAAAAAAAGAATCAAATATCACACAACAAACATCATCACACACAAGATCACACTTTTTCGGATAATCTAACCAAAGAACGGGTCAAATCAGAGCTATGGTTAACAAATTACGACTTCCAAAAGAATAAAACATGACCAAAAAGATTATTTACAGATGGAATTATGTTGTTATTAATTTTCTAGAATTTTTTGGAGTCATGTATGATTTTCTAAGATTTTTCTTGAAATTTATAGCATTAGTTTGAATTATAAAACAATTAAATAGAATTAAATAAACCTATTAAATCATTATTAAAATTATTTTCCAAATTATTCCTATTTTCATAATTATTTTTATACTGAAAACTATTTATTGCGTAATATATAGGCTTTATGACATCAACAGAACACAAAATAATTAAAATGAAAAAGAAATGTTGATTGAGCTATTGACTTAATATCTGACGCTGACGTTGTGCAACACATCGGCAACACGGCTGATGTGACATGCTAACTCGGCGTACTAATGTTACTAACGGGTGGCGTTACAGCCTGTTAAGATCATTAAATTTGGACGGTTGATCTCGGGTTGAACAGCTCAGATCTATAGTAATGAAGGCGTATCCATCGATCTAATCTAAACCATTGATAGCGTACCTCGATGAACTCCAGCTCCGGGGCAGTGACATAGAGTAGTTTTGTGGTGGCGCAACATAAGAGAGTAGCCGAAACCTCATCGCGAAGCATGATGTACTTTGATGATCGGTGTAAAATGTTCCTGAGCTCACAATGAACTCATTTTGCTAGAACGTCCACGCGAGGAGCAGCGTAGAGAACTGGCGATGGTGCGAGGTGGCGATGGCTATCTGAGCTCGATAGTGGAGGTCCCCAGTGTTGATTTTGCACCACTGAGTTGGGGAAAATGCTGCGGACACAAAGAGGAGTGGTTGGGGTGCACATTTATACTTGGAAGGCTTTGAGGTCTCATAATTAGATCAATTAGGGTTTTGGTGGAGTCCAGCTTGCACACGCGTTGACATCCTCCGTTTGAACATCTTTCGGTTAGAGGTAGAGTCTAATCTGACACGGTCTTTGATCCTCTTTGTATCTCCAAGTATTTAGAAGCATTTTGTCCCACGTACACGTAGTATTGGCCCAGGATCCCATTGGGGTTTCAGACTCAGAATAGTAGTTAGAGGGGGGAAAGATGAGCGACGGGAGGAAGACGATGATGCGTAGGCCTGAGCTATCAGCTACTCGGCGCGGGAGAGAGGGAAGAGTGGGAGCGGCTGGGCCTGCTTGCTCCGTGCAGCCCAGGCGAATGGCAGGCCGGTTGGGCCGAGGAGAGAGGGAAAGGAGAGGGAAGAGGGTTGGCTAGGCTGGGTTTCAGCCCGAAGGGCTTTTCCATTTTCTATTTCCTTTTCTATTCTATTTATTGAACTCTCTTGTATATATCCAAATACAATTTATATTTATTTATATTAGCTCACATAATCAACGAACAACCAATCAAAAAATTATTTATATATTTGTATATATATATACTTAAATTCTCATATAAGGAAAATAAGCCATTTCCTATATATATGCTTATACATTTATACACATACACCTATATACATGTATGTATTCATATATGCATAAACACGCCTAGGGTTTATTTACTTTTGCAAAGGTTTTGGATTTTTCTTTGTAAAAGGTTTTACTTCCTTTGGTTTCAGAATTTGAGCTGTTTTATATCAAAGTACATTGGAAGCCAGGTGACACACAGTTTTGGGCAGGGTTGATGAAGGTGAAGCGATATTTACTACGCTTTGGTATCTTCAACATCAAAGATGGTTCTCAAATAAGATCATGGGAAGATATCTGGCTGGGAAATTCGCCTTTGAGCAACCAATATCCTTGCCTATACAACATAGTCTAAAACAAACAAGATACAGTTGCTAACATATTACAATCTCAATCACCAAACAATTCAAGCGGGACATGATAGGACTAAAATTGATAGCGTGGAACAATTTGCTCCCTCACCTTATCAACATTAATTTGACACAAGAGCCTAATGAATTTCGTTGGAAATTGTACAAATCTAGAAAATTCTTAGTTAATTTGCTATATCGGGCTCTTATGCACATGGAAATACCAATAATGAATAGGGAACTATGGAAACTCAAAGTACCTCTAAATATAAAGTTTTCTTATGGTACGTACACTAAGGTGCTAATCAAAAGACAATGCAAGGTAGTCAGAAAAGTTGCTTTCATCACAAAAATGAGACTATTTGGCTTCTATTTTTTATTGTCATTTTGCGAGCTTTCATGATTTATCATTCAAGTGGCTTCGAATTTACCCACCGAGTAGTGTTTCAAATATGTTTGGTAACTGGCTTAGTGGTCTTAGTATGCATTGTAAAGCCAAAGTAATGGTAGCAGCGGTAGCTTTTTGTTGGTCACTGTGGCTATGCAGAAATGACATTATCTTTAATAATAGGAAAATTAACTCTCCTTTACATATTATTTATATATGTACGTGGTGGCTACTTACATGGGCGGTGCGGCAATGGCAAGAGGATCAACATATAATGACATTGGCATGTACTACTCCGGAGCTAGCGGTTAAGGATATCTTTACCCGGTTTGGTGGTAGTCTAAACATTGAATTGAAGCTCTGCAATAGTCTATGAGTTGTATCGTTTTGTTACTCATAACCTCTTTTTGCTACTTACGATGGTGTTTTTTCTTCTTGTTTTTGGGTTATGTGCATAAGTGCTATGTCAAAACTAATAGTAAACTCTTAATTGTTGTATTAGCTTGATGTAACTATAAGAGTCAATAAAGCTTCTTTTATAAAAAAAAGGCCAAATGAACCTCGGCTCATCTAGGTCCATGAACTTTGAGGAAAAAAAAAGATCAAACTCAGTTAGTTTTCCACTCAAGCATGACTCGTGCTGAGCTTGAGCAGCTTGTACGCTCGAGCCATTTTTTCCAGCCCTATTCGTTGTGGGTCCTCTCCCTTGGTTTTGCCATGCGATTCATTGGTTAAACATTTTTGACAAGATAACCTTCATGTAGTCCTGTTTTCAAAGGCGTGTCTATTAGTTGGTTAACCGAAAACTTTCTAAGAATCTTGCTTTTCCCCCACGGTTAGATTTGTATCTTATGTATTCTACTCCTTCATGTATTCTCACATGCCAACCCTCAATCCCCTCCCAACACTGAGTGTCGAAGAAAAGTCGTTTTCTTGTTTTTGGGGTGCGTTTGCAGCAAAAATAAACTTTGTCATATTTAGGAGCAAAAAAATCGCTTGTACTGCAGGCCGAACCAAACCTATGTGTAAACTTGTTTTTCAACCAGGAAAAATGGCAAAAACTACTATAGAAAACTTTATACAAACGGTTCAAAAATTTCATGCGGGGTGCTTTTTCAAATTGTATGTAGCAAAGAGTCTATACAAATCAAATTTATACATATGGTTCATGAATCATCTGTATAAATTATTTGTACAGACGGCTTCAGATTGGACCTATCTGTACTAATCGATAAACACAAATGGCTCTAGTTTAAAACCGTCTGTAGTAATCGATTGTATACACATGGCTTCAGTCGGGAGCCATCTGGACTATTCTATTATTACATACGGCTCCAGTATCAAACTGTATGGACTACTCGATTAGTACAGGTGTTTCCATACTGAAGCCGTCTATGCTATGAGATTAGTATAGATGGCTGCGGTCTAGAGCCATCTGTAATAATCATTTATACAATACTAAATTTATATATTACTGAATTTACATAATCATATGCAAACAACAGGCCAAACATCTTCATTCATCAATCAATCCGGCACATACAAAAGTCATATACAGTTCAAACATCTTTATTCAAAAGTTCATAGAAAGATCAATGTCACAAAGTCATGATTTCAATCACAAGGCAAAGAAGTCACCTACAACCAGTCCATAAGATGTCCAGCACGCTCAAGGATGATGTAGAAGTCTAGTTGTTTGTCCACTCAGTTTACTCAATTGCTATAGGACCTGCAAGCATAGAAGAAAAAAAACTAAAATAATCAAACTAAGAACATGCAAGATAACTAAACTAAGCAAAAATAGAGAAATGATTTAGTGCAGCCTTTAAGAAGTCAAATCTTTATAGGTAAGATATTTTTGAGGCACAAAGTTTTCACGATTATGAAATTCATCAGTCTCGTTTAACATGCTACTAAGTATAAAATGGATGAGAAATCTTTGAGCACTCATGATCTCATCGATGTTGAGTGTATTTATAGAAAATTTATATGTCTGTAGAAGAAAATTAAAATAGTTAGACAAAATAGGAACCCAACAATGAAATATGCATTTTAATATACTATAATGACACTAACTGGTGGATATGTCGGTGGACTACAACCAACGATTTCCATTATATATTGGGTAACATAGTCTCACCAAGGTTGTTGCCCGACAGCTAGTTGTGGGTAACATAGTCTGTGGAATGCATATTACAATGGTAAATTTATGAGCAATGAAGAATTTATTACAGAAAACTTATGTTGATGGGTCACACCAGGTTTTTCTCTATCTCGTAAAAGGTTTCCCTTTGAAATATACTTCTCTTCCTCCAAAAGTTGCGTATGGTAAACACTAGAGTAGGACTATTCTATTTCAGACTAGCTAGAGCAAGAGGTAGGGGATGATATAGTCAATAGTATAGATGGTTCCAAACTGGAGTCGTCTATACTATTAATATAGATGACTCATAATTGAAATAGCCTGTACTATTGGCATTATTACAGATAGCTCAAACCACGAGCCATCTGTATTAATAGTATCGACGGCTTTAGTTTAGAACCGTTTGTACGAAAGTGTCCCACATACTCCCACATTATTTTTTCAGATAGTTATAGTTTGGAGCAGTCTGTGGCAATCTCGACACTCACATGTAGTAGAGCAACAGAGCATTTAACAGAATCAATAGAGCAAAGAGCATTCACATGCACATTCACAACTGATTGACTGAACCAACTTAAATTTAAGTACTTAGCAAATTAAACATTCACTATTCAACCATAGCTAATTAAATATTCATTGTACAACCAAAAGTATATTAGCAAAATAAACTACTTTGGATCACAGCACGCGAAAGAACTACTTTGGATTGCATGCAAAAGAACTACTTCGGATCGCATGCAAAAGAACTACTTCGGATTGCCACAAAATAATCCTATGCCAACCCATCAGAATTTTCAACATCATCATGGTCGCCATTGTTGTTTGACTCCTCATCATCCGCATCATCATCTTGCTCCTCCTCATTGTCGTCATCCTCATCTTCCTCACCGTTGTCGTCACCACCACTGTCCTACTCCTCCTCCTCTTCACTCGTTTGCCTTCATGCGCCACCTTCTCTTCATTACTGGATCCATGAAATACTCCTGGTCTAAGTCGATGGAGGATCAGGAGCCATAGGATCCGGAGTCGGACTGCTGCTCATCCGAAGCCTCTGGTGCTGGAGCTACACCCTTTTCATCGAAGGAAAGCGTGGGGTCGGGGGAGTGGCTGGAGATGAGGGTGGTGAGGGGCTCCAAGGAGTGACTAGAGATGGTGGTGGCGAGGGAGTTGCCATGATCGGCAAGAGGCCAGTGAGGGAGATGGGCCATCGAGGGGTGGGTGGGTGCAGGAGTGAAGAAGACATAGGGTCGAGCGGGTGTGGGGGTGAAGAGACGAAGTGATGAAGAATACGTATGAAGATTGTAAAGGAATGGAAGGATCATGCTATTAGTGCAGATGGCTCAAAATATGAGCTATCTGGACTGAGGAAATATTAAGTATGGAACATATTTCGAGTCGTTTGTATTTATGATACAGACAGTTCTTGTTTGGAGCCATTTGTACTATTAGTTTTAGTACATACGGCTCCAAATATGAGCTTTCTGTATTATTGGGAACTATATGTACTAAAGTTTTCCACCACCTTAGGGCTGCTCCTTGTTATTTTCTCAGATGGTTCTAGTTTCTAGCCATTTATGGTAATCTTTGTAGAGACGACTCCATAGAACCATCTAGACAGGGACATCTTACTAAATCATTTATGTCGTAGTGAAATAAGGCCGGACATGTATGCACTACTATAGAACTAGTCAGAAATAGCGGCTCATTAGTGCTGGTTGAATAGGAACCATGACTGATAATGTATTAATGCCTATTCTTAATCTCCTACATGAGAACAATCATTGAGCCATTGGGAATTGGCATTGATACATCAGTGTCAGTTTGTAACACGAACCGGCACTGATAGTCCGTTTCAGTGTCAGTTTGTACTATGAACCGCCACTGATGTGGACATACCTGAAATTTGTCTTTAATGGTGTTATGGCTCTGACTGTTCGTGTCCATCTGCGTCCGTCCGCTCCTTATCTCTTTGGCTTTTACCTTTCACGTCCATCCGCTCCTTATCTCTTTGGCTCTTCCCTCTCTCTCTCCCTCTTCACCTTATCTCTTCCTCTCTCTCTCCCTTCCTCACTCTTCGCTGCTCATCGTGCTCACGGGATCTTAGCACCTTATCTTTGTTGCTCATCGTGCTTCCCTCCATGTCACTCATCGTTCTCGCAAGGTCCACAGAGAGTTACTCCTCTAGGCCGCGTCGTGCTCATCCACCCTGGTGAACTTGTCCACGATGTGGGCGTCCACCATGGCAAGGTCGTCTACGACTCGGGCGTCCACCATGGCAAGGTCATCCACGAAGCAGTCGTTTTCCACGGCAAGTCACAGCAAGGTCATCCACCATGGCGAGCTCCATGACGAGGTTGTCCACGACACTAGTAATGTCTAAATCCGGTCGTCCACAACCAAGAAGGTTCGACCCCCTCCCCCTTCCCCTTCACTTTTTCTTGAATGTCATTTTGGACATCGATACTGTCATCAACACACTATTTTGACCACTAATTTCTAGTATAAAATACATACAAAATAAAATAATTTTATAACTACACATCTTATAGCTTAATCTATAATTTATGCAGAATTTGTACTCATTCGTATAATATTCCTTGTCTTCTATGGGAATTAAACTACATCTTATGAAATTTCTACAAACTTCGTGTGAACTCGCATTCCAAACATGATGATTAAAATGTCTTGACTAGGTTAACTTAATCCTGGTGCATAAATTATAGATGAAGCTACTAATTGACCGTTTAGTTCCAAATCAAGCACACTTACCAAATTGTCAGCGTCAACATGTAGATAGATCATAGATGTAATTTTCATTATTATTGTCACGCACGACGTTATCTAGAGTTTGTTTATATGGGTTTTCTATTATAAATTAGATGCATATGCAGCTAGATACTAGATTAGCTTGCTTTTAAGAGACAACCGTCGAATTAAATAAATAGTACTCTCTCTAGTAAAAAAATACTTCAATGTTTTCCTTTGACCACTATTTTTAAAATATATTTATAAAATTCAATAACTTTATGAGATTATAACAATATTTTTAAAGATAAATCAGCACATATAATTTTACATGATGTTAAGTAGAGTAACTTGACCTTACTTTGCCATGATAAATTTAATGTAACTATGACCAGCTCCAAGATATACCTCGCTGGATCTATTGATGAGCCATACTAAATAAAACTATGGGTGGCACTAGATGTAGTTCACTACCAAGAGATGTGTGTAAGAGTCATACTAGATGTAACTTCACGGTTTAGTGCTTATGATTATGCAACGCACTAGATGGAATTCGCAGTTAATGGATGTGGGTATGATTCAAACTAGATGTGATGCACACTCATGATCATTCAACACTTCATAAGTGTAACCATGCGTCGTGCTAGATGTAGCTCAGAGTTTAATGGAAATATTACGATTGAAGTTTTCATGCTAGATGCGATTTTTTTCATCGCCCGAACAAGTTTTCCCTTAAAGTTGATTAGTGCTTATTAATTGTAACCCAATCAGCAAGGATGGAACCTCCTTTATCTGCGGAGTCCTCGCATCATTTGCATGTGGTCTAAATATGGAAATGTTAGGCGCCTTCAACGTAGGACTGAGCACTAACAGAATAGAAAGTCCATTAATGCATTTAACAAACATAAATAACACTGTAAGATTATTTCCGACCTAAAAAACACTGTTAGATTATTTTCGGGATTAATCTATTCACAATTTTGGTGAGATGAGCTTGACGCTAAAAACATTCAAGAAGGTATTTGCGGTTAAAATTCAAATGCTTTGTTTGCCCTCTACAATAGTAATTTCAACTACTGGAACAACACATCAAGACTAGCATGCCTTCCCACCCTGGCACCCATATATACCTCCGGGTCTAATTTTAGTTTCCTAGGCATTCGCCGAGCCACACATTCATCTGGAGAGACAGGCGCCAAATTAATTCAAGAAGCCACAGCCGTTCCCGGCAAACGCTCTTACGCGTCCGTCTTCAACGGCCGCTGGCCCGTTGGTAAAGCTCCCCCGCCCCCTTATTCCCCCAAACAAACATCCCCTTCGAGGAGGAGATCGCAGAGGCATACACACCTCTGTTCTTCTCCCTGCCCCTCTCATCTTCCTCCCGAGTCAATCTGCTCAACACCACATGGCCTGATCAAACACTCTTCTCCGCGCCTCTGGTCCGGCGAATTAAGCTGTGGTGACTGATCGGTGCGGCGGACATGGCGACCACTAGTGATGCCTTGCTCGCTGTCATCCTTGCCGTCGGCCTGGTCGTTTTTGCTGATGCAGAGAAATACAAGCCACCGGAGTCCATACTGGTCAACTGCGGCTCAGCGAAGGAGGGTCAAGACGCCGACGGGAGGAAATGGGTGAGTGACCAGGACAGTAAGTGGCTCATTGATGGCGAGAAGTCGTCCATCATGGCGGAAGCGGACGTCCAGGACCCGTCTCTTCCCTCGACGGTGCCGTACATGTCGGCGCGGGTGTTCACCAAGGAGGCCGTGTACAACTTCTCCGTCGACGACAAGGACAGGCACTGGGTGCGGCTCCACTTCTACCCGGCGGCCTACCACGACCTCCCCGCGGAACAATTCTTCTTCTCCGTGTCCACTTCCACTGGCGTCACGCTGCTCCGCAACTTCAGCGTGTACATCACTGCCAAGGCTCTCAGTCAGGCGTACATCGTCAGGGAGTTCACGCTGCCGCCGTCCACAAGCGGCTCGCTGTCGCTCACCTTCACGCCAACCGCGATGAACAACGCGTCGTACGCCTTCGTCAATGGCATAGAGATCATCTCCATGCCCAACATCTTTGCCGACCCAGCCACGATGGTTGGTTTCGCCGACCAGACTGTGGACACAGCTGCCGGCAGCCTGCAGACCATGTACCGGCTCAATGTCGGGGGTTCGTACATTGCACCAGCCAACGACTCCGGACTTTCGCGCGAGTGGTACGATGACACACCATACCTCTATGGCGCCGCAGTCGGGGTGACATACCAGGCCGAGGATAAGGTCCAGATAAAGTTCCCAAGCCCTGAGGCAGAGTATGCCGCGCCGGCGAGCCTCTACCTCAACAGCCGGTCGATGGGCCCTGACCCAAAGGTGAACCAGAACTACAATCTGACATGGGTGTTTGAGGTGGATGGCAACTTCACGTACATCGTTCGGCTCCACTTCTGCGAGATGCTGCTCACCAAGGTTAACCAGCGGGCGTTCGACATCTACGTGAATAATAATACAGCGCAGGCAGACGCTGACGTCATCGGATGGACGTCGGAGAAGGATGTGCCGGTGTATAAGGACTACGCGGCTTTCATGCCCGATGGCCCCGGCAACAAGATCCTTTGGATCGCGCTGCACCCTTCCATGCAAATGAAGCCAGAGTTCTATGACGCCGTCCTCAATGGTCTCGAGATCTTCAAGATGAGTGACAGCTCCGGTAACCTTGCCGGGCCAAACCCTGACCCGTCAAGAATGCTTGAGGAAGCAGAATTGGAGGTGACGCAGGGGAAATTCAAAGCCAAGCCGAGCAACCTCAAGGCCACGGTGATTGGTGGCGCAGCTGGTGGTGCGGCAGCGTTCGGGATCGTTGCGGCCATCTGCGTCGTGGTGTATCACTCCAAGAAGAGGCGGACACTGGGCAGCAGCGTGTCACACTCCTCAGGGTGGCTGCCGGTGTACAGCGGCAACTCGCACACGAACGCCAGCAAGTCGTCCGGTGGAAAGAGCGCGGCACTCAACCCGAACATCACGGCAATGTGCCGCCACTTCTCGTTTCAGGAGATCAAGGCGGCAACCAAGAACTTTGACGAGTCGCTGGTGATTGGCGTGGGTGGATTTGGCAAAGTGTACAGGGGCGTTGTTGACGGCGACACCAAGGTGGCCATCAAGCGGAGCAACCCATCGTCTGAGCAGGGCGTACTGGAATTCCAGACGGAAATTGAGATGCTCTCCAAGCTCCGGCATAAGCACCTCGTCTCGCTCATTGGCTGCTGCGAGGACGACGGCGAGATGATCCTTGTGTACGACTACATGGCGCACGGCACGCTCCGGGAGCACCTGTACAAGAGTGGCAAACCGGCACTGTCGTGGCGGCAGCGCCTTGAGATCACCATCGGCGCCGCGCGAGGCCTGCACTACCTCCATACCGGTGCCAAGTACACTATTATCCACCGCGACGTCAAGACGACCAACATCCTCGTCGACGAGAATTGGGTGGCCAAGGTCTCCGACTTTGGTTTGTCGAAGACTGGACCGACAGCCATGAACCAGACGCACGTCAGCACCATGGTCAAGGGCAGCTTCGGCTACCTCGACCCAGAGTACTTCCGGCGGCAGCAGCTCACGGAGAAGTCCGACGTCTACTCCTTCGGGGTCGTGCTCTTCGAGGTGCTCTGCGCGCGGCCCGCGCTGAACCCGAGCCTGCCGAGGGAGCAGGTCAGCCTAGCCGACCACGCCATGAACTGCCAGAGGAAGGGAACGCTGCAGGACATCATCGACCCGCTATTGAAGGGCAAGATAGCACCGGACTGCCTGAAGAAGTACTCTGAGACGGCGGAGAAGTGCCTGGCCGACCACGGCGTCGACCGGCCGTCCATGGGCGACGTGCTGTGGAACCTTGAGTTCGCGCTGCAGATGCATGACACCTTCGAAAACGGCGGGAAGCCAGAGGGCGGGGACAGCGTGGGAGGCAGCAGCACCGTATCTGCGGCGGATAGCATGGCCGCCTCTGCCGCGGCGCTCGAGCTGATTAGCGAGGACATGGACGAGGAGGGCATCGCCAACAGCGTGGTATTCTCACAGCTCGTCCGCCCAACCGGCCGGTGAGGTGTATTTGGGGACAACATTTGTGGATGGATGGTGAATAGATCTTGCATGCGTTTTGTTGTCGATTGGGATCGATTGGGATTCACCGATTGGTGTTCACGTGTACATCAGATCATAATATGCGTATGTGTTGCATTGTTGGCTCATTCTTTAATTTATTGTATTTACTGTACAATGGTAGGCTGACAGAACAGGGTGGGGAGAGGGTGTGGACTCTATGATCACTTATTAAGAACATAGGCAATTCTGTAAAAATCAAGACCTGAACATTTTCAGTTCTGAGTGGCTTGGATCAGAACCTCATTGATAACACAATCCCCCACCAATTCTAAAAACAGAAACCTTGTCATTTCCCCACTTGTTGCTCCACACTGTTCCATCCCACATGGTAAAATGAGCACCAAGTAGCAAAGTACATTCTCATATACATAAGCACATTGTCGAGTATTTGTACATGACTTGCCTATTATTTTATAATATAGAAAATAGGGATACCTGCGAAATCGATGAAATATCACTACTAGAAAAATCATTTTTACAGATGGTTTTGAATCCCCGTGCAGGACAGTTTTTCGAACCGTCTGTGTAAAAGAGTCTGTACAAAACAGATTTGTATAGACGGATTTTGAACCGTCTGTACAATTTTTTTTTACAGACGGCCCCAATTACCCTGAATAGAGACACAGAGTTATATAGATTCAGACCCCTGAGGTGGATAGGGTTCAGATAGTCCTATGTCCTATCTTGCCTTAATTGTTCATGGATCATATAGTACACATTGTAGATGAGTCTAATCTAAGAACTAGGCGGATTTTGGTATGTCTAAGGTTTAAGATCTAGTCAACTAGGGGATTACTTTTATTGTGGATATTCGGTGGGTATTGGTCTTCTACTTGACTAGTCTTGAGGGTTTCGTGACTTTTGAGATCTAAAGGTGCGGCTTGCTTGTGCTTCGATTGCAAATTGAGATCGTGTGTTGGTTCTATTCGTCGCCTTGGACGACCCCTCTCCACGCCTATTATAATCAGGGGGAACCCAATGTGTGATCCTACTCGGATATCTTGGACATATCATACTCAGATCATTACTCCTGAAAATATAGGAATCCTTCTCAAACAAGGGATAACTTCCATCTCCACGACGAGTAGCTTCCAAGTATATCGTCTCCATACCTTACTCTCTGTCGGCCACGACTAGCCCCGTATCGAGTAGATGTAGTTGATCCTATATACCTTTTATAGATAAACGAAATACATAGAATATCGCAGAATGCATAGAATACATAATACTAATTATATATCCTTGTTAGCTAGCCCCCCAACTCTGCCAAGAAGAGGGTCGCTGGTCCATCATGTTGACTGGTAACTCCTTCAGGGCCTGTCCTCCTAATCGGTGAATTCTCCTACTGCATGGATTGAGTTTCCCAGGAACAATATTCAATCAACCCAAGTTGTAGCATTGGAAATCCCAGAAAAATATCAGGTTTTTCATACTTCCATCATATTACTTCAAATGCACGTGAGTTTAGAGGAGAGTTGATATGATTTGACCCCTGACAGACTTCTTTGGAAACCGAGAATCATTACTCACCAAGCCTCGGCTACCTACTGTACAATGCCTAGCAACGAAGGGTTGCATTCACCGTTAGTAACCTGATGGTTCTGTCAAAACACGATGCTCTATTAATATTCAAGCAAGCATCATATGCACACTCTTCCATCATTTGATTATTTGTGCAATGCAATCTTAATTCATTTAGAGAGCGTTACGTCGATGGTCCAAGCGAGTGAAGGGAGCGCTAAGCAACCTGAGTTTTGTGAGTTCAGTGTGGGCAGTATCAAACAACCGTCGGAGCAACAAGAAAAACATCTAAGCATATTGCAACCTATAGTTTGAATTGAATGGATTCTAAATTGATAAGTTGTCACTTACATAGGTTTGCACGTTTAGTGATGTTGATGTCGGGTTTATATGGTAGAACCTATATTGAATTGCATTACCTCTACCTTGAATTGTTGATTATCCATATCCTTGTAGCCTTGATAAGCCAAATACCTCTATAGCTATGATCATTTGGGCTTGCGCATCGATGGTGTGGGCGGGCCGGCTTGTAGAGACACGTGTGGTTGCTCCAGGAGTAAACCTAAGTGGGCTCCACAACGAGAGATGCCTGATTCAAATGGTTAGGGCTAATTGGAAAAGGTTACCATGAGTACCCCCTTGGGTGGGCCTATGTGGTCACTCAAGCCGTATAGTCATCGAGTCGTGTGGGTAAAGTTGTACCCCCTACTGGGTGTAAGAACAATTCAAATTACCACACTCTCGATCAAGAGCATGCTTCTGTCCATTTGCAATAGTCGTTGAGTTTCGAATGTGGGATATGTGTTGTGGTTGGATGAGATGGATTTGAGATGGTTTGTTTTACAGTTATGTTCATGAGATGGTTCCATTTATGCTTATATGCAAGTCGATGGTTACAGAGTTGAAAGGTATATGTGCTTAAGTATGGGTGCTCACACATAGGGGTTAAGATTGCTTAGGCATGTGAATTTACTTAACCTTGTGTCCCACTCCTTGCTAATGACTTAAATGCATAATCCTTAGGATCATGTTATTATATGTACCCATTATGGATTTAATCTTACGAGTACCTTCGAACTCACGCTGCTCTTTCATGTTCTGTCGGTGAGTAGGAGCTCATGTTTGGCTACTTCACGCCCGCCAATGTAGGTGGCGGGAATGAGTAGTGCAAACTACTCGTGTCGTGAGGCTTTTGGGTGGATCCTAAGGGTATATGGCTTCACCTAAATTTTTTTGGTTTATAGATTTTAATTTTTCACTATGTAGTTTCTAGTTTTGGTTAGCAGGTGAGCTTTTCTTTAGTCCTCCTAGCTTCCCTTTGATGTAAATTGTTGTAAATGGTTAATAACCTTAGAACTTGTAATATAATTTAATTACTCGCTCTTTCTTAAGCTTTGTTGTGATGCTTATGTTGGAAAGGTATGTGTTCCGATCTTTGGCACAAAACACATGTTGGGACTACTAGGATGATATCTGGTTAATATTTGTAGTAGTGATTAAGCAAATAATGAGCTTAATGATTAATTAAAATACTATTTGAACGGTTCCTCATAGCGTGGTATCAGAACTTGATTTAATGAAGTAGCCTAAACGCTTAAGACATGGGTCAGTAAGGTGTCATATCCACTAAATCAACCCACTAAAGTTTCTTTTGTACCTCCTCTTGCTAATACGCCTAAATTTGCTATATTATGCTCCTAAGTGTATTGTGTTCAGAAATGTATTGAAGTGAAGGTCATGGTTGATGAATCGAATCACTTTTATAGTTGGAAGGGTTTGTCTTGTGTGGAAAGCAGTGGTTCAGACTGCTGCTGGTGCCAGACTCCCAACAGTCTAATAGCTAGGTAGCGATCATATCGCTGGTGCCCACGGTCTGACCGCCAGGAGTTGGCTGACTACTGACACTTGCACAGAATGCGTTGTGAGTTGTGAACTAGGCTACGTTCTCGCATATGTTGCACTACACTTTTGATCATACATTCTCCTTATATTATGATGATCGAGTGTGCATCATTTGTCTTGGTTCAATCGGTGCCATTTCCATCAAGTCGGAGTTTAACCTTTCGCCATTTTTCTGTCTGCCATCTCAAATAGGATGAGAACCCGCCAAAGTCTGGGAAAACCTTCCTGAGGGTTCCAATGAGAATAACCCCGTACCGCCTCCACCACCGAGTATGGTGGATGTCTTAATGCAAAATGAGCAAAACCGTCAAGCTTAGACGGCTCTTCTCAAAGTTGTCGTGCGTAACACGACCCCTCACGGAGGAGGTGGAGCCAGACACCGGGACAACTTCTCGGATTTCCTTACGACTCAGCCACCCACTTTCCCACAAGCTAAGGATCCTCTTGATGCTGACCACTGGCTCTAAACAATCGAGCAGAAGCTCGTGATTCGTGGTTCTCCGGTGTGAGGACCATGAAAAGGCTCTCTTCACCGCCCATCAGCTTCCGCCCAAAACTTCTCCGGGGTACCATCTCATCTAACATTGCTCTTGCAATATTAATCAAGGTCTTGTTCTTCCTCTCCACTACGCCATTTTGCTGAGGTGTGTAGGTTGATGAAAACTCATGTTTGATGCCTCTTTCTTCACAAAAATCTTCAATTTGAGTGTTCTTGAACTCTGTCCCATTGTCACTCCGGATCTTCACAAGTGTGGACTCAAACTCATTTTGAGCCCTCTTTGCGAACTTCTTGAAGATTTCAACGGTCTTGCCTTTGTCATCTAAAAAGAAAGTCCAAGTATATCTTGTATAATCATCAACAATGACAAGACAATATATTACCACCAAGACTTTTGTAGGTAGTTGGTTCGAAGAGGTCCATGTGTAGAAGTTCCAAGGGTCTTGACGTAGACATCATGGACTTGTATGGATGAGGACTTGCAACTTGTTTTCCGGCTTGACACGCACTACACAACTTGTCCTTCTCGAAAACCACATCCTTCACACCAACCACCTTCCCATTCTTGAATACCTTCTTGAGTTGGCTCATCCCAATGTGTGCAAGCCGACGATGCCAAAGCCAACCCATAGATGTCTTGGTGAAGAGGCATGTAGTCAAGCTAGCTTTATTAGAGGAAAAATCCACAAGATAGATATGCCCATGTCTAAACCCTTTGAATATTAGGTCATTATGCTTCTTACTAGTTATGATAACATCAACATCACTAAACAAGCATGTGAAACCCAAATCACATGTTGAGCTACGGAGAGTAGATTGAAGCTAAGTGATTCTACTAAAAGAACATTGGAAATAGAGAGATCTTTTGAGATAGCCACCTTACCCAAACCTACCACATTTGCCTTAGAGTTATCACCAAAAGTGACTTTATCATGATTATCCACTTCATCTTCTAGAGAGGTGAACATCGTTACATTGCCGGTCATATGTTGTGTACATCCGCTATCAAGCACCCAATGTTTTCCACCAGCTTTGTAGTTCACCTACACACATGTGATCAAGCTTTTGTTTAGGTACCCAACCAAGTTTGGTACCTTTCATGTGAGACACAAGAGATTTAGACACCCAAAGTTGCCTAGGAAGTTTGCCCTTAGCTTGAGTTCCAATGAATTTTGCCATAATTTTACCATTTTTAAGCTTATGCAATAGAAAATGATGATCATTAAATGTGGACTTGTATTTAGAAGGCAAAATAGGGAGAGGTTTAGTAGGAATTGGACACTCCCTTGTGTGGTGTCCGGTGACTTGACAATGTTGGCAATATGAACCAACTTCCTTGATGAAACAATTCTTGATCTCCGGTGTCTTTATGACCCTTTTTACCAGGTTGGGGAAGCATCCAAGTCCTTTCTTGTTGTAGTACAAAGCATTCTTTATAAGGATTTCCTTGTGCTTGTACTCCCCCTTAGTCAACCGGGCCACACAAGATTTGAGACTAGCAATCTCACTTTCAAGCTCTTGCACCCTTGCATGGTTAGTCTTAGATGATGATGTAATATCACATGATATATCAAGAAGATCATCACAAGAGGTAGATGCATTGACCTTAACTACATCATTATCAACCAATTCATCCAAGCTACGATCAATGGCATCATAGGCATACTCAAGTTCTTGGTGTTTGTATATTAGGCCATCATGCTCAAGTTTTAGCTTATAGTTACTTGCTTTGAGAGACTTGTTAGATTCAACTACTTCATCATGTTTTTCAAGCAAATTATTGTGTTTAGTGAGCAATTCATCATGTTTAGAACTAAGCATGGAATTAGCATTTTCAAGCAACTTGATTTTAGCCTTTTGCCTTTTGATAATGGTAGCATAGTCATTCATTAGCTTAGATAGATCATTAGGAGAAAGACCATTATCATCACTACTATCATCTTCCTCACTACTCACCTTGTTATTACCTTTTGCCATGAGGCACATAGGTGGTGGAGGTAGAGGTGGATCATCATTAACGATTGCAAGACCCGCGTAGTTGTTGTCATCATTATCACTTGAGTCATCACTTGAGCTCTCACCGGAGATCCATTCACCAACAATGTAGGCCTTACGTCCTCCACCTCTCTTGTTAAAGAGCTTCTTCTTCTTCTTGTCTTGATCCTTCTTCTTGTACTTGTCCTCATCCTCACTTGCATCAAGCTTCTTGGACTTGTTCTTGTTTCTCTTGTCAGGATGAGGGCAATCATATGATATGTGACCAAGATTACCACAATTGTAGCACTTCTTCTTGTCTCCACCTCCGAACTTGTCAAATTTCTTCGGACAAAATTTGTTCTTCTTGGGATCATAGTTGTAGCACTTCTTTTGAAACTTAGAGATCATCCTTGTGGTTCTTCTCATGAGAAGAGCAAGCTCGGTGTCGGAGTCATCATCATCATCTTCATCATTATCGTCATCTTCATCACTTTCACTTGATGATGATGGAAGCTTGATCTTCTTCTTCTTGTTGTCAACCATCTTTGCTTTGAGAGCAAGGTTTTTCTTGGATGAAGATTCATGATCTCCAAACAAGAACATCTCATGAGCACATATCTTTCCAATGGCATTGATGATGGTCATGTCATTGATGTCCCTTTCATGAAGAAGAGAGATGATAATGTTGTATTGTGGCTTGGGAAGCACCATCAAGATCCTACGAATAACGTCTCCATCGGACAATTGAGTGAGTTCAAGAGAATTGATTTCTTCCACAAGCATGTTCATACGAGAATACATGTCATTGCATAATTCATTTGGAAGCATCTTAAATTGATTTAGAGCATTCATAAGTACATGATATCTTTCTTCACGAATTCTCCTAGATCCCTCATGAATTTCACCAAGAGCAACCCAAACGTCATGAGCAAATTCTTTACTTCTAACTCTAGAGAAAACTTCTTCACTAATTCCCTCAAATATAGCATTCTTAGCCTTAGCATTCCATTTAACTTCTTGTTCGGTAAAAGGTTGATCAAACCCAATGGAGGTTGCTTGCCAACACTCAGAGGAAATAGCCTCAAGATAGCTCGCCATGCGAACTTTCTAATAGGCAAAGTTCTTTCCCTCGAACCTTGGCACACTACTTCCGCTCCCCGGGGCCATTTCTCTAGGATTTTAAGCCTATCAAGAGAACGTGGCTCTGATACCAATTGAAATGATCGAATAGCCCAAGAGGGGGGGTGAATTGGGATATTAAATAAAAATTTTACCGCTTGACCAAATAAAACTTAAAAGAAATGCAACTAAGGAATTTAACTAGCACAAGATAACTAACCAAGCAAAAATTAACCAAGAGAGATAATTCTTAAAAACAACTTGCAATAATAACAAAGCTCAAAATAAGATGCAAGAAAGTAAATAGTTGGAGAAGACAACACCGATTTTTTCCCGAGGTTTCGAGAAGTTGGCACTTCCTCCTAGTCCTCGTTGGAGCATCCACCAAGGATGTCGCTCCCCCTTGAGTCACCAAGGCTCAAGTGCTCCCTCTTGATTACCCCTTCTCCATCTCCGGATTGGCGGGTATCAAACCAAGTACACCTTCTTTTCCTGGGGCTCCCACAATTCCTCCAAGAGCTCACCGAGAAGTCCTTCTATCACCAAGACCGTCTAGGTGTTGCCAACCACCAAGAGTAACAAGCCTCAAGCTTCACTTGACAGAGACCAAGCCTAGACAACAGCTAGATGCACACTTGTTACTCTTCAAGCACTCAAGGAAGTCCTTAATCCTCAACTAAGAACTTAGAATTGACACAAGAGCTCTCTCTCTTGCTTCTAAATGACACACCAAGTGTATGAGCTGCTACAGGGTCGCAAGAGTACCAGAGAGGTCCAAATGGGTGGGTATTTATAGGCTAAGGATCGAAAATTAGCCGTTGCCTAACAACCCAGAACTTTTTCTTAACGCCGAAAGGTCCGGTGTGAATAACACGCTTCACACCGGAATATCCGGTGCTAATACATCTGACAAAATAGCCGTTAACTGTTCCATTAGCCGTTAAAACTCCGGTGATTAATCCTGGCCTACAGCGGATCATCCGGTGCATTGAAGTGGGCCAGATGATAGTTTACAACCTCTCTGTAAAAATTCATCCGGTGATCATATTTTGCTACGTCGGACTATCCGGTGTATAGAATTAGTTCTGGACTTCATGGCTTTCTATTTATCCGGTGATTTCACCTATCGAACGCCGGACTATCCGGCGTGGTCTTCAACAATTTTTCAAGTCAGAACTCTTAGGAATTTACTCCGGCGAACTCACTCTGACATCAGAGGATCATCCGGTGAACTGAAATTTCGCTGATTTTATCTATTTCAAAGCAATTTTGAGTTCTACCTTTGAGATTCGGAACCAATGATTTTCTGAGGTTAACTTAGTAATGGAAAGTCACAAGTGTGCATCGACTATGTCTAGACTCTCCTAAGTCAAGCTACAACTCTTAACCCCTCTTTATAGTACGGTCAAAAGATTAAGAATAAAAAGAACCTATACTACTCTAAGTGTCCTTCATCTCCTTGTGACACTTAGATCTAGAAGATCCTTATGCTTCACATTTCGGTCCTTTGATCATCACATAACTCTTTTAATGGGCAAGAGTGTAAGATCACCATTGACAATTAAGTCTTTCTTTGTTTCTTAAAAGCTGAAATGTTAGTCACAATGATATAGTTGTCATTAATCACCGAAACCCTTACCTTTTTCTTAGGGGCCTAGATGCTACAGGGAGCTCTAAACATACATGGATGAAGAGTCAACCTCCTCCATCTCACATGTCAGTTTTGATTGCTCCACAGCCAATGTGGATACCGTGCCCCACATCCTTCTCCGCTCTGCAAGGGTAGCTTCCAAGACCTGTCGGTTCTCAGGGGAGTGTGACAGGTGGCCTCGACGGCCCCTGTTACAATTGTGGCCGTGTTGGTTACTATGCACGAGATTGCCATTTCCCGAAGCCGAGAGTCGTGATGACGGCTCCAAGGGCACCACTGTCAGCTCAATCCCCTCCCCAAGCCTCCAATGCTGCGTAAGTCCCCAATCGCGACCGAGTGAACTACACCACCACCGAGGAAGCTCACAAGGGTGTCAATGTATTGATGTGTACATTACTTGTGAAGTCTAATTCTGTCATTGTTCCTGCAATCGTTCTTTTTTATTCTGGGGCTTCTCACTCTTTCATAATGAGAAGTTATACTCAACGTCACAAGCTGAAAGTTAGCGCTACCACTACACCTTATCTCATAGAAGCACCGAGAGCCAATATGTTTATTAATCAATATGTGTTCAAAGCATCGATTGTTATCAATGAGATATTCCTCTTTGCCAATTTTTTGGTAATTGAATCCAATGGATAGACATCATATTGGGGATGAATTATCCCACCAAGAATAAGGCTGTCATTTCGTGCTCAGCGAACCATCACCCTTAATGGTCTATGCGACCCCCAAATTGATTTGAAGCTTAAGGGCGTCGATCCTTGTCTTTATGCCATGAAGGTTATCACAATCATAGATCTTCTAAACATTTCCATCACGTGTGAGTTTCCTGATGTCTTCCTAGAGGAATTGCGAGGAATGCCACCCGATAAAGTAGTGGAATTCTCTATTGATCTCTTGCCCAATACGGCCCTGATTTCGAAGAGGTTTTATCGGATGTTGCCAAATGAATTAGCAGAATTGAAGAAGCAGCTTCAGGAGTTGCTCTCAAAGGGTTTCATCCATCCAAGATCCTCACCCTGGGGATGCCCGTCACTCTTTGTGAAGAAAAAGGACCAAACTCTTCGGATGTGTGTTGATTACTATCCGTTGGATGAGGTCACCGCCAAGAATAAGTATACAATTTCTCAGATTGATATTCTGTTTGATCAATTGAGAAGTGCCCAGGTTTTCTCTAAAATTGATTTTACATTGGGCTATCACCAAATCAAGATCCAGCCGGAGGATATTCCAAAGACAACCTTCTCTACCCGTTACGAGCTTTATGAGTTCACCGTCATGTCCTTCAGATTGACTAATGCACCAACATTCTTCATGTATTTAATGAACATAGTCTTCATGGAGGAACTCGATAAGTTTGTCATGGTTTTCATCTATGACATTCTAATATACTCCAAGACTGAAGAAGAACATTCTGAGCATCTTTGTATCACTCTTGGCCAACTTTGAGATCACCAACTCTATGCCAAGTTCAGCAAGTGTGAGTTCTGGCTCAACGAAGTAGCTTTTCTGGGGCATGTTCTACCCGAGAATAGTGTTGTCATTGAGCAAGTGCAAGAAGTCCCCAATTGGGCTCAACCCAAGTATGTCACTGACATTCGAAGTTTTCTCGGACGTGTGGGTTATTACCACTAGTTCATCGAGAACTTCTCCAGGATTGTCAAGCCAATGACTAAACTATTGAAGCAAGGAAGTGTGTTCGAGTGGTCGAGTAAATGTGGTTCAGATTTCCAAACTTTGAAGGAACTGCTCATGACCACTCCAGCTCTTGCGCAACTTGAAGTGAACAAGGGCCTTGATGGCTATTGCGATGCTTCCCGCATAGGCCTTGGATATGTTCTTATGCAAGGAGGCTGGTTTGCTGCTTAAGCCTCACACCAGTTGATGCGCCATGAGGAGAACTATCCAACCCATGACTTAGAGCTTGTGGTAGTTGTGCACGCTCTCAAGATTTAGCGCCACTATCTGCTAGAAAATCTGTGTCGTATTTATACAGACCATAAAAGTCTCAAATACATCTTCCCTCAAGTTGATATGAACATGAGACAAATAAGATGGCTCAAGTTAATCAAGGATTATGAGATGGAAGTGCATTATCATCTTGGCAAGGCTAATGTGGTCACTGATGCACTGAACCAAAAGGCTCGATGCAATTTTCATGTGGTCAAGGCCCAGAATGCCATACTTTGTGATGATCTTCGGAGACTTCGACTCAAAATGGTCCCGGAAGGATTTCTTGCACACTTGGAGATCAAATCCACCCTCTTGGATCAAATCAAAGAATCTCAAAGGATGACAAGGGCATGGCCTGAATCCGAGAGAGAATGAAGGAAGGCAAGGCTGCCTGTTTTTCTGAGGATGATCAGGGTGTCTTATGGTTTGAGAAGAGCTCAAGAGGTTGTTGCAACTCCCGCCATCAATTATGGTACGAACACGTGCATCTTTGACAATGAGGAATGTCTGGAATAGATTATGGCGTTGTAGCTGCTCCGCTTACCCCATTTGAGAACTCAAAACTCGCTTCACAATGAAGGTGCGTGCTGCATAACTCTCCGTGGCAGCGGTACCACTAATCTCCTCCCCCTCACTATCCATGTCATGATGGGCTGCAAGATTAGCTTCAAATGCATATTCTTCCTCGACATCACTATGACTAACATATCCACCATCTGCTGTTGCGGAGTATGCTCGCTGGCTTGGGCAATCCTTCATGACGTGACCAATACCTTGGCAGCGACGGCACACAATGCCCGTTGTGCGACCCGTGGAAGCTGTACCTGAAGAAGAGCGTGGCATTGGCTCCTGTGAAACAGGAGATTTACTCACCTCACGTGATGGTTGTGGTGCTCCTGCTGAACACGCCCGAGTGTTGCAGGAGTGGGCAGCAGATCGTGTAGATGTAGAAGGGAATGTTGTTGCTTGTCCCGGTGGTACTCGTGAAGTAGATGTACTCCAAAAATTGTTCTGCAATTTCTACACCTGTTGTCGACCCTGCAGTTCTTTTTCTGCCAAGATAGCAAAATGGAACAACCTATTGGTAGTATTGTAATCTTTATAATCAACAAGGTCCTGAATTTCACGTCTCAACCCGGAGTAAAAATGAATCATGGTATCCTCATCATCCTCTTGTATACTACAACGAAGCATAGCAATTTGAAGCTCTTGATAGTAATCATGCACAGATTTAGAACCTTGATTTAAGCGCTACAATTTCTTTTTCAATTCACGTGTATAATCAGGAGGAATAAATCTATTGCGCATGGCACGCTTTAGTCTAGGCCATGATTCAGGTTCTAAGCCACTAGAAACTAGACCATTCCACCAAATAATAGCATAATTCGTGAACTCACAAGTGGCTAGTCTAACTCTATGCATTTCAAGAACCATATGAGAACTATACTTTTGATCAACCGTCATTTCCCAATTCAAATAAGCATCAGCATCATATGCACCATCAAAAGGAGGCATTGAAAACTTAATCTTAGAATAAGGATCATCGCGACCGTTGCGATTAACATTATTACCTCCATTACCTTGACGACGTTGTTGTTGGCCACGACGTAATTGTTCAGCATGAGGACGTTGCTCAGCACACGCATCTTGCCCAACGAAAACCTCACCATCTTCTTGGTCACCATCATTAGTATCATCATCATCATCATGTGAATGGTCATCATCCTGTGGTGGCTGTCGCAACTCAAGGTCGTTGACTCGCGTGACGAGGTTAGCAATGCTTGTTCTAATGTCTGTCAATAGCCTAGTATGATCCTGCAAGACTTTGTTGAGTTCTTCCTTGGACACACAATCCTTAAAATTCGACGGAGAAAATCACCTGACATGGTTAGTAGAAAACAAAGGACAACAAATATTATCCCTATCAACTACTAGGTTGTGGAAGGTGGAATCACACACACTCAAGCGTCTTACCACGCTCTGACAAATGTTCTTACCAACGCAAAAAGGAGGAACAACCGTGGAAGCGTGGGATCATTGCAAGAGTGAACCTGTTCGGATCAAAGGAAGTGGAGCTTGGAAGGCACAATATGGTAGCAAGGATTAGCAATAACTGTAACCAGAAGAGCAAAGCTAAATAAGTGTCCAAAGTATGAATCACAGTTGCTGGTCTATCTCGTGTCCCTAGTCCTAGCATAACAGCTGAAACAAAGCTAAAAAAGGGTGATCAGAGAAAGACACAGCAAATAGCACAATGATCTGGGTGTTCTCTATGTGCTCCTCTTTTTTGTCTTTTAGCAGTAGTAGGAATCACAAAATTTGTTTTTTTTGGTATTTTCTGATTTTTTTTTCTGAACTAGGAGCACACAAGCAACAACCACAGAAATTTTCAGCTCAAACGGATGCAAGATGTGGCCTATAGAAAATCAAGCACGTTCTCTGAAAAGCGTGCGAAAACTTCGCGGCTCGAACACTCAATCTTCCGAGCCGAATTTGGGAAAATTTTTGCCTGATTCCGAGTCCGTATGAGAAACTTATGGCTGTTTTACTGAACCCCTGTCGAGTTAGGGTTTTTTTTTCAAGGAACTCTTGCAGAAATTGACCTCTTTAAGGTATTGCAAGCAATAGGATCGCGAGATGAACAAGGATGGCAGCAGTGGCAGGGCGATTGATACAAGGCGGCTTGCGACCTATCTAGGGTTGGCGTGGCGGAAATTAACACAAGGCGTCTCGCGGTGGCAAATCGAGTAATGTGGTGGCTCAACTTGTTGGTGGGGATGGTGGCGATGGGATAGCGGCGTGATTAAAATAGCACGGAACGTTGACTAAAAACCAAGAACACGACTCTAAAACCAGCAACAAGACTCGACCACGGACACAAACTCAACAACGCGCAACTGAAAACAAAAATTGCAAAGGCACAAAGGGTTCTAGGGCAGCGGAAATTGACGGATTTTTTTTGGCTTTTTTTGGACTCTAGGTAATGAAAAGCAGACTAATCTAACGGGCAACCTGGCTCTGATACCAATTGATGAGTAATGTTGGCCTGATCTTCCGATAGGTAGTGATAAGTCAATGGGTGGAGAACTCGACGTTGATGATCCAAAGGCTTCGACCCGAACAGATCGTCTCCCTTGCAATCACTACACCACAGCTTCGATGGTTATCAACCGTGTCGCGCGGTTGGCCTCGCCAAGAAGGCTCAATCCCTGCAAGCGTACCGAGAACACAAGCAAGAACGTAGAAGATGCAATCTGAAATATTGCAAATTGAATTCAAGCACTCGAAGTTGGGGTTCCACAAACACTTGCGGCGGCCTAGTCGGTCCGGAACAAGAGCGAAAATCTCACAACTGTGTGTAGATCAATATCTAAGCAAACCCCAACCCTAATTAGGGCGGCGGCTACTGTATATAAAAGACTAGGGTAGGCCAAGGACCCCTGGACGCGTCCCTAATGGACTCCAACACGATACACGGCCCAACGGCCCAAAAGATGGTGGTGCAGCACCCTGATAGATTCTGGACGTCCACTTGTTTCAATGATTACCATTGACTCAGAAAGAATTTGGATATGGGATCAGTCCCTTTGGAAAGCTTATCTCCTTAGCTTTCCAACCATGTGTAGAACGTCGAAAACGGAGTCCGTATGCGTCCTGAGCGACGATTTTAGTGCAGGCTGGTCCTGGACTCCGAAACGGACTCGTACTTGATTGGGCCTCCACCTTGGCTTTGGCGCCCTTGCTGTTCTTCTCCCGTGTTCCTAAGTAACAATACATCACAATTATTCAGTAGCATTCCATCCTCATCAAAATATAAAGGAACACTAAGGAACGAGCTCACCTCATGATTTAGTTGACGTGCACGAGCTCGTGTCAATGGACCTATTGTTGGAGTAATACTCGGTGTGTGTGTATCCGAAAGAGTGATGTCCTCATCACCTTGGAGTTGAGTTATTATATGTACTCATTATGGATTAAGTCTTGTGAGTACATCCGTACTCACGTTGCTCTTGCATGTTCTACCGGTGAGGAGGACCTCGTGTTTGGCTACTTTACGCCCACCAATGTAGGTTACGGGAATGAGTAGTGTAAACTACTCGTGTGACGAGGCTTTTGGGAGGAGCATAAGAGCATATGGCTTCACGTAGCTTTTGTTGGTTTATAGATGTTAATCTTTCACTGTGTAGTTTCTAGTTTTGGTTAGAAGGTTGGCTTTTCTTTAGTCCTCCTAGCTTCCTTTTGATGTAAATTGTTGTAAATGATTAATAACCTTAGAACTTGTAATATAATTGAACTACTCGCTCTTTCTTAAGCTTTGTTATGATGCTTATGTTGGAAAGACATGTGTTCCGATCTTGGGCATAAAACACGTGCTGGGACTACTGGGATGATATTCTGGTTAATCTTTGTACTCGTGATTGAGGAAATAATCGATCTAATGATTAATTAGAATACTATTTGGATGGTTCATCACAACAGGCAACATAACACCAAAACCATCATCAACATCAGCAGCACAGAGGCATCATGGCCATCAGCCAAAGCCTATCAACTCAACAGAAAAGGAAGGACATTGCTAGCTATCACTAGAGAATAGCAGTAGCAAGAAGCTAGAGCGGATGTCAGTAACACTCTAATTTTTAATTTTTGCCAATTTATAAAATTTTCTAGAATTTATTTTTGAGCTTAAATAATTTCAAAAGAGTAAAAGCTATTTTCATAAAAAGATAATCTAATTTGACATATGAAATATTTGTTTAACTGCATTCATGCTGTTTTTAGGCATTTAGGTTTCCTTTGTTTTATTTGGTTTTCATTTGTGGATTTTGATTTGAATTGGCTTGCTTTGATTTGAATTCAAAAGCTTTTGAAAATGATTTAAAAAAAAGAAAAAGGTCAAAACTCTTCCTCGGGCCACCCTCTCCTCTTTTCGGCCCGTTTCCCCGCGTCGGCCCTTTTCTTCCGCTCTCCATCCGCCTTGACTGCGCCCGAGCGCTACGACCCAGCACCGCGCTGCACACCGCTGAAGACACCTTCCCGGTCCCCACCTTCACCTGAGTTGCAGACAAGTGGGCCCCACCTGTCGAGTTTTTCGTTTTCGAGTTGGACGACGTTGCGCCGCCGAGTCCGATTCAATCCCCGCTGACGCCAGGGAGTCCTAGCCCTCCCTGACTCGTTTTGGCACACTATATAGGTCCACCTCCACCCCTAGGTTTTTCCCCAAGCCAAACCCGCCGAATTCCAAGCCCAATCTGTCGAATCTCTGAGCTCCGTCGCCGCCATCATCACCGTCTTGGCCGAACTTGCTGCCTCACCGTTGCGGAGCCGCCAAGCCTCACCCGAAGCCACCGGAAGAACCACCTACCTGTGCTGAAGCTTCTCTAACCCTCGTCATCACCAATTGATCACTGGAGCGCCCTCGCCGACAAAGATCCGAGCTCTCCGCCGCCCCTCACCGTTGCTAGCCCTCTTCCTACGCCGCCCTACCCTCAGTAAGCCCCAAAATAGATTCTCTGTGAGCATCTTTATCTGTGCTGCCGCTCGCCATCGCCGCCGGAAACCGGAACCCAATTCCGGCGAGTCCGCCACTGCCTTCCCCTCGGTGTTGTTGTACTCTCTTCCCCAACAAGCCAAACCATCATGAACCGTTAGATCTAATACATGGCCCAGATTAGATCTAAAACGTACCGGTTCGGCAGCCAACCAGAGCATGCCACGTGTCCACTTTAATTCCAAGTCAGCCTCCATGCCCTGTCAGCCAGCCATGTCATCGCCACGTGTGTGCCACACTAGCAGATCTTGCTGATAGGTCAGCCCAGTCATACCCAGTCAGCAGCCACGTAATAAATAGTGTTTTTTAGTAAAAAAAATCTAATAATTCCCAGAAATTGGTAATTTTGCAAATAGACCCTAAAATTTCTGTAATTACAAAAAGATCCATGTCTTTTTACATATAGGTCCCTCTTTTTAACAAAAAGGTCCCTAGACTTTTTATTAATTGCGAATGAATCCTTTTTCTTTTATTAAATAAACCCTAATGTTGTTTTTAGTGTATATTTTTCGTCGTAACTCTGTTTTAATCGATTCTTGCATCATTAGATTCATTTCTCTCAGCTCTATCTTCCTAGATAGGTTTTGTCTTGTTGTCCTTTTGTTTTGTGCTCTGTTCTTAGGTTTTGTAATTGTGCGATTAGTCGATAATGCCCTAGATCAATTTGAGGAATGTCATGGCCAGGAGTAAGAGTACATTGAGCAACAGCAAGGAGAAGGCAAGTGCCCATGACCATCTTGAACCTATGTTTTAAATATTTTGTTTTATAAAATTGCATGCAATGTCCATCAATTTGATGGGTAGTCACCTATGTTATGGTTTACCGAGTTCTTCCTTTACACTCCTTGAAGCCTAAGTGGTAGTTGATATGAATTTCTTGGGTAGAATTGCTTAGCCATGCTTTTGGGATGTTGGGAGGTGTCATATACCTGTTTAGTGGATATATGCAATGGTGATGATGAACTTGTTTTAGTAACATAGAACCCTAGGACTTGGGCAAAGAGTTGGTTCAATAATGGTGGTTTATGTGTTGGTCTTGTGGATATGTTCCAAGTAGTGTTGTTAGGTTTTGTTGGTTGGTTATCTCCCTGTTTGATACTCTTTGCTCAAGTATCATATATAAGGACCGGTTCATGGAGCGACAACCCAAGAAATACCGTAACAACCAAGAGGCTGATTTGGGTAAGGCTTGACATATTGGTTAGACACCTGACTGGCATCCGTTGGAGTACCAAGACCTAATCAATGGACAATGCTTTGTAGTGATCTCCTGGCAGCACACCACTGGCGTGTGTTAAGTGTGTCATGAATACTGCAACATGGAAATCACGACTTGTGGGTAAAGATGGATAACATCTGCAGAGTCCAAAACTGTTATAACAGTCGTGCCCGCGGTTATGGGAGACTTGGATCCTCACATGATTTGTTAGTTTTGGTCATGGTCCTGTTGGTACAGGAGTTACTGGATGGTGATAGTTTAGGGATGGTTACCGTGGATGGATAATTGTTGGGTGGTTTGGGATACATACACTTAACAACTGCTTAATGTTTTTCAATTACATTACTGCTTTATTTACTCGTATTTACGCAAATATACCTTGTGCTAGCCTATTCTTGTTATAAGCTTGCATGTCATTACTTTACACACTTGCTGAGTACTCCATGTGCTCACCCTTGCTATCTCCACCAATACATATGCTGCACAGTGGAAGACTTTCAAGACTTTTAAGACGACGACCTGGTGTTCTAGGAGTGTTTTCCCGGTGCCTGTGGAGTGCTTGGTCATCGATGTTTTCGTCCCACTACCGTCGATTAGATGCTGTTGTTTTGTTATTATAGTTGTTTAGGTGTAGTCCTTTTGTAAAAATTAAACGATTGTAAGTTAAAGTATTGCTTTTGTTACTTCACCTATGACATCCTTATTTGTGTTAAACTTTCTGGGCACACATAAGCCACAGTTGGTTTTGTCCATTAAAACCGGGCGTGACAATGTCTCAAGGACAACCTAGACCACCTGAAGCTCAACGGAGATCAGAACCAAGGCACCCAGCCACCTTGATAGTAACAGCAGAATGACAACGAGAGGGAGGCAGATGTGCTCGTCGATGGCACAACTCAGCCACCTGACGGCTACAGGCACTGGCAGCATAATCCACCTGGTCAACGGCGGTCACAGATCATCAGGGGCTCGCCATATGCACGCAACAGAATACCTCAACAGCAGCAAATACATACATGCCGAAGCAGACAATGCTTCCACGACGATCAGTAATACGACAACATCAAAGAGTGCTAGCGAGCCGGCCAGCACATACACACATGGATCTAAGGTAGTGCGGCGGCGACATAGAATAGTCGAAGTAGACACCGTACGCCGCCACATGCTCACACAGATCACCTCAATGGCAACGGACATACATGCGCAGACCGGAGCATATCTCCCACGGCTTCAATGGTGCAAGAGGACATATGCATGCTGGAGCATATCTCACACGGCCATGGCACAAGCGCCGGCTAGAGCTCATCAAAGATAAAAAGAATTGGTGGCTCGACGACAGCTGCACAAAACTGGCTAGAGTAACATGAAAGGCACCATTCAATGCTGGCATTGCCAAAGGCCATGCACCCACAGCAGACACCTCAAGCTCAACAACAGCGTCGCCAAAGAACATGCGCCCACAACACATGTATCTTGACAGTGACATCACAAAACGGCCAAAGTAACACAACGGCACCGTTCAACATCGGCGAGGCAAAAGGCCATGCACCCACATTTGACACACCGCTCAACACTGGTGCGACCAAAGACCATGCACCCACGGTGGAGGTATCTCAATGGCGTCAGCGTGTGGCTGGCCAGAATGTTGATGATGCCACACGATCAGAGAAATGAAGATGGGAAAGATCGAGGTGATACACACAACCCAACTCACATTGGAGAGCCATGGTGACAGCAACTGTAAGCTCACGTGATGGTGACAATGAGCTCACATAGTGGTGATGAGACTAGGGCGAAAGGAGCGGTAGTGGTGAACAGCGGCGATAATGGCAACAAAAAAAAGAACGCAGAGCTTTGGCCACCAAAATAGATTAATTCCTTACCCCTGCAAGGCCTTATCCCCTTATATAGGCCTTGGCTAGGGTTAGAGATAAACCTGAAGCCAGTTAAGAATTTGAGTCCAATATCTTCTAGATTTGCATACAAATTGGGACGGATAAGGATTCGGTTGTTTGGGATAAGGGAGAGTTTGAGCAATGCTTATTAGAGATAGAGGATAGGAGGGGTGGATGGTCCACTGGTTAGGGGGTGGCGCAGCCATGGTAGCTCGGGTAGAGATAGAGGTGATAGGTATCAGAGGGAGGAGAGGAAGAAGATGGAGGCCTCAGCTTGGGCTCGGTCATGGAAACAATGGAGAGAAGGGGAAAGGGAGGTGGCCGTGACTGAGAAAAGAGAGGAGGAGGGTGGGCCTAGGCCTCTGGCCGGCCTAGCCAAGAGAAAGAGGAGGAAGGCGCCTTGGCCCCTAAGAGAGAAGGCTGCAATGGCCATGTGAACTGGACCAGTAGCAGGAGAGGAGGAGAGAAGAGCCAGCCTTGGGCCAGGCCACCCTTTTTATTTCTTCCTTTTCCCTCTTCTATTCATTTCTATTTCTTTTGTGGAAAAATACTATATTGCCTCCCTCAACTATTGCTCGAGTTAGTTTGTCCCCCCGAACCGCAAAACTAGATATCCCACCTCCTTCAACTATTCAAACCAGTGGAATTTACTTCCATAACTAGTTTTGATGGTGATTTCGTACTACATGGTGATAACTTAGCCTACCCTGTTGGTCGCTTTTCGCTGACCTGGCATAAAAAATTCAAAAAAATCTTTAAAATCACAAAGATTTATAAAAATACTAGAGACAATTCTAAGACCTTCTGTGAAAAATTCAAAAATAATATCCTTTTCCCATCATATTTTATGGAGAGGAAGAGTGTGCTTTAAAAAGCGTGAAACTAATTTATTAACTCACATCAAAGAAAATTTTTACATACAAACACATATTTTTTATGTGTAGGGTGTACCTTAAAAGGACCTATAAAATTAGTTTCACTTTATTTAGAGTTTTATTAATTTCTCTATGATTTTTACATTGTTCACAAGTATAAAGTGAACATATTGGTTTCCTTGTAAAATCGATAACTAATTCATCTGAGCTTCAAATCAAGTGAAATAATTTTGTTAGTTTTCTTGTAACATTGATGAGGACATCACTCTTTCGGATACACACACAGAGAGTATTCCTCCAACACTAGGTCCATTGACACGAGCTCGTGCACGTCAACTAAATCATGAGGTGAGCTCGTTCCTTAGTGTTCCTTTATACTTTGATGAGGATGGGATGCTACTGAATAATTGTGATGTATTGCTACTTAGGAACACGGGAGAAGAACAGCATGGGCGCCCATGCCAAGGTGGAGGCTCAATCCAGTTGGAGTCCGTTTCGGAGTCCAGGACCAGTCCGCACTAAAATCGTCGCCCAAGACGCATACGGACTCCGTTTTTGCGTTCTACATATGGTTGGAAAGCTAAGGAGATAAGCTTTCCAACGGGACTGGTCCCATATCCAAATTCTTTCTGAGTCAATGGGAATCGTCGAAACAAGTGGATATCCAGAATCTGTCAGGGTGCTGTGCCACCATCTTTTGGGCCGTTGGGCCGTGTATCATGTTGGAGTCCATTAGGGACGCGTCCAGGGGTCCTTGGCCGACCCTAGTCTTTTATATACAGTAGCCACCGCCCTAATTAGGGTTGGGTTTTGCTTAGATATTGATCTACACACAGTTGTGAGATTTTCGCTCTTGTTCCGGACCGACTAGGCCACCGCAAGTGTTTGTGGAACCCCGACTTCGAGTGCTTGAATTCTATTCGCAATATTTCAGATTACATCTTCTACGTTCTTACTTGTGTTCTCGGTACGCTTGCAGGGATTGAGCCTTCTTGGCGAGGTCAATCGCGCGACACGGTTGATAACCAACGGAGCTGTGGTGTAGTGATTTGCAAGGGAGACGATCTGTTCGGGTCGAAGCCTTTGGATCATCAACGTCGAGTTCTCCACCCACCGACTTATCACTACCTATCGAAAGATCAGGCCAACTTTGCTCATCAACTGGTATCAGATTATCAGGTTGCCCGTTAGGTACTTTCGTTTTCCCCTTTAGATTAGTCTGTTTTTCATTACCTAGAGTCCAGAAAAAGCCAAAAAAAATTCCGTCAATTTCCGCTGCCCTAGAACCCTTTGTGCCTTTGCAATTTTTGTTTTCAGTTGCGCATTGTTGAGTTTGTGTCCGTGGTCGAGTCTTGTTGCTGGTTTTAGAGTCGTGTTCTTAGTTTTTAGTCAACGCTCCGTGCTGTTTTGATCACGTCGCTATCCCATCGCCACCATCCCCACCAACAAGTCGAGCCACCACATTACTCGATTTGCCACCGCGAGCCGCCTTGTGTTACTTTCCGCCACCCCAACCCTAGATAGGTCACAAGCCGCCTTGTATTAATCGCCCTGCCACCGCTGCCATCCTTGTTCATCTGGCAATCCTATTGCTTGCAATACCTTAAAGAGGTCAATTTCTGCAAGAGTTGCTTGAAAAAAAAAACCCTAACTCGACAGGGGTTCAGTAAAACAGCCATAACTTTCTCATACGGACTCGGAATCAGGCAAAAAAAAATTTCACGGACATCTACAGAAAAAGTTACATCCGTTGCTCCCTGCTTCGTTGGGTTCCGTTGAAAAGTTTTTCCCAAATTCGGCTCGGAAGATTGAGTGTTCGAGCCACGAAGTTTCCGCACGCTTTTCAGAGAACGTGCTTGATTTTCTATAGGCCACATCTTGCATCCGTTTGAGCTGAAAATTTCTGTGGTTGTTGCTTGTGTGCTCCTAGCTCAGAAAAAATATCAGAAAAATACCAAAAAAAACAAATTTCGTGATTCCTACTACTGCTAAAAGACAAAAAAGAGGAGCATATAGAGAACACCCAGATCATTGTGCTATTTGCTGTGTCTTTCTCTGATCACCCTTTTTTAGCTTTGTTTCAGCTGTTGTGCTAGGACTAGGGACACGAGATAGACCAGCAACTGTGATTCATACTTTGGACACTTATTTAGCTTTGCTCTTCTGATTACAGTTATTGCTAATCCTTGCTACCATATTGTGCCTTCCAAGCTCCACCTCCTTTGATCCGAACAGGTTCACTCTTGCAATGATCCCACGCTTCCACGGTTGTTCCTCCTTGCTGCGTTGGTAAGAACATTTGTAAGAGCGTGGTAAGATGCTTGAGTGTGTGTGATTCCACCTTCCACAACCTAGTAGTTGATAGGGATAATATTTGTTGTCCTTTGTTTTCTACTAACCATGTCAGGTGATGGCTCTCGTCGGATTTTAAGGATTGTGTGTCCAAGGAAGAACTCAACAAAGCCTTGCAGGATCATACTAGGCTATTGACAGACATTAGAACAAGCATTGCTAACCTCGTCACGCGAGTCAACGACCTTGAGTTGCGACAGCCACCACAGGATGATGACCATTCACATGATGATGATGATGATACTAATGATGGTGAACAAAAAGATGGTGAGGTTTTTGTTGGGCAAGATGCGCGTGCTGAGCAACGTCCTCATGCTGAACAATTACGTCGTGGCCAACAACAACGTCGTCAAGGTAATGGAGGTAATAATGTTAATCGCAACGGTCGCGATGATCCTTATTCTAAGATTAAGTTTTCAATGCCTCCTTTTGATGGTGCATATGATGCTGATGCTTATTTGAATTGGGAAATGACGGTTGATCAAAAGTATAGTTCTCATATGGTTCCTGAAATGCATAGGGTTAGACTTGCCACTTGTGAGTTCACGAATTATGCTATTATTTGGTGGAATAGTCTAGTTTCTAGTGGCTTAGAACCTGAATCATGGCCTAGACTAAAGCGTGCCATGCGCAATAGATTTATTCCTCCTGATTATACACGTGAATTGAAAAAGAAATTGCAACGCTTAAATCAAGGTTCTAAATCTGTGCATGATTACTATCAAGAGCTTCAAATTGCTATGCTTCGTTGTAGTATACAAGAGGATGATGAGGATACCATGATTCGTTTTTACTCCTGGTTGAGACATGAAATTCAAGACCTTGTTGATTATAAAGATTACAATACTACCAATAGGTTGTTCCATTTTGCTATCTTGGCAGGAAAAGAACTACAGGGTCGACAACAGGTGCAGAAATTTCGGAACAATTTTGGGAGTACATCTACTTCACGAGTACCATCGGCACAAGCAACAACATTCCCTTCTACATCTACATGATCTGTTGCCCCCTCCTCCAACACTCGGGCGCGTTTAGCAGGAGCACCACAACCATCACGTGAGGTGAGTAAATCTACTGATTCGCAGGATCCAATGCCACGCTCTTCTTCAGGTGCAGCTACCACGGGTCGTACAACGGGCATTGTGTGCCGTCGCTGCCAAGGTATTGGCCACGTCATGAAGGATTGCCCAAGACAGCGAGCATACTCCGCAACAGCAGAGGGTGGATATGTTAGTCATAGTGATGTCGAGGAAGAATATGCATTTGAAGCTAATCTTGCAGCTGATCATGACATGGATAGTGAGGAGGAGGAGATTAGTGGTACCGCTGCCACGGAGAGTTATGCAGCATGCACCTTCATTGTGAAGCGAGTTTTGAGTTCTCAAATGGGGCAAGCGGAGCAGCTACAACGCCATAATCTATTCCAGACATTCCTCATTGTCAAAGATGCACATGGTTGTACCATAATTGATGGCGGGAGTTGCAACAACCTCTTGAGCTCCGATCTTGTGAAGAATCTTTCCTTGCCAACACGTGCACATCCTCATCCATACTACATTCAGTGGTTCAATAACAGCGGTAAGGTTAAGGTAACACAATCTGCGAGAGTACATTTTTCTATTGGTTCCTACCATGATTATGCTGATTTTGATGTAGTGCCTATGCAAGCATGTTCACTTTTGTTAGGCCGTCCTTGGGAATTTGATACCGATGCTACACACCATGGTAGAAGTAATAAATACTCTCTCATGCACAAGGGAAAGAAAATTTCTTTGCTTCCTTTGACACCTGCTGAAATTGTGCAATGTGATAAAGCTTTAGCTGAAAAAGAAAAGAAAGAACGTGTTTTGGAATCTGAAAATCAGCAAGTAGCTCAATCTGTTTTTCCACCTAAGAAAGAGAAGAACACACCTAGGTCCGAAAGCATTAAGTTAAAGGGTGGTGTTATGCTTGCTACTAAATCTGACCTTGCTGAAATTCAAGATAATGATACTTTGTGCTATGCTTTCGTATGCAAAGAGGTTTTATTTTCAATTGATGATATACCTAGCTCTTTGCCTGCTGCTGTCACTAACCTTTTGCAGGAGTATAAGGATGTCTTTCCAGCTGAGATACCCCCGGGGCTACCACCATTGAGGGATAGAGCACCAAATAGATTTGATCCCGGGAGCGACTTTGTCAAACCGCGCTGCATATAGGACCAATCCGGAGGAGACTAAGGAAATTCAGCGACAAGTCCAAGACCTTTTGGACCGTGGGTACGTACGAGAGAGCCTTAGTCCTTCTGCTGTTCCTATTCTTTTGGTTCCTAAGAAAGATGGTACATGGCGCATGTGTGTTGATTGTAGAGCCATTAATAATATCACAATAAGGTATCGTCACCCTATTCCTAGGCTAGACGACATGCTTGATGAGTTGAGTGGTTCTATTATTTTCACGAAAATTGACTTGCGTAGTGGTTACCACCAAATAAGAATGAAATTGGGAGATGAAAGGAAAACTGCTTTCAAAACTAAGTTCGGTCTATATGAGTGGTTAGTGATGTCTTTTGGTTTAATACGCTGAAAGATAAGCTTACGCATGCACCTCTACTCCAACTTCCGGACTTTGGTAAGACTTTTGAGTTAGAATGTGATGCTAGCGGCATTGGAATTGGAGGAGTGCTACTACAAGGAGGTAAACCCGTTGCTTATTTTAGTGAGAAATTGAATGGGCCATCTCTTAATTATTCGACTTATGATAAGGAGTTGTATGCTTTAGTGCGAGTTTTAGAAACATGGCAACATTATCTTTGGCCCAAGGAGTTTATTATTCATTCTGATCATGAAGCTTTGAAACATATTAGAAGCCAAGCTAAACTGAACAAACGTCAAGCTAAATGGGTTGAATTTATAGAGTCTTTTCCTTATATCATTAAACACATGAAAGGTAAAGACAATGTCATTGCAGATGCGTTATCTACACGTTATACCATGTTGTCCCAACTCGATCATAAGATTTTTGGTTTAGAAACAATTAAAAGATTATATACTACTGATTTGGACTTTAAAGATGCTTTCGAACATTGTAAAGAAGGAAGAACTTGGAATAAATATATGCTGAATGATGGATTACTATACCGTGCTAACAGGCTATGCATCCCAGCTAGCTCTATTCGCCTATTGTTCTTGCAGGAAGCGCATGGAGGTGGTTTGATGGGACATTTTGGAGTGAAGAAGACTGAGGATGTACTGGCTACTCACTTCTTTTGGACTAAGATGAGGCGCGACGTCGAGCGCTACGTGGCACGCTGCACTACTTGCAATAAAGCTAAGTCTCGCTTGAACCCACATGGACTTTATATGCCTCTTCCTGTTCCTAGTGTGTCTTGGGAGGATATTTCTATGGATTTTGTTTTAGTATTGCCTAGGACCAAGAGGGGGAGGGATAGTATATTTGTCTCTATGGATCGTTTTTCAAAAATGGCACATTTTATACCTTGTCACAAGAGCGATGATGCTACAAACATAGCTCATTTGTTTTTCAGGGAAATCATTCGCTTGCATGGAGTGCCTAACACCATTGTTTCGGATCGTGATGCAAAATTTTTGAGCCACTTTTGGAGGACACTTTGGAATAAACTTGGGACAAAGCTGCTGTTTTCGACGACATGTCACCCTCAAACCGACGGACAAACGGAGGTTGTGAACCGCACATTATCCACCATGTTGCGGGCTATTTTGAAGAAAAATTTGAGGATGTGGGAAGAGTGTCTACCCCATATTGAGTTCGGTTACAACAGATCAGTTCACTCCACCACCAAGGTAAATCCGTTTCAGGTAGTGTATGGTTTTAACCCCCGTGCCCCTATTGATTTACTTCCTTTACCAACATCCGAGAAATTGAATTTTGATGCTAAGACACGTGCTGATTTGATTCTGAAAATGCGTGAGTTGACTAAGGAAAATATTGAAAAGATGAATGAGAAGTATAGAACTTATGGTAGCCGAGGTCGGAAACATATTACTTTTGAAATTGGTGATCTTGTGTGGTTACATTTGCGCAAAGATAGGTTTCCTGATTTGAGAAAGTCTAAATTGCTGCCTCGAGCTGATGGTCCTTTTAAAATTGTGGAAAAGATCAATGATAATGCATATAAGCTTGAGTTGCCTGCCGATTATGGGGTTAGTCCCACATTTAACATTTCAGATTTAAAGCCTTACTTGAGAGAAGAAGATGACATTGCATCGAGGACGACTCCAATTCAAGAGGGGGAGGATGATGAGGACATCACTCTTTCGGATACACACACACAGAGTATTCCTCCAACACTAGGTCCATTGACACGAGCTCGTGTACGTCAACTAAATCATGAGGTGAGCTCGTTCCTTAGTGTTCCTTTATACTTTGATGAGGATGAGATGCTACTGAATAATTGTGATGTATTGCTACTTAGGAACACGGGAGAAGAACAGCATGGGCGCCCAAGCCAAGGTGGAGGCCCAATCCAGTTCGAGTCCATTTCGGAGTCCAGGACCAGTCCGCACTAAAATCGTCGCCCAGGAAGCATACGGACTCCATTTTTGACATTCTACACATGGTTGGAAAGCTAAGGAGATAACCTTTCCAACGGGACTGGTCCCATGTCCAAATTCTTTCTGAGACAACAGGAATCGTCGAAACAAGTGGACGTCCAGAATCTGTCAGGGTGCTGTGCCACCATCTTTTGAGCCGTTGGGCTGTGTATCGTATTGGAGTCCATTAGGGACGCGTCCAGGGGTCCTTGGCCGACCCTAGTCTTTTATATACAGTAATCGCCGCCATAATTAGGGTTGGGTTTTGCTTAGATATTGATCTACACACAGTTGTGAGATTTTCGCTCTTGTTCCGGACCGACTAAGCCGCCGCAAGTGTTTGTGGAACCCCGACTTTGAGTGCTTGAATTCTATTCGCAATATTTCAGATTGCATCTTCTACGTTCTTGCTTGTGTTCTCGGTACGCTTGCAGGGATTGAGCCTTCTTGGCAAGGTCAACCGCGCGACACGGTTGATAACCAACGGAGGTGTGGTGTAGTGATTGCAAGGGAGACGATATGTTTGGGTCGAAGCCTTTGGATCATCAACGTCGAGTTCTCCACCCACCAACTTATCACTATCTATCGGAAGATCAGGCCAACTTTGCTCATCAAACATGATCTACATGATAATACTCATGAAAAAGTTGTATATTTTCTATGAGAAAATTTATTAGCTAAACCTAGTTAAATGCATTGTTAATTATTTGCTAATCCAAAAATCATGTAACCAATTTTTTTAGTCTTCTTACATGATCCTATATCTTCTAAAAATACATGAAATCATGAAATAGTTATTGTAATGTGCAGGATTGAGTAAATATGTTGCAACTAGATTAATTCATAACTAATCCATAACACCCCCAAAATTAGTGAAACCACTTTTATTAGTTTGCTTAAACAAATCTTTGAGTAGGAAAAATAATGATAGACATGAAAAAGTTAATTGCAGTGTTTTTTCTTAACATGTTCATTTTTTGCTTGTGATCTTTGTAAAAAAATAATAAAACTCTAAATGAAGTGAAATTAATTTTATAGATCCTCTTAAGGTACAACCTACACTAAAAAATATATGTTTTTGCATGTTAATATTTTCCTCGACGTGAGTTAGTAAATGAGTTGTACACTTTTTAAAAGCATGCCTTTTCTTTTTTTCCAAGCTTCCTCCCTATGAAATATGATGCAAAGGACATTATTTTTGAATTTTTTTTCATAGGAGGTCTTAGAATTGTCAGAATATTTTGATTTTTATGATTTGTTTTTGAATTTTTTGATACCGCGTCAATGAAAAGTTACCAATAAGGCATGCTGAGTTGTCACCATGTAGGACAAAATCACCATCAAAACCAGTTAAGGAGGTAAATTGCACCGGTTTGAATAGTTAGAGGAGGTGGAATATTTGGTTTTGCGGTTCAAGGGGAACAAACAGACTCGAGCAATAGTTGAGGGAGGCGATATAGACTTTTCCTTCTTTTGTTTATTATCTATTGGCATGTCTGTGTGTGTGTGCGCGCGCGCGCGCGTGTGTGTGTAACCCTAAAGCGTCACCAAATTGCAAAAATGCACTCGTACAAGTGCCCCGCATTGAGTCAGTACTACAAGACATCGAGCGGGACCAACTTGGTGATCATGAAACCAAAGAAATATCGATTGCTGAGAATTCCCCCCACAATGAATCCACAACTATGATCGAAAAGGTGCTAAAAATAGTGGGGGTCGTAGAACAAAAGATCTTCACAAAGACCATGAAGATACCTTGACACTGGTGTCACTACAAGAAAACTCCACCAAGACCATGAACGTACCTTGACACCGATGGAATTATGGGATGACATAGCTTCACCAAGACCAACGAGGGTATTTAACACTGGTGTCGCTAAGAGAAGAAGAGACTCCACTAGGACCATGAAGGTACCTTGACATCGATGGAATTGTGGAATGATAGAAGTTCACCAGGACCAACGAGGGTACCTAACACTGGTGTAGCTAAGGCATAACTTTGACTTGTGGCGAAATACCATGCCACTCCTCAAAAGGATTTTATTAACTCTACTGCAACCCAAAAAAGGAGCACCAACCAGAAAAATTGAAGTATTTCACAAATCCACATGTACCACACTGGCACGCTTCACTACTCCCGACCCTCAATTGTGACGACCAGCATACCACTTCTGAGGTAAGTCTCGAGCTACCATGACCAAAAAGGCATTAACCTGGCATGAACAAGATGTGAATCAACTTCACCAGGACCAACAAGGGTACCTTGACAGCGATGGAGCTGAAATATGAAAGAAAAAAAGAGTCCTACCAAGACCACGAGGGTACCTTGACACCGGTTGAATTATAAAACAAAGAAGCTTCACAGGGAGAATGAAGGCCTTAACACCGATGGAGCTAAAACATGACAAAAAGGAGTTCTACCAGAATCACGAAGGTACCTTAACACCGGTAGAACTGTAGAACAAAGAAGCTTCACTAGGACCATGATGATGAGCAATGTTGGGCTGATCTTCCGATAGGTAGTGATAAGTCGGTGGGTGGAGAACTCGACGTTGATGATCCAAAGGCTTCGACCCGAACAGATCGTCTCCCTTGCAATCACTACACCACAGCTCCGATGGTTATCAACCGTGTCGCGCGGTTGACCTTGCCAAGAAGGCTCAATCCCTGCAAGCGTACCGAGAACACAAGCAAGAACGTAGAAGATGCAATCTGAAATATTGCGAATTGAATTCAAGCACTCGAAGTCGGGGTTCCACAAACACTTGCGGCAGCCTAGTTGGTCCGGAACAAGAGCGAAAATCTCACAACTATGTGTAGATCAATGTCTAAGCAAAACCCAACCCTAATTAGGGTGGCAGCTACTGTATATAAAAGACTAGGGTCAGGCAAAAACCCCTGGACGTGTCCCTAATGGACTCCAACACGTTACACGGCCCAACGGGCCAAAGGATGGTGGCGCAGCACCCTGACAGATTCTGGATGTCTACTTGTTTCGACGATTCCCATTGACTCAGAACGAATTTGGACATGGGACCAGTACCGTTGGAAAGCTTATCTCCTTAATTTTCCAACCATGTGTAGAACGTCGAAAACGGAGTCCGTATGCGTCCTGGGCGACGATTTTAATGCGGACTGGTCCTGGACTCCGAAACGGACTCGAACTGGATTGGGCCTCCACCTTGGCTTGAGCGCCCTTGCTGTTCTTCTCCCATGTTCCTAAGTAACAATACATCACAATTATTCAGTAGCATCCTATCCTCATCAAAATATAAAGGAACACTAAGGAACAAGCTCACCTCATGATTTAGTTGACGTGCACGAGCTCATGTCAATGGACCTATTGTTGGAGGAATACTCGGTGTGTGTGTATCCGAAAGAGTGATGTCCTCATCATCCTCCCCCTCTTGAATTGGAGTCGTCCTCGACGCAATGTCATCTTCTTCTCTCAAGTAAGGCTTTAAATCTGAAATGTTAAATGTAGGACTAACCCCATAATCTGCAGGCAACTCAAACTTGTATGCATTATCATTGATCTTTTCCACAATTTTAAAAGGGCCATCAGCTCGAGGTAGCAATTTAGACTTTCTCAAATCAGGAAACCTATCTTTGCGCAAATGTAACCACACAAGATCACCAATTTCAAAAGTAATATGTTTCCGACCTTGGCTACCATAAGTTCTATACTTCTCATTCATCTTTTCAATATTTTGCTTAATCAACTCATGCATTTTCATAATCAAATCAGCACGTGTCTTAGCATCAAAATTCAATTTCTCGGATGTTGGTAAAGGAAGTAAATCAATAGGGGCACGGGGGTTAAAACCATACACTACCTGAAACGGACTTACCTTGGTGGTGGAGTGAACTGATCTGTTGTAAGCGAACTCAATATGGGGTAGAAACTCTTCCCACATCCTCAAATTTTGCTTCAAAACAGCCTGCAACATGGTGGATAATGTGCGGTTCACAACCTCCGTTTGTCCGTCGGTTTGAGGGTGACATGTCGTCGAAAATAGCAGCTTTGTCCCAAGTTTATTCCAAAGTGTCCTCCAAAAGTGGCTCAAAAATTTTGCATCACGATCCGAAACAATGGTGTTAGGCACTCCATGCAAGCGAATGATTTGCCTGAAAAACAAATCAGCTATGTTTGTAGCATCATCGCTCTTGTGACAAGGTATAAAATGTGCCATTTTTGAAAAACGATCCACAACGACAAATATACTATCCCTCCCCCTCTTGGTGCTAGGCAATCCTAAAACAAAATCCATAGAAATATCCTCCCAAGGCACACTAGGAACAGGAAGAGGCATATAAAGTCCATGTGGGTTCAAGCGAGACTTAGCTTTATTGCAAGTAGTGCAGCGTGCCACGTAGCGCTCGACGTCGCGCCTCAACTTAGGCCAAAAGAAGTGAGTAGCCAGTACATCCTCGGTCTTCTTCACTCCAAAATGTCCCATCAAACCACCTCCATGCGCTTCCTGCAAGAACAATAGGCGAATAGAGCTAGCTGGGATGCATAGCCTGTTAGCACGGTATAGTAATTCATCATTCAGCACATATTTATTCCAAGTTCTTCCTTCTTTACAATGTTCGAAAGCATCTTTAAAGTCCAAATCAGTAGCATATAATCCTTTTATTTTTTCTAAACCAAAAATCTTATGATCGAGTTGGGACAATATGGTATAACGTCTAGATAACGCATCTGCAATGACATTGTCTTTACCTTTCTTGTGTTTAATGATATAAGGAAAAGACTCTATAAATTCAACCCATTTAGCATGACGTTTGTTCAGTTTGGCTTGGCTTCTAATATGTTTCAAAGCTTCATGATCAGAATGAATAATAAACTCCTTAGGCCAAAGATAATGTTGCCATGTTTCTAAAACTCGCACTAAAGCATACAACTCCTTATCATAAGTTGAATAATTAAGAGATGGCCCATTCAATTTCTCACTAAAATAAGCAACGGGTTTACCTCCTTGTAGTAGCACTCCTCCAATTCCAATGCCGCTAGCATCACATTCTAACTCAAAAGTCTTACCAAAGTCCAGAAGTTGGAGTAGAGGTGCATGCGTAAGCTTATCTTTCAGCGTATTAAAAGCTTGTTCTTGTGCTGGCCCCCATTGGTATGGAACGCCCTTCTTTGTCAACTCATTGAGTGGGGCAGCAATGGTGCTGAAATCTCTCACAAAACGCCGATAGAACCCTACAAGGCCATGAAAGCTTCTCACCTGTGTGATAGTCCCAGGGGTCGGCCAGCTCTTGATGGCTTCAATTTTAGCTTCATCCACTTCAATTCCCTGTGGAGTAACAACATAGCCAAGAAAAGCAACTCTATTTGTGCAAAAGGTGCACTTGTCAAGGTTAGCAAACAAACGTGCCTCTCTCAAAGCAGCAAAAACAGCACGTAGATGATCAATGTGTTCTTCATGTGACTTGCTATAGATCAAAATATCATCAAAGTACACTACCACAAATCTTCCTATGAAAGCACGTAAAACCTCATTCATCAATCTCACGAAAGTGCTAGGTGCATTAGTTAAACCAAAAGGCATCACTAACCACTCATATAGACCGAACTTAGTTTTGAAAGCAGTTTTCCATTCATCTCCCAATTTCATTCTTATTTGGTGGTAACCACTACGCAAGTTAATCTTTGTGAAAATAATAGAACCACTCAACTCATCAAGCATGTCGTCGAGCCTAGGAATAGGGTGACGATACCTTATTGTGATATTATTAATGGCTCTACAATCAACACACATGCGCCATGTACCATCTTTCTTAGGAACCAAAAGAACAGGAACAGCACAAGGACTAAGGCTCTCTCGTACGTACCCACGGTCCAAAAGGTCTTGGACTTGTCGCTGAATTTCCTTAGTCTCCTCCGGATTGGTCCTATATGCAGCGCGGTTTGGCAAAGTCTCTCCCGGGATCAAATCTATTTGGTGCTCTATCCCTCTCAATGGTGGTAGCCCCGGGGGTATCTCAGCTAGAAAGACATCCTTATACTCCTGCAAAAGGTTAGTGACAGCAGCAGGCAAAGAGCTAGGTATATCATCAATTGAAAATAAAACCTCTTTGCATACGAAAACATAGCACAAAGTATCATTATCTTGAATTTCAGCAAGGTCAGATTTAGTAGCAAGCATAACACCACCCTTTAACTTAATGCCTTCGGACCTAGGTGTGTTCTTCTCTTTCTTAGGTGGAAAAACAGATTGAGCTACTTGCTGATTTTCAGATTCCAAAACATGTTCTTTCTTTTCTTTTTCAGCTAAAGCTTTATCACATTGCACAATTTCAGCAGGTGTCAAAGAAAGCAAAGAGATTTTCTTTCCCTTGTGCATGAGAGAGTATTTATTACTTCTACCATGGTGTGTAGCATCGGTATCAAATTCCCAAGGACGGCCTAACAAAAGTGAACATGCTTGCATAGGCACTACATCAAAATCAGCATAATCATGGTAGGAACCAATAGAAAAATGTACTCTCGCAGATTGTGTTACCTTAACCTTACCGCTATTATTGAACCACTGAATGTAGTATGGATGAGGATGTGCACGTGTTGGCAAGGAAAGATTCTTCACAAGATCGGAGCTCAAGAGGTTGTTGCAACTCCCGCCATCAATTATGGTACGAACACGTGCATCTTTGACAATGAGGAATGTCTGGAATAGATTATGGCGTTGTAGCTGCTCCGCTTGCCCCATTTGAGAACTCAAAACTCGCTTCACAATGAAGGTGCGTGCTGCATAACTCTCCGTGGCAGCGGTACCACTAATCTCCTCCCCCTCACTATCCATGTCATGATCGGCTGCAAGATTAGCTTCAAATGCATATTCTTCCTCGACATCACTATGACTAACATATCCACCATCTGCTGTTGCGGAGTATGCTCGCTGGCTTGGGCAATCCTTCATGACGTGGCCAATACCTTGGCAATGACGGCACACAATGCCCGTTGTACAACCCGTGGTAGCTGCACCTGAAGAAGAGCGTGGCATTGGATCCTGCGAAACAGTAGATTTACTCACCTCACGTGATGGTTGTGGTGCTCCTGCTGAACGCGCCCGAGTGTTGGAGGAGGGGGCAGCAGATCGTGTAGATGTAGAAGGGAATGTTGTTGCTTGTCCCGGTGGTACTCGTGAAGTAGATGTACTCCCAAAATTGTTCCGTAATTTCTGCACCTGTTGTCGACCCTGCAGTTCTTTTTCTGCCAAGATAGCAAAATGGAACAACCTATTGGTAGTATTGTAATCTTTATAATCAAGAAGGTCCTGAATTTCACGTCTCAACCCGGAGTAAAAACAAATCATGGTATCCTCATCATCCTCTTGTATACTACAACGAAGCATAGCAATTTGAAGCTCTTGATACTAATCATGCACAGATTTAGAACCTTGATTTAAGCGCTGCAATTTCTTTTTCAATTCACGTGTATAATCAGGAGGAATAAATCTATTGCGCATGGCACGCTTTAGTCTAGGCCATGATTCAGGTTCTAAGCCACTAGAAACTAGACCATTCCACCAAATAATAGCATAATTCGTGAACTCACAAGTGGCTAGTCTAACTCTATGCATTTCAGGAACCATATGAGAACTATACTTTTGATCAACCGTCATTTCCCAATTCAAATAAGCATCAGCATCATATGCACCATCAAAAGAAGGCATTGAAAACTTAATCTTAGAATAAGGATCATCGCGACCGTTGCGATTAACATTATTACCTCCATTACCTTGACGACGTTGTTGTGGGCCATGACATAATTGTTCAGCATGAGGACGTTGCTCAGCATGCGCATCTTGCCCAACAAAAACCTCACCATCTTCTTGGTCACCATTATTAGTATCATCATCATCATCATCATGTGAATGGTCATCATCCTGTGGTGGCTGTCGCAACTCAAGGTCGTTGACTCGCGTGACGAGGTTAGCAATGCTTGTTCTAATGTCTGTCAATAGCCTAGTATGCTCCTGTAAGGCTTTGTTGAGTTCTTCCTTGGATACACAATCCTTAAAATCCGACGGAGAGCCATCACCTGACATGGTTAGTAGAAAACAAAGGACAACAAATATTATCCCTATCAACTACTAGGTTGTGGAAGGTGGAATCACACACATTCAAGCGTCTTACCACGCTCTTACAAATGTTCTTACCAACGCAGCAAGGAGGAACAACCGGTGACGAGTCTGGAAGCGTGGGATGATTGCAAGAGTGAACCTGTTCGGATCAAAGGAGGTGGAGCTTGGAAGGCACAATATGGTAGCAAGGGTTAGCAATAATTGTAATCAGAAGAGCAAAGCTAAATAAGTGTCCAAAGTATGAATCACAGTTGCTGGTCTATCACGTGTCCCTAGTCCTAGCATAACAGCTGAAACAAAGCTAAAAAGGATGATTAGAGAAAGACACAACAAACAACACAATTATCTAGGTGTTCTCTATGTGCTCCTCTTTTTTGTCTTTTAGCACTAGTAGGAATCACGAAAAAAAAATTCGTATTTTTCTGATATTTTTTTCTGAACTAGGAGCACACAAGCAACAACCACAGAAATTTTCAGCTCAAACGGATGCAAGATGTGGCCTACAGAAAATCAAGCACGTTCTCTGAAAAGCGTGCGGAAACTTCACGGCTCGAATACTCAATCTTCCAAGCCGAATTTGGGAAAAAAATTTCGGCGGAATTTGGCAAAGCCGGGGAGCAACGGATGTAACTTTTTCTGTAGATATCCGTGAAAAAAAAATTTGCTTGATTCCGAGTCCGTATGAGAAAGTTATGGCCGTTTTACTGAACCCCTGTCGAGTTAGGGTTTTTTTTCAAGCAACTCTTGCAGAAATTGACCTCTTTAAGGTATTGCAAGCAATAGGATTGCGAGATGAACAAGGATGGCAGCGGTGGCAGGGCAATTGATACAAGGCGGCTTGCGACCTATCTAGGGTTGGCGTGGCGGAAAGTAACACAAGGCGGCTCGCGGTGGCAAATCGAGTAATGTGGTGGCTCGACTTGTTGGTGGGGATGGTGGCGATGGGATAGCGGCGTGATCAAAGCAGCACGGAGCGTTGACTAAAGACGAAGAACACGACTCTAAAACCAGCAACAAGACTCGACCACGGACACGAACTCAACAACGCGCAACTGAAAACAAAAATTGCAAAGGCACAAAGGGTTCTAGGGCAGCGGAAATTGACGGAATTTTTTTGGCTTTTTCTGGACTCTAGGTAATGAAAAACAGACTAATCTAAAGGGGAAAATGAAATTACCTAACGGGCAACCTGAAAATCTGATACCAGTTGATGAGCAAAGTTGGCCTGATCTTCCGATAGGTAGTGATAAGTCGGTGGGTGGAGAACTCGACGTTGATGATCCAAAGGCTTCGACCCGAACAGATCGTCTCCCTTGCAATCACTACACCACAGCTCCGATGGTTATCAACCGTGTCGCACGGTTGACCTTGCCAAGAAGGCTCAATCCCTGCAAGCGTACTGAGAACACAAGCAAGAACGTAGAAGATGCAATCTGAAATATTACGAATTGAATTCAAGCACTCGAAGTCGGGGTTCCACAAACACTTGCGGCGGCCTAGTCGGTCCGGAACAAAAGCGAAAATCTCACAACTGTGTGTAGATCAATGTCTAAGCAAAACCCAACCCTAATTAGGGTGACGGCTACTGTATATAAAAGACTAGGGTCGGCCAAGGACCCCTGGACGTGTCCCTAATGGACTCCAACACGTTACACGGCCCAACGGACCAAAAGATGGTGGCGCAGCACCCTGACAGATTCTGGATATCCACTTGTTTCGACGATTCCCGTTGACTCAAAAGAATTTGGACATGGGACCAGTACCGTTGGAAAGCTTATCTCCTTAGTTTTCCAACCATGTGTAGAACGTCGAAAACGGAGTCCGTATGCGTCCTGAGCGACGATTTTAGTGCGGACTGGTCCTGGACTCCGAAACGGACTCGAACTGGATTGGGCCTCCACCTTGGCTTGAGCGCCCTTGCTGTTCTTCTCCCGTGTTCCTAAGTAACAATACATCACAATTATTCAGTAGCATCCTATCCTCATCAAAATATAAAGGAACACTAAGGAACGAGCTCACCTCATGATTTAGTTGACATGCACGAACTCGTGTCAATGGACCTATTGTTGGAGGAATACTCGGTGTGTGTGTATCCGAAAGAGTGATGTCCTCATCACATGAAGGTACCTTAACAGCAATAGAGCTAAAATATGAGAGAAAAAGGAATTCTACTAGGACCATGAAGGTACCTTGACACCGGTAGAACTGTAGAACAACGAAAGAGAGTTTCACCTGGACCCTAAAGGTACCTACACTAGTGAAGCAGAAATATGAGAGAAAAAAGGAATTCTACCAGAACCAAGTAGGTTCCTTAACACTGGTAGAACCATAAAACAAAGAAAAAGAGCTTCAGCATGACCCTAAAGGTACCCAACCTGGTGTCACTGAGGTATGAAGGGAACTAAAACTCCACTAGGACCATAAAGGTACTTACACCGGTGGGGTCATCGAACAAGAGAGCTTCACGAGGACCAAATAGGGTAACCAACACCGACGTCACTGAGATATGAGATGTAAAAGAACTCCAACAGGTCCAGAAAGGTACCTACATCAGTGGGATCGAAGAACAAAGGAGCTTCACCAGGGCCATGAAGGTACTTAAACTTGTATCATTGAGGTATGAGAAGTAACTCCACTGTGACCTAACAAGGTGCCAACCAGTGGGATCGTAGAATGAAAAAACAACAACTCCATGGTGACCTAACAAGGTGGCAGATAATGGGACTGTAGCATAACAAAGCGCTACATTGCAACCTATAGAGGTACTAGCAAGTGAGTTTGTAAACGAGAAAGCAGTACACTACGACCTATCGAGGTACCAGCAAGTGAGGCTATGAAGAGACCACTCCACGGGGACCTAACAAGGTGCTAACCAGTGGGCCTGTAAATGAAGAAGCTCTACACTTGCGACCTACAAAGGTACCAACAAGTGAGGCTATACATGAAGAAGCTCCACCGTGACTATGAAAGTGCCAAACTGGTTATCTATGAGCTAAAGAAAACTCCACCGGGACCGGAAAGGTACTGAAAGCGGTGTCAACAATAGAACATGGCAGATTCACACCTTCCAAATGGATGCACTTCTCTGATTCAGAATCATCATTGATCAGCTATAGTACCTACACGAGGTGAGGTTAATTGATAAAAATAAAGAATATGTAAATGAATGAGCACATGTGTATTGGATTTTAATGTTGGTATGTAGGCTTACTCTTTATCACCGAGCTATGGGGTAACTCAAAGTATGGCCACAAGAGATTCTTCCTTTTAGAGACGATGAAGAGTTGCAGTAGTTGCATTTAATTGTATGATATTTGAGTGTATATGTATGAAGAACACATGTTTAAAAGTATCCCTGTGAACAATAGGAGTTCCCCAAACCACCTCCTCGGCTAGAGCACATTGACAACCCTACACTCCTTGGGGGCTATATGTAGGCAATAGGGATTTCAAATGGATAGGAAGCAAGCTATGGCATTGCTGCCTCCATTTTATGCAAGGGTGGTGGAAGATGGTCACTCTCCAGCATTCACAGTCTTCATACCACCCATTGATGGTTGTTTTACTTGCACATTTATTGAGCACATCTCCCTTGATGTTGGGACGGCATTGACTTGATGACACCTTCATTGGGGGTGCTTTAACATTGATGGACCTTCATCGGGTATTGGCACATTGGTTAACCTTCGCTGGGTCTTTGACTTTGCATGGATTTGACTTATATTGTGTCTCACACACCTTTGAGATCCCACCGTCCACACTTTGTGTAACTAAACCTCGCAGGCAACATTTATTTCATTGGTTATATCACATCGAGGTGGCAAACAGTTGGACACATAGCCACAACTTACGTTGGGAAGGTAGCCCTCTCTTGCTCTTTTCCTATAGTCATCCACAAGTGGATTAATATTTGAGGGGTAAAGGAGTACTGGGTGGACAAACAGCTGGTCGCTTTGGAGTTACAATGAGTCAGCCTCAACACGCACATATGAACAGGAGGACACATGCCTTCTGTGCAGCGTGTGTTCATTTTCACAACTTAAACTACCACAAACACCTCATACATCTCTAGAGGTGAGTCCACAAGTAACCATATCCTGAAATCACAACTCGGTGACACGTTAGAAAGCTATGATCAGTGTTGGGTGCATTAACACCATATACATATGCATAGATAAAAGTTCTCCCTTTTCAATATTTATCCCAGGGGAACAACAAATGAGATCGACACAACCTTTCATGTAACACCTTTGTGAGAACACGACCAGCTGGAAACACATCGGCGACCAAGAGCAAATAAACGATGGCCAATCAGAAAACACATCGGCGGCCAAAATTAATGGCCAACCAGAGACACATCGGTAGCCCATATTTAATAGTTTAGTGATGTCCAGCTGGAAATACATCAACAACCAAAATTAATTGCCAGCCAAAAACACATCGATAGCCAAAATTAATGGCCAGCCGGAAAGACATCGGTGGTAAAGATTAATAGAACCACAGGAGTGAGGTATTCATGCACCCAATCATTACCTTTTTGAAGTAATGTGGCTTTACTTTTACAAGCAACTCTGCCTGACTCCACCACTCTTCATATTGACATGTGAAGGTGGGAAACATTGATTTCATCTGACTCCATGGGCTGCCCCCAGGTCTCAGAAGAACACTGACCCAGAGTTGGCAGAGGAGTATAATTCTTTGAGGAAAGATTCATCATCCCTGGATTCAGGACCACATCGAGTACGCAAGCATCATCAACTCAGATTATACCTGCTACACTAAAAATAGGGACATTAATGTATAGGTTTACAACTCTTTGGAGGGCCATTTACTGCCCCTATTACCAAGCACGCAACCTCATGGGATCGGCCACAGATGTGAGTCGGAGCTTATCAAATTGCTCTTCAACTTGAGCGAACAACACCCAGTATTCCTTAATAGGGATAGGCAGCGAATACACATGCCACACAATCACCACATTCGTCGCCAGCCTCATTTTTTCACTCAGATTCGGAGTCCAAGATGGTCTCAAATGAAAATATTGATAATACCAAAGTTTTAGGTCTTGTCAAGAGCTTCTGTTTGCACCTAAGTAAGCCTCCATTTGGATAAAGGAACTAGGAGTTATTGCCCCTGAGATCAGTGCTGCACAGATAAGATTGAATTCAAACAGTTTATCTTGTGATGCATTTTTGTAAATCAAGATGGCATTTCTGAAAATTCCAATGAATACAGAAGTTATAGATCTTTTTGAGTACTATAAGATATAGTCCAAAAACGTCCAATTTAGTGTTCGGACAGTGGATATATCATCCAAGAACCATAGCTATCCGTTTTGTCTTCCACCCATTCGTTTCGTATTCCATCTTCAGCCATTTCCTCTCCCCATTTTGTGGCCAGCAGCACCCAAGCTATAAATAGGAGCTCCACACCCTCCCTTTACCCTTTTCATTCCCCCCAAGTCACAGCCACAGCTATTGCCCTACCCGTGCACCGACGCTACCACCGTTCGCCGCCATGCTGTCGACGATTGGCATCTGCGTTCCTAGCAATTCCCCTAGCCAAATGCCTTTATTTTTCACCAAGGTGTGCCCCTAGTCAGTTCACACAACTCCTCGAAGTAGCATGGCCAGAGGAGCAAAGAAGCTACCGGGATCTACATCACCGTGGCTGCTGCCCGACGCCCGGGTGCGTCCAACGTGCACTCTGGGGATGTCGTCGATGTTCCCAATGATTTAGAAAAGATCAAGCCACGCCACCCACATCACAGTGCGTCGTATCATCTCTTCTATGTGACCAAAGGAGGGATCACTTGGATCAGCAGTGATGCAATGGGAACACGAGCCAGACCTCCAACGCAATACGTTGTCGCCGATGCTGCCATTCGGCACCCTGATTACCTCCTCCTCGACCATCATAGCAAGGTGAGGACTAGCCCCTTCCCCTTCTCCTTTCCCCTGTGTTGTTGTCCAAGTGGTCCCTAGCAAAACCCCCATCCCCACGGATCCATCGTCGCGCCGCCACGGTCTTTGCCATCGCGAATAGGCGTGCCATCACGAATGGCATCGGAATTCCCCGACCGATCAAAGCTCAGAGCACCATGCACTTTGACCAGCACGTGTCCATAGATGTTCCCACACCCTCACCAACCAAATCGGCTATTAGAGCACCAATGCTACCGGGATCACGATCACTGTGCCACTGCCCAAGTCTGGACAAGTTTTGCACGTGCAATGCGGCTTCATATCGTGTTCCCTGGTGAACTAGCACTCCAATCCATGAATCCTTTGGCTGAGACGTGCCCATTCTAGTCTTATGCATCCTCCCAAAATCGGTTTATACAAAGATACAACAGAGCCCCCGTTCTCGATGTCGCAATGCCTACTGCTCAGTGCCTACACACGTCCTGCGTACCTAGAATGTCAGTCGTGTTCTCCGACGAACCGTAGCTCCAATCACATATCCCTTTCACTAAGACATGCCCCTGGTTATCCTCAGCAATACCTAAAAGCAGTTCGGCTAGAAGAGCATCGACACCGATGATTTTGTGGCTGTTGCACCACTGCCCCCTTGTCTAGTGTGTTCTACACCTGCACCCAGAATGCATTTGTGTTCCCCATCAATCCAGCAATCATGTTGATGATCCAACCATGTCACAGCATGTTGAATCATGTTTCGTACTCGACCCCAGGTGGGCTCACCTAGATCTGCAGAGTCATATCTGGAACATGAGCCCCAATCCCAGCACTGCCATACAAAGCCTCTGCCGCTTGATCTTCTACTCTAGTTAGTGCCCGACTGTTCTGCCTTGTCAAGATGTGTGCTAAGAAATATCAAAACCTTGTATTCAAACCATTTCTTGAATATCATAGCCAATCTTCAGGATCGTGCACGTCTTCTTCGTTGTGTCTGTGCGTGGTCACCACCAAACCTAGGAGCGTTTGTCATTGTTTTTCCACTATCTCGTAACCTCTCTACCCAAGACCAACTATAAAACCAAGATTGTCTTCCCATGTTGTACACAATTCTCTCCTTGATTTGTTGAAACACCATTGCTACCCAACATCAACATCAATGATCGTCGTTGTCCTCGCCATCTAATCATGCACCTCGCCGCCTTCAGCTCGCTGGTATGCGCGTCCTTCTATACCTCGGGTCAAACTGAGCTCTCCATGAGTTCATGGCTGCGCAATGACTCCGTATGCACCATCTCAATCAACCCCGGGCCTTTCCCCCACCGGCGATGCTGAGAGCCCATCGCTGGCCGACTCCTCCATGCCAAACTCCCCTGCTCGACTCTCTGATCTCTCTCTCTCTCTCTCTCTCTCTCTCTCTCTCTCTCTCTCTCTCTCTCTCTCTCTCTCTCTTGGTGAGAATCCCATATAACCCCTCCAGAGATCCTTTATTTCTATCCTTATCTCCTATTTAGGATGTTTACATGTTAGCCCTTGCCTTCTGTAATCAATCATGCTCCAACTCTTATAATTCAACTAGAGTTCATCATCTCAAATCTTTCAGCGAGTTTCTTCTAAATTCGAATACCACCTTATACTGTCATCCGATTCAATAAGTTTCAATGGTTCATACTTGTTCATACCAGTCTATCAAAATTGGTCGTGTTAGACTATATAATTTCTATGTATTGTTTAAATAAAGGAATCCATATTAGAATGCTTCGACATGTAGGGCCCACATGTCATTACAGATACGTTATGGATTTGAGGTGTTAAAACAATACGCTAGAATTATATTGGATATCGCGTGTTAATATTCTCGGATGTCCTTTCACAACTTTTTCTAGCAAACCCCATATTTCCTTGCGCCACTATCACATCGTAGCATGTATCCAATCTTTTATTCCTTTCCCTGCTGATATCATGTCATCGCTATAGTTGGGGTTTTTCCTTTGGCAAATAATGTCATAAATTCATAGAGGATATTCCCATGGAATATTCTATCTCCTTTTTCCTTTTAACCCTAATTTAATCTTCCTAAAGCCTGTTCTCCTCCTTCTAAACTCTGATTTAAGCAGTTCTTGTGCCCAATTTCTTCTAAAATTGTACCCTATCCAACCATAGTGTTTTTAGGATGTGTTGTCTCTATTTGGTGTATTGTTTCTTAGTTGTTTTGTGCTTTCTCTTTTGTCGGTAGATCTTGTGAGCAGAATATGACGTTTCTAGGGATTCGATGAGCTATAAGGTCAAGACTTCAAGATATGTCAGAACCGAGTTTACGAAGATAACTGAGCAGCAGCCAGGTAAGTGTCCTTGCTCATTTTGCACCTAACTTAGGGTTTTTTGATAGTTGTTTATCCTTCATGCATGCTTGTCTAAATTGGAAACTTATGAATAGGGTTTACTAGCAATTGTATGATTATCATTGTCTCCGTTGATCATGTCATGGGAAATAAAGAGTAAATATGCTAGTCACTACCATGGTTGGGTTATGAGTTAAACTTGACTAATGTTTATGCGACATAAATCGGGTGTGGTAATCTTTTGTAGCAACATGGTATAGGGATCCTAACATGATGGTTTGTTTGAGGATGGTGCAAGAAGGCGCATGTGTTGTGCTACATGGTGGGAATGTGTATGTTCCTGTGTGGGGTCCTAAGGACCGGTTCTTGATGTATGTAACTCGGCTAAACATCGCAACCATGAGACCTATATGGGTATGGCCTGGCTAATTAATTAGCCACCCCTTTGATTTTGTGGGCACCAGTGAACAGTTGAATGGCACAAGAGGGGGCTTCTGCAACGATGGAATTGTCTGTTAGCAGTGAAACCTCAGTGGGTACTTATAGATGGGCGAGAGCTTTGTAAAGGCCTTGTAGTGATCTCATGGCAGCACACCATAGAAAATGTGCAAGTGCTTGATTGGTACGGCAACATGGAGACTGTCACCTGGTAATGCGGGTGATGAAATCATGACTCATAGGTAAAGTGTGCAAACTCTGCATAGTTTCAAACTGATCGATCAGCCATGCTCACAGTCAAGAGCATGCTTGGACTTCTTCTTAATTAGTTGGGATCAAGGTTCTGGTATGGATGGTCGGGTAGCCTAGTAATGGGATTACCTGGTGAATTTAGTAGCCGGATATGGAATATCTGGTCAGTTTGGTAGTCGGATGGAATCCGATGAGCTATTCTTCTTGTTTAAGTTGTGTCTTCACACTTAGTAAATAGGATGCATGTTTCTTAGAGTTATAAGTTAAGGTTGCTTAGTGCAGTAAACCAGTGTCTAACCTTTTCTTGACTTAAGCCCTCATGTCATACTTTCCTACACTTGCGGAGTACATTATGTTCTCACACTTGCTGTTTCCAATATTAAATGCTACTCAGTTAGAGAAGACTATATGGAGATCAAGGAAGCTGAAGACTACAATGAAGATGGAGTGTCCTAGCCCGTGTTGCCTCTAGTCGATTACTTGTGGTGTGCCCTAAAGCTTTCATTGGAGTTTCCTCTTGTTCTTCCCCTATTGTTTAAAAACTCTGGTAATCTTTTCAATAAAGTTATTTTTGTTCGATATAGAACTGTATATCACTAATATGTCACCGCATGTATGATGAAACTGATCCTAACATACTTGTGGAATGCACCTGGTTATTCTTTTGAAAAAAACCGGGCGTGATACTACTCGTGTGGTGAGGCTTTTGGGTGGAGTCTAAGGGCATATGGCTTCACCTAGCTTTTGTTGGTTCATAGATGTTAATCTTCCACTATGTAGTTTCTAGTTTTGGTTAGGATGTGAATTGTTCTTTATCCTCCTTGCTTCCTTTTGTTGTAAATTATGTAAATGGTTAAATGCTTAAGAACTTGTAATATAATTTAATTACTCGTTCCTTATTGAGCTTTGTTCTGATGTTATATGTTGGAAATGCATGTGTTCTGATCTTGGACACAAAATACGTACGAGACTATTGGGATGGTATTCTAGTTAATCATCGTGATTGTGATTAAGCAAATGATCATCCTAATGATTAATTAGAATACTATTTGGATGGTTCTTCACAATATGGTATCGGAGCTTGGTTTAATGAAGTAGCTAAAAACACGTAAGACATGGGTTAGTAAAGGGTTTCAACAACACTAAGCAACCCACTAAAGTTTCTTTGGCCTCTTCATGATAATATGTATAAATTGTTATACTATGCCCCTAAGTATAATGAACGGTTGTTTGTGGCATTGAGTGTTTGTTTCCACATGGTGATGTCTTTATGGTTCATGTTGCATCGACGAGAAAGGTAAGGAACGCATCCCGATGTTGGTAAATATCGGGAGCTCAACCAGTGCAAGGCAGGGGCCTGGTTTGTCCCATATGGTGATAGTACGGGAAGTGAATATGTTAGCGATAACGTATGAACATCCACCATACGATGGTAGATATGGTCATCTACCTATGTGATGATTACATAGGGTGTCTCGTAAGGCGATGGTATGGGAAGTGAATACATTGGCAACAACATATGAATTGTCGCTTGTGCGATGAGATGCACAAGTACCGTTCACACGAGAAAGAAAAGGTAGCACGAAGGGTGATGACTGGTAGTTATTGTATAGATAGATGCCTATGATCTTGATGTTTCTGTGGAGAGACACGCTCGAGAGAGAAATGTGTAGATAGGAATCGAGCATGCCTTCATTTTTCTGTCACTCATGCATGCATTTTTCTAGAATATATGATAGTATGGGATCCAGGCAAATGATATGCGACTAATGCTATGTTGCTCTGTCAGAATTTGACCTTTCCCTCTTTCATCTTATCGCCACAATAGGATGAGAACCCGCCAACATCTCAGAGATCTTCTCAAGGGTTCTAATGAGAGCAACCCTCGACCACCTCCACCGTCTAGTATGGCAAATGTCTCATTCAAATAGAACAAAACCATCAAGCTCAGGCAGTGCTCCTTGAAGCTCTCATGCATAACATGGCCCCTCAAGGAGGAAGTGGAGCCGAATGCTAGGACTGCTTCTCGGATTTCATTTGGACTCAGCCGTCCACCTTCACGTGAGCTGAAGATCCTCTCAATGCCGATAACTAGCTCCGAACCATCAAGCAGAAGCTTGTGCTTCTCTAGTGTGAGGACCATGAGAAGGCTCTCTTCGCCACCCATCAACTTCAGGGTGTTCCTATCGTGTGGGGGTCCAACTTTTTGGCCATGCACATTGCCAACCACCGGATGTCTTAGGCGGAGTTCCACCAAGCTTTCTGTGATCATCACCAAGCTTTCTGTGATCATCACATTCCCAAGTGGATTATAGAGATCAAAAGGTGGGAGTTTCTGGACCTCAAGTACAGAGACAGGTCGGTGATGGAATATGTGCAGGTGTTCAACCGCCTTGCACAATATGCGCAAGATGAGGTTAACACTGATGAGTGGAAGCAATACCACTTTGTGAACGGCCTATCTTCTAAGAAGCAAGACCAGCTGTCGGCTCATGAGTTCATCAACTTCAACAAGTTGGTGAGCACCTCCCTCATGGTCGAGTTCAAGATGAAGGGCAACCAAGAGGAGAAGCGCGAGAGGGTTCTGAAGCCTTCCATGCGCGGGAGCTCTCAACGTACATAGATGGAGGCTCAACCTCCTCCATCTCACATGTCAGCTTTGACTGCTCCAAGGCCAATGTGGATAGTGCAGCGTCCATCTTTCTCTGCTCTACAAGGACAACCTTCAAGACCCACCATATCTCAAGGGAGTGTGACAGGTGGTCCCAATGGCCCATGCTACAACTATGGGCGCGTCTGACACTTTGCACTGGATTGCCCTTACCCAAAGCTGGGAGCCATAGTGGCTACTCCAAGGCCTTCACAGTTAGCTCAACCCCTACCCCAAGCTTCCAAGACAGCGCACGTTCCCAAGAGTGGCCGAGTGAACCACGTCATTGCCAACGAAGCTCGGGAGGACGACAGTGTGCTAGTCAGTATACCACTTGTGAATTTTCATCCCGTAGTTGTTCTTTTTGATTCGGGTGCATCTCATTCATTCATCAAGGAGGGTTACATTTTGAGTAACAGTATAGTTGACGAGACCCTACCTATTGCCTTTCACATTGAAGCGCCCGATGCTAAGTTAAAAATCAACCGGGTTGTTTCTAAGGCCAACATACTCATTGACGGAGTTTTGTCATATTAGGAATGAATTGGTTAACCCAATATGTGCTCGTATGGATTGCGCCAAGAGAATCCAAGTGGGGTGCGGATTTCTCTTCACCTTGGAGAGGGTGGTCTCCACTTGTATGCCCTGAAGGTTGCCACAACCACGGAACTTCTAAATATTCCTATGGTCTGTGAGTTTCCTGATGTCTTCTTAGAAGAACTACCAGGAATGCCACCAGGCTGAACAGTGGAGTTCTCTATTGAGCTTATGCCCACTACGGCCCCAATTTCTAAGATGTCTTATAAGATGCCTTCAAATGAGTTAGTGGAGTTGAAGAAGCAGACTCAGGAGTTGCTCTCAAAGGGTTTCATTCGCCTGAGCTCCTCATCTTGGGGATGCCCTATGCCCTTTGTGAAGAAGAAGGACCAAACTCTTTGGATGTGTGTTGATTACTGTCTATTGAATGAGGTCACCATCAAGAACAAGTATCCAATTCCTCGGATTGATATTCTATTTCACCAATTGACTGGTGTCCATGTTTTTTCTAAGATTGATTTGAGGTTGGGCTATCACCAAATAAAGGTTAGACTGGAGAATATTCCAAAGATGGCCTTCTCTACCTGTTACGAGCTTTATGAGTTCACCATCATGTCTTTTAGATTAACTAATGCACTGGCACTTCATGTATCTGATGATCATAGTCTTCATGGAGAAACTCAACAAGTTTATCATGGTTTTCATCGATGAAATTTTTACATACTCCAAGACTAAAGAGGAACATTCTAAGCATCTTCGTGTTGTTATTGATCAACTTCGAGATCACAAACTCTATGCTAAGTTTAGTAAGTGCGAGTCTGACTCAAAGAAGCCACTTTTCTTGGTCATGTATTGTCTGAGAGCGGAGTTGATGTTGACCTGAGCAAGGTGAAAGAAGTTCTTAATTGGTTTCAACCCAAGAATGTCACTGATATCTGAAGTTTTATTGGACTTACAGGTTATTATCACTAGTTCATCGAGAACTTCTCCAAAATCTCCAAGCCAATGACTATGTTGTTGAAGCAAGGAAGTGTATTCGAGTGGTCAAGTGAATGCGAGTCAGCTTTCCAAACTTTGAAGAAACTCCTCACAATCGCTCCCATTCTTGCTCAACCCGAAGTGGACAAGGGTTTCGACATCTATTGCAACACTTCCCGCATAGGTCTTGGATGTTGTCGGTGAATCAGGAACCGGGGGTCCCCGAATCCCGAGGCCAGGCCAGCAATCCGCCATGTGGCGCCATCCCGCGGAGTCTCCTCTGCAAGGTAAAGAAGATTAAGTCCCGGGAGAGGGCGCTTGGGGCCACAGTCAGTGGTCCCCGAGTACCCAAGTTCCCTGATGATCTGCGAAGTCTAAGTACCGGGAGGAAAGTGCTTGGGGAGGTATACGGTGACCCCCAAGCACCCGAGTTCCCCGACGATCAGAAAAGCTAAGTACCGAGAGAAATATGCCTGGGGCCGCGAGCGGTGGCCCCCTGGGCACCCGAGTATCCCGAGGACCCACTGAAGGAAGTTCCGGGAGAGAGTGCTCGGGGCTGCGTGCAGCAGCCCCCGAGCACTCGGTCCCCCGAGGATCCGTACAAGCGTGCCCGGGAGAGAGTGCTCGGGGAGGTGAACAGTACCCCCGAGCACTCGGTTCCCCGAGGATCAAGAAAGGGCATTCTCGGGAGAGAGTGCTCGGGGAAGTGAACAGTGACCCCCGAGCACTCGGTTCCTTGACGACTTAGAGAGCCCCCTGACGGTGGCCCCCGAGGGGCCCACTGATGAGGTGTCAGTCAATCAAAGGCCCAAGGCCGCATTTAAAGAGCGCACGTAGCCTTTCACCTCCAACTGCTCCCACCACGCTCGGTGTCAGTTCCTGCCACATTCTGGTAGGAGCGCGTGGGGTCATTGAATGCACGGGTCCCATCCCGTGCCAAACGGCCTGTCTCGGGATAACGTCGTAAGGGCTGAGGCGTTCCATCTGCCACGCTGCTATGGCAGGAGAACAAGACAGGACGGGCACACCGGGCCGCTCTGCGGCTGCCCGGTGGGCCCTCTCCATGGCGCGCGTTGCCAGTGCATTTATGGTGACGGATGACCGGGCGTGGGACGCATTTTCCACCCCCGGTCACTTCGCACAAAGGCCATGATGACGCCCTTTCCATTTATGGTGTCTCGGAACTCGTGCCCCCCTCCCATTCGGGGCACGCTACTGCCAGCGGGTATTTAAAGCCGGCGGCAGCACGGACAGAAAGGGGGCTGGAAACAGTTTTTCGAAGCAGCGAAGAGAAGAGAAGATCGAGAGCACCCAAAGCCAGTAGATACACGCAGAACGAAGAACAAGGAGCCCCAGGCTCTAAGTTAGACAAACATTCTTGTAACCAGCAAATCCTTGAGGGACATTCTCAAGGCATTTATAGTATCCATACAGGAGTAGGGTGTTACACCTCCGTGCAGCCCGAACCTGTCTAAACACCAGCGCATTTATTCCGTTCCGCACTAGATCATTCCGCCCCACCGGCCATTGCATTCATACCCATTTATTTCTCCGACAAACATATTCAGGATCATCCCCCCGGGCGAATCTCTAAAAAGGGGTCACTCAGGATCCCTGCGACAGGAGTTAACCCTCCGACAGATGTATCCATAAGCAAGAAAGCCAAGCTGTTGCATATGCTTCACTCCAATTTAAGCGTCATGAAGAGAACTATCCTACTCGACTTAGAGCTTGCGGCAGTTGTGCATGCTTTGAAGATTTGGCTCCACTACCTATACGAACCATAAAAGTCTCAAGTACATCTTCACTCAAGCTAATCTGAACATGAGACAGAGAAAATGGCTTGAGTTAATCAAAGACTATGAGTTAGAAGTTCATTATCATCCCAGTAAGGCAAATGTGGTCGCTGATGCACTAAGTCAAAAGGCTCGATGTAGTTGTCTTACGGTCAAGCCCAGAAATGTCACACTTTGTGATGAATTTAGAAGGCTTGGATTCAAAATGGTTTCATTCTTGCAAACTTGGATATCAAATCCACCCTCCTGGATCAAATCAAAGAATCTCAAAGGGATCACAAGGGCATGGCCCGAATCCATGAGAAATGAAGGAAGGCAAGGCTACGTGTTTTCTAAGGATGGTTAAGGTGTCTTGTGGTTTGAGAAAAGTCTAGTGGTTCCGAGGGTTGACGAACCGAGGAAGAAGATTCTGGATGAAGCTCATGATTCTTTGTTTTCTATTCATCCAGGAAGTATCAAGATGCACCAAGACCTCAAGCCCAGATTTTAGTGGTCTCGCATGAAGCAAAAAAAATCACTCGATATGTTGCTAAGTGTGATGTCTACCGAAGAGTGAAGGCCAAGCACATCAAGCCGCCCGGTATGCTCCAGCCTTTGCCCATTCCCTCCTTGGAGTGGGAGAAGATTTGTATGGAATTCATTATTGGATTGTTGAAGACCCCTCAAGGTTATGACTCGATTTGGGTCATCTGGACTGGCTCACAGAGTCATCACATTTCCTCCCGGTGAAGACTCGATAAAGTGCCAAAGATTATGCCGATTTGTATCTCACTCATATTTTTTGCCCTTATGGGATTCTAAAGAAGATCATCTCCGATCGAGGTACTCAGTTCACTTCTCATTTCTGGAGGAGCCTTCATAAAGCCATGAGAACCGATGGTCAAACCGAGATGGTGAATCAAATTTTGGAAGACATGTTGTGAGCTTGTGCTCTCACATATGGGAAGAAGTGGGAAATTTTCTTGCCATTCACTGAGTTCTCCTACAACAACAGTTATCAGTTGAGTTTTAAGATATCAATATTTGAAGCTCTCTATAGACGAAGATGTCGAACACCAGTGAATTGTTCCGAATCTGGTGAAAGGGCTTTTATAGGCCCGGATTTGGTCAAATAGGCAGAAGAGCATGTTATGGCTATTCGCAAGTGTCTCATCATGGCTCAGTCCTAATAGAAGAGTTATGCGGACCACCACCAATGAGAACTTGTGTTTGATATTTGGGACTTTGTATATCTCAAATTATCGCCTCTCAAAGGGGTTCAACGCTTTCAAGTATGAGGAAGTTGGTGCCTTGTTATGTAGGCCTTTATGAATCATTGCTCAGCGTGGAGAGGTGGCCTATCAATTGGACCTACCTCCATCCCTCTCCACTATTCACAATATGTTCCACGTCTCGCAACTAAAGAAATGTCTTTGAGTTCCAACCGACGTCATTGAAGTTGCAAATCAAGAATTGCAACTAGATCTCTCATATTGCTAGTGGCCAATTTGATTCTTGGATGAAGCGAAATACAAGACCCGATGACACTATATTAAGTTCATCAAACTCCAATGGACACACCGAGGATGAAGCAACTTGGGAGCATGAGGATAAAATCCGCTCCGAATATCCTGAACATTTTGAGAATGTGTAAATATTGTTGTATATTTTGCATATTGGAGCATCTCACATGCATCATCATGTTGAATGGAAAGTTTGTTCCCAAAGGATTGCACTTAGAAACCTTTCGAACCGGGAGAACATACTCCTGGTGGTCTGATCGTTGTTGATCTGCTGGTCTGACTGCCAGAGTCGTTTAGAGTCCAAAACTCTCTATATACATTTTGGTCCAACCGCTGTTTTCACAATCTAATCGAGCCACAGTCTGACCAAGCCTAGCTCGGTCTGACTGCCATCTCATGTGAAGTTCCAATGCTATCTTCCCATTTCGACGATGGATTTCGATGAAGTTCACTTCCATTTATGGAGAAATCTATCTCGTTCCACCACCGTCAATTTCTCCCTAAGTTTGTTGAATCTCAGGATGAGATTCTTTTTAAGTGGGGAGGTTTTTAAACATCCCTAAATGTTAATTATGTAATTAAGTACTCATAATCATCATAATGTTATGTTTATGCATGTTTGTTTAATAGTTTGAGTTTTCAACATGTTCAAAATACTTGGAGTTAGCCTAGAGCTCTTTAGGAAGACCATAAATACTTTGGAGAGAAGGAAGTTAGAAAATTTCAGCCAAAGAACCCTTCTCGCAATCTGACTAGGTCTCACCGCTATCTGATAGCTAAGGAGCAGCCACATGGGTTTGCCACATTGGTATCACGTGATCAAACCGATGCCCCTAGCGGTTTGACCACCAAAGCACAGTAGAGGTGGCCCATAAGTGATCGACCGGTCTCTCTCTCTCTCCCTCCCTCTCTCATTTCACTCTCTCCCTCCTCAAACCACAGAGAGAGAATGAGATCCGCTCAACACATTCAACGACTGGTTATCGACGATGGGAACTCTCATGAGCTCCCTAAAGGACTTCCCCAAATTTCCTCCCCCTTTCCTCCCCGTTGGAAGGGTTTCCTCGTTGTTTCTTCCTCTACGAGCTCATTCACCCTCCAAGAGTCCAATCAGTTTATCGAAGCTTCCCCGGAGGATTCCAATCCAATACAAAGTTCCTCTACGCTAAGGTCAACATCCCCCTACCATTTTCCCATCGTTTCCTAGCCTTAGGCGATCGCCATCTTGATTTTTACAAGAAAGCCTTAGGAAAGCTAAGTCTAGATATCATTTTGGGAGTTTTACATGTTTGGACTATGCATGTTATCCGAACGACCACATAAAATGTTCCCCTAGTCTTGTGGAGTACTTTGATGCCCTTCGTCGCCGAAGGTTTCGCCAGAGTCCTCGCCGATGACCCCGCAGGGGTGTTGCCAGCAAGTTCTGGCAGTTTAACCGCTAACATACCGTTGGTTTGACCGCCAGAGGTCAAAACCTTCTACACGTTGGTGGTCTGATCACCATTTCAACACCAGTCTGACCGTCGGCCACTTAAAGCTATATGCACTTAGGTTGTCTTATACGAGGTTTCAAACTTCGATACACTAATCATTTGGCAGTCTTTTGCAAATGTTTTCGAAACACGGCATCTATCAATGTTCAAGCATGCATCATATGCACACTTTTCCATTGTTTGATTATTTATGCAATGAATGCTTGATTAGTGTAGAGAGTGTTACGCCAATGATCCAAGCGAGTGAAGGTAACACCAATCTACCAGAGTTCTGTGAGTGTTGCGCCAAGAGTATCAGGCAACTGCCAGAGCAGCAAGGCAAGTATCTAAACATATTGCATCTTTGTTGGAATTGAATGGAGTCTAAATTGACAAGTCATTGCTTAGGTATGTTTGCATGTTTAGCGAGTCATTGTCGGGCTTACAAGGGTAGAATCTATGTTGATTGCATTACCTCTACCTTGAGTTGTTGATCATCCATATCAGTGTAGCCTTGATAACTTTGTTGGTGTCTAACTCAAGAGTTATTCGAAATGCATAGAAATGCTTAGATCCTTGGTAAAAGTCGAGCGATGGTTCAACCATTGTTCGTGAGCTTAGGGCTTACTTATTGTTTACAAACACAATGACAATGATGTGGGTTGTATGAGATGTGAGGGTCAGGTGAGATATAGGCGGTGCTAGGGTTATTTTCTTTTCTAGAGGAGTTCCTCGGTGTAGTTCGGGAAAGCAGCCTGGATGCCATAGACCGCTTGCATCGTTTCCGCCGGAGGGGGGGTATGAGAAGCACCATCCATTCGTACCATTGTCTTTAGCACTTTCCGTAGAACCACATATTTGGATAATGGATGAATGTGCTAAGTACCATACGCCGTGCTGATGCTTGGCTGTCGACCCTATGACATGTAAGAAAAATAAAGGAGAAACAAGGTGCTAGGGAGTCAGAGGTATCCGAGACTCGCTCGCGGTAACCCCGGTGCCATAGGGCATGTGCAATTGGGTAGTTCTAGGTATGAGAAAGGTTGTCTTAGAGGCCAAGAGGATGGACCTGGGTCATATGGGTAAAGTTGTGCCCCCTGCAAGGTGTAAGAATAATTTGAATTGCTATGTTCTCAGTCATGATCATGCTTCTGCCCATCCGCATCGGTCAAAGAGCTTCCAAATTTGGGGATATGGCATGGTATGTTTTGTTTCGTTATTGAGGGTTATTGAGTACATGAGATGGTTATTTTTATATTTATGTGCAAGTTGATGTTGCCAGGTAGATGTGCCTTGAGTTAAGTATAGATGCTCACACGTAGATATTAGGTTACTGTTGGAGCAAGAGATCGTCTTGCCTCGGCAAGTACGGCGAGAGTTTTTTCTAATGAGGAGACTCAAGCTTGGAGACGAAGTTTGAGAAGAAGGAATACCACAAATGTATTGATAGTAGAAAAATGGATCAATCTGGAGGAGTATCACAGCGTGATTTAGTGTTTGGGAACCTCTGTGTCATGTGTCTTGCCTTTAGCATTCTCCTTGTGACCTATGGCTACCCAGATGACCATGACAGCTTAGTGTAGAATTTATCACAATGTACAAATATCTAGGACCTGGCTGAATTACTAGGCCTTATCCTGGATACCTACTTTTTACCCTACATAGAAGATAAATATCTACCGTGGTAACTATTATAGTGCCTGGCCCCTGAGGGGTGAGCCGGTCACCAATTGCAGCCCGGTGCTACTTTGTCGGGGTTGTCAGGACGACTTTCATCGCACTGGGGTGTCAGGATAAGGACCACTTGCACCAGCATTAATTGCTCATCACCTCGCGTCAGGTCGGCTGTAGGGGAGTGTCCTTCCTTTTCTGATATTATCTCTGGAGATCGGTTGCATCTTTATGCTTCGGAAGGCCGCACGGGCACCGGAGGGGTGGCCCGAAGGGGTTCACAGCCTCCGGGGGCTTGGACTCCTACTGAGGGTCCGGAGACCGAAGGCTCCAGAGGGGCTTCTTGTAGCTCTGTGTTTTGGGAAGGCCACGTACATACCAGAGAGGTGTCCCGAAGGGGCCTGTGGCCTCTGAAAGTCGGGCCTCCTGCTGAGGGTCTGGAGACCGAAGGGTCTGGAGGGACCTTCGATAGCGATCTTCAACCATTGTCCTCAGGTTCATTTATTTTCCCCCATAGTACCCCCTCATTCTCTGGCTTAGACGTTCGAAGGGGTGAGAGGATGTAGAGGAAAACCAACTCCAGTCTGGTATAGTAACAGGAACACCCAAAGGTCATTCCCTATCCCTGAGAAGTTTTTCGGTGGAAACCATGGACATTGATGGCAAAGCTCAAGGCTGATGGTGCATTGGAGGTGGCGACAGCCCCGGAGTTTATGCTGAGGTCGGAGGTGTGGCCGGCGTCGAAGTCAAAGGCCGAAGAGGTATTGGCAGAGGAGGCATGCTTGGGAGCCTATTGGAGTTGGTGTATGCGATGTCAGGACCCGAGGGGCGTTGGTGGAGGTGATGCGCCCCGAGGTCTGTGCCGAGGCCGATCTAGATTCTTCGAACTTTTTCTGTGATGGATGTTCTTGCCATTTGAGTTTGTTAGAATGGGGGATTACGTGTGGGATCGGGGGACTCCCCATGTTCGCTGGTTTGATGATGGTAGGATGGGATGTGTCACTGGTGCATTCTGACTGGATAATGTGTGGGTTCGTTTAAGGTTTTGTGCCCATGCCCCTAGCATGCACCGAAAGGAGTCTAGGTCATTAATGTGACGGGACGTTCTTGCAAGAAAATAAGGCGTTGTCGTGGGATGCTGCCATGTGTCAGTGGAATGACCGGGATGTGGCCACGGGTCCCCAGAGATTAATGAGGGATGCCATGGAGCGACGCTGCATTGGTTCCACTTCATCTCCCGGGAGTACATGGCTGCTTGGCCCGGGGATATGGCTGGGGTCATCCGGCTGGATTTACTACTGCCCACGAGTGAGCACTCAACCTTGACTTTGAATATGGCATTGTCTTCCTCCTTATCCTCTTTGGAAATGTCGATGATCTTGACTGCTTCTACTGGGGCTGGGCCATCTCGGCTACCGGTGGTGGCGCCAATGGGCATCCTTCTTTCATCCCCACAGGGTGGGCAGCTCCCTGCCACCCCTGCTCAACCCTTGGTTCAGGAGACCACGCCTGTCGAGATCATTGATATTTCCAACGACGATGAGGAGATCTATTGGGATCTCCCGCAGAGGGAGAGCGACAAGGAGGAGTAGGCTTCGGCGGCAAGGGAGGAGACCAGGAAGAAGGGGGAGGAGGCCCCACGGTGGCTCCTTCGGTTTCTTCTTCATCTTTCGATGGCTCGAGGGCCGGCTACTGCATCAGCTTCCATGGTGGCAGGTCACGGATGAGGTGCATACGGCGCTCCATGCGCGGCCCTTGCTGGGATCTGTAGGAGGCGAAGGTGGTCTTCAGGGGTGCTTCTGGTGAAGATGTGGACATCCCTGTCATGCCATTCGCCTTGGGCCCTGTTGCGAGCCATATTTGCCTTTTGCCACCTTGTACTCTTTATCCCCCTGGTTTGCTCTTTCAGGGTCTGTCTCCTCAGTAGAGGCCTTTGTACTGTTGCTTCTTTGTACGCGTCCTCTGGATGCACGAGTTGTTAATAATATAATTTAGAGCTTGGGGGCTGATTGTATCTCTTTTGGGGCCAAAGTGTAAGGGGATCCTTTGAGCAGGTGACCGCATGTCTGTGTGCCTTCGTGGCTTCGTGCCGCGTTTCTTTGTCCCCTTCGTAGGTGATGGCTTGTTTTTTGGATGACTGAGGTACCGAGCCTTTGCATAGATCATAGCCAGCTTTGTTCCTTCCTGGGGACAGGTGGCCTCGAGAATCTGGTAGTGGTAGACACATATGGTAACTAAGGAGGGTTGGGCGAAGCAGTGGTGACCTCATCGTTCTCGGTAATCGCGTACTCCTCATGGTCGGTGTTGGTAGGGCCTTCTTTCCGAATTTGTTCTAGATTTCTGACCCAACGAAGTCCATCAGGAATCTATGGGGACAAGCTCTGGAGGTGGTCTGTGACCCTTTAGGTAATTAGCCGCTGCCCAGCTCCAGAGGTGATCCGTCTAAAGCCCGGTGACAACGTGTCGGAAGCGAAGCCGAAGACTAGATAGGAGAGGTGGTCCTCGACCCCCTCGGTGGAGGTTTTTTTGGAAGACATCCCCATTTGCGGGGGTTTTTTCAAGGCTCTCCGTCTTGCGGAGGTTTTGGCAAGGCTCTCCGTCCTGCAGAGGTTTTTGCAAGGCTCTCAACACACAACTTCAACACATAATATCCTCGCAGAGCTCTTTTGGAGTTCATCAAGATGACCATCAAAGCATAGCAAAGATGGGAGGAGAACCAGGTCCCACTTGGTGTGCCAATTTATTTCGCGTGAGGGAAACAAACCTCAAAGGTGTTTCGCTTAAGATGTATATATCACGAGCATGTCAGTATACATCATAGTATGTGAGTAAAGGAACAACAAAATGAACAGAAACAATGTTACTTTATTAATCCATTTGAATCCAGAAAGTACAAGTTTCCTTAAACTCATGCCAACACATATGTCTAACTAATATCTGGCAATCATGTCTTCTAGTTCCCAGGGCTTCGTGAAGCTCCCTGGTCAATTACATTTGTCTTCATGGAAACCACCAATTAAGCTGTTGTGATGGTCGCTTGCTAACAATCTCCTGAGCCCTACATAGCTATAGTCACAAGCATCAAAGACAAAGCAAAGTGAGCATTAAGTAATAAAGGAAAGATTGGTCTCATTATTGACCTTAGACAACTCAGGGCTTCATCGACCTATTAGCCTCAGCATGTATATGTGTATGATCACTAATCATCAGCCTCAGCCTTAGGCAATATATATAAGATGGGAGAGAAAGGTTAGGGGCATGATGTCTCGTATAGCTACAACCAGTATTACTCGGGAGCCCAGCAATCGGTTTAGCCACACTAAACCCTCCCTCGACCTCAGACCTAGCATAATAGGTCACGGCAATGAGGCAACCTTAGGCAACATATCTAAGCTAACATATTATCCAATAGGCAACATATAGCCGTTATCGACCCATTAAAGGGAATAAGCATCACTGTAATCTCAAACCCATGAGAAGGGCTCAAAACATCATCATCAGCCATCTCAACCCAATAGGGAAGGCAACATATCACTCTGGCCATCAACATAAGCAACAAGTAGTCAGAGGGCTTTAACACAGGAGAGCCACACCACATTGCGATGCACAAACATCCACAACTTTAGCATACCCTACTATCAATACCATCAGAGCCCAAGAGAATATGATCATCCTCAGGCCACCATAGAACAACAAAAACATCATCCTTCCCTGATAATAGGATCAGCAGCAAAGCTCTTAGGCTAAAAGAACACCACCAGCCATGATCCCATCAAAAGTGGAGTTCGTTGTAATCATAAACTCGAGAGGTATTCCTATTTCCAAGATTCACAGGCAACAGAACAACATAACCATCATCAACATCAGCAGCATAGAGGCACCATGGCCATCAGCCAATACCTATCAACTCAACAGAAAAGGAAGGACATTGCTAACTAGCACTAGAGAACAACAGTAGCAAGAAGCTGGAGCGGACGTCTCAATGATAGCCTAGGCCACTCGGAGCTCAGCGGAGACCTCAGACACGGAGCTCAGAGCAAACAATGCTTCCACGATGATCAGTAATACGATAGCATCAAAGCGCACAAGCGAGCCAGCCAGCAAATACACACATGGATCGACGGCAGCGTGGTGGCGACACAAAGCAGTTAAAGCAGACACAATACATCGGCACACGCTCACACATATCACCTCAACAATGACGGACATACGCACGCATGCTCAAGCATATCTCACATGGCTTCAATGGCGCAAGCGGACATATGCACACCGGAGCATATCTCACACAATGGTAGTGGCACAAAACTAGCTGGAGTAACACGCTGGAGTAACACGAAGGCATCGTACAACGTTGGTGTGGCCAAAGGCCATGCACCCACGATGGACACACCTCAAGCTTAACACCGGCGTGGCCAAAGACCATGCACCCACGGAGGAGGTATCTGGATGGTGATGGCCCAAAACCAACCGGAGTAACACAAAGGCACCGTTCAACGTTGACATGGCCAAAGTCCATGCACCCACAGTGGACACACCTCAATATCAACACCAGCACAACCAAAGACCATGCACCCAAGGCAGAGGTATCTCGACGGTGATAGCATATGGCTGGCTAGAGTATTGATGATTCCCACATGATCAGAGAAAAGAAGACGGGAAAGATAGAGGTGATACACCACAACCCAATTCACCTTGTAGAGCCATGGCAACGGTGAGCTCACGTGGCAGCGACAGAACTAGGGCAAAATGACACAAAAAATGAACATAGAGCTTTGGCCACCATAATAGATTAATTTCCTCCCCTTGCAGGGCCTCCATCCCCATATATATGCCCTGGCTAGGGTTAGAGATGAACCTGAAGCTGATTAAGAATTGGAGTCCAATATCTTCATGATTCGCATACAATTGGGATGGATAAGGATTTAGTTGTTAGGGATTAGGGATGGGGGTGAGATTGAGCTTCGCATATTAGAGATAGAGGACAAGAGGGGCAGATGGTCCACTGGTGAAAGGGTGCGGTGCAACTATGGTGGCTCGGGTGAAGATAGAGATGATGGGGATCATAGAGAGGAGAGGAAGAAGATGGAGGCCTCGGCTTAGGCTCAGTCAGGGCAAGAAGGGAGAGAAAGGGAAATGGAGTTGGGCCATGCCTTAGAAAAGAGAGGAGGGTGGGCCTGGGCCTCTGGCTGGCCCAACTGAGAGAAAGAGGAGGAAGGCGCCTTGGCTCCTAAGAGAGAAGGCCACAATGGCCATGTGTACTAGACCAGAAGCAAGAGAGGGGCAGAGAAAGGTCAGCCTGGGCCAGGCCACCCTTTTTATTTCTCCCTTTCCCCTCTTCTATTCATTTTTATTTCTTTTGTTTATTATCTATTCGCATGTATATATATCTTATGGACATTAGCGTGTATGCATATATGTATCCCTAAAGCATCACCAAATTGCAAAAATGCACTCTAACAGCAGTATCTCAAGGTAAGTCTATCCAACACCAAGTTCTTTAACATATGTCCATATTATTGATTTGATATCTCTATATCTATGATCTGTAAAGCATGATCATCAATCAATACATGTACTAGTCTATGAATCCTTATTACTCCAAAGAATGATATAAGATTAGGGATCATTTTAGAATAGCATCACAATAAAACAAAGAGCTTCACAAACAATCACATACTTGCTAATCAATGTAAGTAATAATTATATAGGGAACCAAATAACATATTATTCAAAAATACATAAATATAGATGTGATACAATCATCTCTGTTATTGCCTCTAGGGCTTATCACCAACATGAATCTCTTGATGAACTCCGAGAATGACTCCTTGGGTCTTTGACAGAGGCGATGGAGATCATCCTCCTTTCCTAGGCATTTGTATGTTCCCTGGAAGTTTGCACAAAAGATGTCGTAGAGTCGTTCACAAGAGTCAATCAAATTGGACGGTAGGTGGGTCAACTACGAACGAGCTGAACGCTCTAGAGTTGTAGAAAGATAATTAGCCATGACCTGTTCTTCACCTCCAAGAGCTAGGATAGTTGTAGAGTAGATCGAGAGAAACTCCAGGGGGTTTAGTATTTCTGTTATATTTCTCGATTGAACTGGGTAGGAATCTACACAGCCAATGCACAGATCTGAGCTTGTGAGTGAAAGCCTAACAACCAGTGACCACAAGATTTCTCCGATCATCTTGCGCTCCAAAGTATAGTTGGGCCCGGACCTTGGGAATCTGGTGAGTACTTGATGAGGTTTTTCCACACTCTCCCATCTTGATGTGTCTATTGTATGTTTCATGGCATGCATTGTCCCTCGATTTCTCAATGGGAATCTGACGGGAAGGATCTTGTAGGATTGGAGTTCTTTCAGGTGCGTGCCTTGGAACATCTTTTGAAAGCTGACTAACTCAAGGTGTATTGCTCCTTTCACTAGTAGAGTCTCGCCTACCGGTTGAGTTCCATAGATACATCTAGACATCTCCTGTATCCATTGGGTATTAGCTGAGTTTGTCAACCCTCTAGGAGGGATTGAGTTGAGAAGAATCTTGGCTCGTTCTAGCAGTTGAGCTGATCGGGATGTATATTGGGCTTGGTGAATGAACCAAAGAGGTTTTGAGGAACCAACGGAGTCATGAAGCCTCCAACAATTGTGAGAGGATCTGTTGGGGGGACTGGAGCGACCACGTGGTCATTTCCCCTGACAGGAGTTGTGTTTCCTCCCCCTACTAGTGCAGCAAGAGTAGGTGGGACTTCCTTCATAGTTGGGTTACAGGAGCATTGGGATTGTCCCCGTTTCCCTTATCTCTAACTTCGAGGGTATTTACCTTGTGATACTCCTCCTCACCATTGAAAGAATTCGAGGAAGACACATTTATCTTAGTGTTGATGATTTGTGAATAACCAATCTTAGAAATATGTGAAGGATGTAGAAGATACTTCGTGTAGCCGAATCATATGACGAACACACAGATTTATACAAGTTTAGGCCTCCATAAGGACAATAGCATTATGTTCTATGATCTTGTATGATCTTCGAGACAGTAGTACAATGGGTGGTTTTTGTTAGTCTAGATAGATCTAAACCTAGTCCAGAGCTCCTTACTTGTAGTCTCATCGAGATATTAATGTAGATCACAAATACAGAAGGCTTAAGGCTCATGTAGGCTTAGGACTTGTTTGTTGGTCTTCAATGGACTTGTCCTCCGTAGGGTACACTGGCTCCGCATATATATATATATGGGGGTCGCCATGTGTCTCTTGGACTCCTCCTGAATAGGATTCCGATATCGTTAGAGATAAATTTCCATATCTGTGAGATACTCTGGTACCTGCGGGCAGTTTTCATACATCTAGGAATTACTTTCCCGATCATCGACATATGCTCTGAGAATAAAGGAAACCCTAGGGGATCTGGAAATGCACAAAATACTAATATATTATAGTTTTATACTACCCATCATCACTCGGTAAATCGGGACTTGTCCTACAGGATGTTCTTGTCACAACACTCGATTCCTCGATAACCTGTGTTTCTGGTAGCAGGGGCTAGTAGGGAGGTCGGGTGACCCAAACTCTTGATGGGATTTATTTAAAGACCGCATTGGCCTACTAGCTTAGAAGTTGATTGACCCTAGATTCCCTTCGGAGATTGACTGATCTCTCGCAGTTTTTTGGTCAAACGTAGATGTCAAGGCCGAAATCGCTGAAGGACTCGAGATCTGAATCTTCCATGCTGGGAAGTGCAATATCTCCTAATGTTTACTTCTTCTCTCATATCCCCATGGATGACAATAGCTATCAAGGATTTGTACATGACTTGCCTATTGTTTTATGATATGAAAATAGGAATACCTATGAAGTCGATGATGTATACCGTGAACAGAGATACAAAGTTACACAAGTTCAAGCCTCCGAGTTGGGTAATAGCCCTATGTCCTATCTTGCCTTGATTATTCTTGTATCACAAAGTACAATGTTGATGTGGATGAATCTTATCCTAAGAACTAGACAGATTTTGGTGTGTCTAAGTCTTAAGATCTAGTTGACTAGGAGATTACTTCTGCCATGGATCTTTGGTGGGTGTTGGTCTTCTACTCGACTAATCTTGAGGGTTTCATGAATTCGGAGATCTGAAGGCATGGCTTGCTTGTGCTTCGATTGTGATTTGTGATTGTGCGTTGGTTCTATTCGTTGCCTTGGACATACAACTCTCCCCGCCTGATATAGTCAGGGGAACCTAGCGCGTGATCCTACTCAGATATCTTAGGTGTATCCTATTTAGATCATTAGACTCCCGAAGATCTAGGAATCCTTCTCGAATAGGGGATAAATTCTATATTTGGGACGAGTAGCTTCCAAGTATATCGTCTCCATACCTTACTCCATGGCAACCATGACTAGCACCGTATCGAGTAAGATGTAGTTGATCTCTATATACCTTTTATAGATATATGAAATAAATGGAATATACAATATTTATACTAGTGTTTCATCTAGTGTTTCATCCAACTAAAAGCAGTTCAAGAAATTACTTGTAGCTGCTTAGGAGTTACATCTATATCAAAAAAAAGTTACATCATCCAACCCCAAATCTATGTCCTACTAACCCCAAGTTGCATCTTTTTATTAGCAAGTTACATCCATGGACTACAAAATTACATCTTCTCACAATGTTACATCCAACAAATAGTTGCTTATATGTTGGGTTTATTCGGGTTTTGTCGGTCAGATTCTGATTTGGGTTTATTTGGATGGGTCAAATGGGTTTAGTGGTACACTCAGGTTGGGTTGGGATGGGTTAGCAAAGAAATGGGTTGGGGTATGATTGTTTCGAATATGAAATGAGCACCTACATTGGGTACAACCCATGGGTTAGCCAAGTCCACCATCGCTAGCTACCCTTCCATGGATACTCAACAGTGCCAACCATCGTGCTCCATTTCTCCATCCTAATCTCGATTATTGAGGATTCCCTTCTGACAATACTTTGTCCAACCGTGGGTGTCATTGATCGGTACCTACACGTATCATGTTGTGCTCACATGCACCTAGCTCAACCATTCTTGGGTCTACCATCGTGTTCCTATTCTTGAGGCTGGCCCTGAAGGGCTGACCGGTGGCAATGTCGCTACCGTGTTGAGCATGCCAGAGAGAAATGGCATGATATGGAGGAGATGCATAGGGTAGATGGCAGTAGAGGACTGGATGGAGCGGTGGTGAATACGCCAACCTACTTGATGAGGCATAGAGCTTGACGGAGATGGAGGGCACAAGGAGCTACCACACCAGCTCATGGACGCTGCCTAGATTCAAGAGGATCCACACCCTCCCTCACTCTGTGTTGGCCTCCATTGTAGTAGCTTGATATAAGGGCATTGAAATGCAACCAAGGAAGAAATTGTGTTGAACCATAACATGAGACCATCTGTGCTCCAATCCTCCATTCAGATCTGCGGCAAGTGGATGCGACCGGAGAGCAGTAGGGTGGCGGCTTGGCTCATAGTGGCACTATGAGAAACATGGACAAGAGCAGCGCTCTAGCAGGGAGGGGATGATTGGAAACTGTATTTCTTTTTCTTTTTTTTTTGGTTAGATGAACTGTTTGCACTTCCGCATTTGGGAAATTGGGCTATCGTGCACGGTAGGCCATGATCCAAAGTTGAGATTGGGTGGAAAATGAGTCTAGAAATGGATTGAACCCATTTCAGGGATTCAGGTTGAGTAGGTTTGTGTGGAAATACTAGTTGGATTGGTTTCTAAAGCTGTTATTTGGGTTGGGTGGGGTTAGGTTCATTCTTATGTGGGCTGGGTTAGTTTTCTAGAGCCGTAAGGTTCTTTCTCCTTTATAGTGTGGGCAGGGTTGGTTTTGGGTTAGGTTTTAACCCATTAGTGGGCCTACCCACAAACTACAAGTGACATCTACTAACTACAATATTACATCTTGCTCTTAGAGGTAATTTATTCTGGAACAACACATATCAAATGTAACAGTATAACACTATCAAATGTAACTTTGCGCTTCATAGATGTAACTTTTTTCTAGAAATTCCTTGATAGTTTTCATGTGCACTTGGTGCATGAGAAGGAAATACAAAGATCATCTTTCCTTATTGGAAAGGTGAGGGAACCAAAAATTTATATTTTTAGGTTTAAGACTAAATAGAGAGTACTCCATTTAGATTTTCCCTATTTAAAATATAGCGTGTGAATACAATGATCAATTTGTTTGGCCACTTTTTTCTCTACTATATAAAACACGAGTTAATTCTCACATCATCTTGTCTTTCTACTCTCCTTTCATCTAATAAAACCCTTAAAATTTGAATAATTTACCTAGTTTTGCCATTCATCCTTGTCCTTCAGCCTCTCCGCCTCATTACCGGCTATGAATATGGGACTCGTTTTACTAATGAAAATAAATGAATAAATTAGGAGAAAAATTAGCAGAAAATATCCTCCTTTTTTTAATCCTATCTAAAATTAAACTACACAGGCTCGTGACGTATTCGTTCTGCAGCGCTCCTATGACATATTTCACATCTCCGTATATTGAGTTTGTGTTTACTACATCTAATATTTGTGTTTTTATTGCAATACACAGACACTTAGCTAGTAAAGACAATTTGCTCTGTATTCCTCCCTCTTCTCTTCTTTTTAGTCTGGAACCCAAGACTTCACAGTTTTAGAGGCCACTAGTACTAGCAGATGTTTGAAATAAAGCATTGTTTCAGGAAAAAGCAGCAATTAACCTCTTTACATAGTAGGTAGTGTTTGATTTGTTGTATCATCTGAAACATGTATGAGCTCATCTTGGATTAAAGCACATCCGGTGTTTGGTTCTTGAATTGCATCATTTGGTCTAGGACAAGGTTGTACCGATTCTTGGAATACTCGCTCTAGATCCTGTACCGACTTGTGCGGCGATTTTGGTCGAACGAGGTCGTGTAGGATGGAATCGTACTGGTGCCTAGCCATGCTGCTCACCATCCCTTGTGAGTCGCTAACCTTTTGCGTCTCGCCCAGCTCGCAGGCCAGCACCGCATGTTGTCTCCGTCAGATTTTCCTGCCGCTGGCACCAGAGCAAGTCCACAGCCACCAGAGGGAGGCCGCCGCCACCATAGGAATCCCGCTACCACTAGAGCAAGGCCGCCGCCGCCGCCTCTTGAATGCATCCTCTACCTCCCGCTGTAGCCTCTCCATGCTCACCACGTCCTCCTCCCCGACCATCTCATCGGCCTCCCATAGCCTCCCCTCTGCCCACCGACTTCCCATCAAGTGCCGGGCAGGAAGCCAAAGCTACAGGGCAACGCGGCCATGCCTGGCCCGGGAAGGAGCCACTCTTCGTGTGTGCCCCACGCCTTCAGCCTCCTCTCGTCACCAATGTCGCAACTCCGGGATGCGGCGCACAGCAAGGAGAGAGAAAAGAATGATGGATGCAATTGGTATGGTAGCTCAAGTTCTCTATCTTGTATCTAGAATTCTAGATGGAGTACCATGCCCATGTATGCATAATATTGCAACATGAGAAAAACTGCAGATCGATGGAGTCCTTTTTCCATCGATTAGATTAGATCATTATGGAAAGGAATTCCAAGGGAAGAGCTGGCAGGCTGGGGTCGAACCTCAGCTCCTGCAAAAGCCTCCAAAAAAGGCTGGGTCAAAAAGACCCTTTTTAAAAAATCATTTTGGAAAGGAAATAATAATGCAAAGGAAAGCAAACAGGGTGTACATCTGCGTATCTGACTACTACATGATACATCTTTCTGTTTGTCTTTTTTTTTTCTCTGTATGATCTCTATCGATCTATCTGCAACTTGCGCTGTGCCTGGTAGGTAGCTTGGTAGAAATAGTAACTTGGAAGCTGCAAAGTGCTTGTATAGAAGAGGTAAACTCACCCAAGTAGAGAGTAGGTTATCTTATCTCCACATATTCAAGCAACCAAACATAAGCTTCTACAAATTTTTCCTATTTCATATAACCAATCAAACATAAACATGTATCATCATATATAGTCAATTAAACATCGTATTTGTACCAACCCATCTAAGAATCAATCCATCCAACTAAATCGTCCTATCTATAATCATCTTCATACGAGCAACCAAACTCTATAAAAAACTACACTAGACTGACAGTATTACCCAAGAAGGAAGAAGCACTTTTATTTGGTGCAGTATAGTTGATCTCAATTATTGAAACTAGTACCGAGTCCAACCTAAAATTTCACAGTTGGGGGCAAAGGTTCCCTAGCACCACCCTAACTTGCTAGTTGTGGTTGACATGAAACCTAACATCTTTAAATACGTTATGAACCGGCAACCTATTCGGAATAACTAATATACTCAGTCCGGTTATAAATACTTATTTTTTTATTAAAATTTGATCAAACTTTTAAAATTTGATTATTAATAGCTCTTAAAATATTTAATTTATAAACATAAAAATAACACACGTAGATTTGTCTGAAAAAATATTTTTATAATATTATACTTTTATTATATATTATAATAAAATTCTAATATAAAATAATAGTTAAAGTTGCACGTTAAAAACCATAAAAAAGTTAGAAATGATAATATTTGTAACCGGAGAGTAACTACGAAAGGAATGCTTCGCTGGTTAAATTGCCGGTCCGGCTTCAATAACTATGTGGTTGACTTAGTGGATCCTTAACGCATTCAGACTCGAACTCGGAGAAGCTGCCAAATGTCCATTTCGTCCCTTAATTAAAGGTCTGAAGAGAGACGCACGCGGTGCCCTCGCTGCACAGTAATATACTCCTATTTAGAACATTTTTAAAGCCATGTGATCGAAGAGGAAAGCTTGGAAGGTTCCACGTACCGGAAGTCAGACTGCTGTGGCGAGAGCTGGGAGACGACGTTACGACACCGGCCGAATGAGTTAGCTGCGTTAGGCGACCAAAATAACATGGTTCAGCCATCCATCCATCTGCATGCTAACTGTATGACATCCACACTAAGGTAGAGTAGCCAGCCCTCCTTGGAATTCCCATCCCTACTGGGATACTTTGCCCCTGTCAACCGCAAAAGTGATACATCCTACCGCGTTTCGTTACGTCAAAAGGAACTGCGCGCTGTGAGGTTATCCGAAACCGGAGAATTGGGGTTTCTGCACTCGACATGAAGTACGGATCAATTTTATAAAAAAAAAAAAATCAGATTTGCACAATGACGCTTCAAATTCAATACCGTACTTATGAAAACGGCCTGTTAGATGCATGTGTAGCTGGCAAATGATACATACCTCAAGTCTTGCAGCTGTTTGCATGTCAATCTACTTTTATTTCGGTGCTTTCATCGATTTATTAGCAGAATAAGAAAGTGCAGGGTAAGGGCAGCAGGAGCAATGGCCCAGGGCTCTCAAAAGTTAGTGGACTCGATCCAGATATGTATATAATATATATAACACTGTAAATGTATATATCTAAAGGCAACTATACAAAGAGTAGCCTAACTCAAGACCCCAACAAAAAGAGTTAATGCCCTTGTTTGTACTCTCTTCACTTGTCACGTCGCAACCGACGAACAAGACGATAGGTAGCTCATAAGGTCGTGCCCCAATCCCCTCTAAATTCATCTTCTCTCTTTCCCAAAATCGAATGCCATAACAATCGCATCGCATTCTCTACCTTATGTCACCAATATTAATGGAGGAGAAGATTTTGATTTTATGTATTCTCAACCTACCCAGCTTCAATTACTTTGATTTGCAATGCCTCTACATAATCCGTTAATTAGTTGTCACATCCAGGGTGCTACTTCTCCCTCCTTCCTACCTGAGGCTTGATTCAATGTTAAATAGATCACTAGTTTACCTCTTCAAAACTTTACTAGTCACTGGAGTCTACATAGTGGAGGTGGAGCTGTAGAGTGAGAAGACCAGAACCACTAAGCAAGATGGTGATTGCCAATTACCATTGCAACTTTCGGGTTGCGACTTGCGATTTTATGATAAGTTTTTTCTTAGTTGTTTATTTTGATTATCAAAATTATAGCCTTGCGCTAATTTTCTCTAGATAATTTGATTTTCTCTTTTAGGTCATTTTCCAACTATAAAATATCCCACAATTGAAGTCTCCACCTTCCGGTCATTCCAAGTGCTCTTATTCCTTATCTAATTCTTATATGGTTATGTTTGTTGTCTTGTAGTAATATGCCATCTCGAAAGCATTTGTTTGGATGTAACAAAAGGAAAAAGAGTAAATGAGTAGATGTCTTGCTACTTCTTCCACCTTATGTCTATATGGTAAACTTCTAATGTATCCTATATTTAGTTTTCGATTGAAATATAAATATTATTTTTCTTTATTAGGGGCTCTAATTTTTGTTTCATGCTAGGGCCACCGAGATATTAGGGCCTGAAGGAGTCCTTCCACTACCATAAAAAGAGTGATCACTGTTGGTTCTAAAACCCTATCACTGCTGATTTTAAAATCGACAGTGATTGCTTGGCACTGTTGATTAGTATCTATCATTGTCGGGTCTAGAACCGGCAATGATAAGTGTTCTGGGGCGAAAAAAATGAGTTAGCTCGACTGCTACCACCACTAGGCGTGCTCCACCGCCACTACTATGCCACAGCTCTGCCGCTACCATAGCACACATGGCTGTAACACACGGGGTGAGCATACACAACACACACTACCATGAACACACACGGTGACTTGCATACACAGCGTACCCTTGCTCCGTCCTGCACAAAGAAAATGCGGGGCACGAAGACCATCACCACAGAACACACGGCAGAGAGGAAGGGCCGAAGAGCATGAGCCAGCCGGTGACGAGGTTCAGGGAGTGCGACGCGGTGCTGCTGTGAGATGCCCTTCACAGGGATGTGGCGAGTGGACAGGGCGCCGAGCCTGGCAACCTCAGCGTAAACTCTCCACCACGGCAGGAGACCGTTGCTTCGCTGCACAATGGGTGGTGGTGAGGATTGCGACAGCGTCGAGGCGACCCCTGCCTTATCCATCCACTCACCACCGCTTGCCGCCTCTTGCTCCCCGTCATTGTTGTTGCATGGATCTTCGACTTTAGCGAGATCTATGACCGGATCCGCTAGATTCTGTCATGGATCTCTCAAGGGACGGAGTTGCTGGTGGGAAAGGCTAAGAGGAGGAGGTCGGTGAGGGGATGAAGGAGAGAAAGGCTGGTGGGGGAGGAGGAGAACGACTGCAAGGGAAGAGATAAGGTGGAGAGAGAGATAGGAGGTGAGTGAGAGAGGGGATAGAACGCATTGGGGAGATAAGACCGAGCCATGAGCGGACGTGAGGTGAGTTAAAAGTCAATTCAATGAAAATTTTGTATCTAGTTCTCTCATCAGTGCCGGTTCAAATTAAAAATTGACAGTGATAGTATCAATACCGGTTTTTAGTGTAAACCAGTACTGATACTCGGTTTTAGTGTTAATTCTTAACAGTTCAATCATTTTTTATGCACAGGAGGTTAAGAACTGATAGTAATATATTTTCAGTAATAATTCTTATACAACCAATATTGATGAGCTACTATTTATGATATATTTTGACTGATGTCTTATGCTGTCTCGAAAGTAAGATCGGCCTAATTTGCAGCATAATCTGAGCCTCTGTAGTACTTGATTGCCCCTGCTAGAAATGCTACCTTAGCGCATTTAGAATATTTTAGGACGTGTTTGAGTTCGCCCACGACGCGTAGGTATCGCTTTGAAATAGAAAACCACGCACATGGTTTTGTTACCTTGACATGTGACATACGCTTTCTTGACACACCATGGCATGCCTGTATATATTTATTATCCAACCAGGGGGGCTAAGTATTCTCCTATTCGCGCCCCTAACCCCACCCAACGAGGACTAGTCAAACTTGGAACGCTTCTCGGCGAGTGATACCGTTCCCTATAAGTAGCGTCTCGTACACGAACGAGGCCTCGCAAGCAAAACCAAAACCAAAACGCGACAAGCACTGAAACACCTCACGTAAAAGCTAGCCATGGTGAAGAAGCCTTCCGCCCTTCCCAGGTCCTTCCTCTCCTTTCGCCGCATCCTCCGGCGAAGCCTCTCTGGGAGGCCCTACCGCCGCACAACGTCGTCAACGGCCAGAAATCCGGCCGCACCACCACAAGACAAGCTGCAGGACATAACGGTAGTGGTCGACGTGGAGGGGTGGCTCTTGAGGCCGCCGCTGTCCACCTTCCCTTACTTCATGCTCGTCGCTGTCGAGGCCGGCAGCTTCCTCCGTGGTCTCCTCCTGCTGCTGCTATACCCGCTTCTTCTGTGCCTCTGCCTCCTAGGTCGTGATCTGCATCTCAAGGCCATGGTCATGGTGTCCTTCTTCGGATTGAGAGAAAAGGAGGTGATTAGGATTTCCAAGGCGGTTCTGCCAAAGTTCTTCCTGGGAGAGGTGGCCATGGAGGGTCTCGAGGCTTTTAAGAAGGCAGGCACGGTGGTCGCAGTGACCGCGGAGTTTCCAAGGGTGATGGTGGAGGGGTTCCTCAAGGAGTACCTCGGCGTCCGTGCCGTCGTCGGTAGGGAGGTCACAGTAGTGGCCGGGCGTTACGTCGGGTTCCTGGAGAATGTGGAGGCGGGCATGGAGAGGGTTGGAGCCTTACTCGAGAAAATGGACGAGATGAGGAGCAAACGTGATGGAGCTGTGGGGCTTCTTGGGGCGGGCAGCAGGATGCACCACGTGTTTTCTCGTTGTTGCAAGGTGAGATTTTGTTTATTACTACTATACATAAATGTTGATTTATATTAATCATCATTTTTTCTACTAGAACTCTACACAACCTAGTCAGAAACAATAGAAGGATCATCTGACAAACGATAATCGATATAGGTGAAATGTTATAATTTTCAATCAATGAACTACATAGTTTAGAACCATATTATATTCTAAAAAAGGTATTCGCAAAAAAATATTATAACAAGGTGCGCTAGTATTTTTTAAGACGGACGCGATAATGAACCATCTTATATGTATGCCGGTTAATTCAATCAGGGTAATTTGGAAATTCCATAAGAATACTTTATTCTGCGCTTTGAATATATAGTTTAGGACTTAAGTGCTCCTTGAGTTGGACTAATAACACACACACGACAATTTTATTTCTAAGTGACCATAACATGGACATATTTTTTTTAAAAAGAAATATCGTCTCAGTTTGTTCCTGCAAAAAAAAACTTTGTACTTACGAGGGGTACATGTGATCCACTGATATTAAGTATTTATTATATTAGGTACGTCCTCATTCTTTGCACGTAGAGGGTTCAACAAATGTTGTGAAAAACTAGATGGAATGTTTCATATTCGCACCTCTTTAATTACTGTACTGAATATGGATCACGGAACCAGGAATTTATTTACTAGGCACCGGCCGGCCTGTCTAGAACACATAGCAAGCAGCTTAGTTATTTTAATATGGTTGTGAACAACAATTGTGCCTCGTATGTACTACATGCATACAAGAGGAAGTTCAATTTATTGTAAGCAAATTGTACCTTTATAGTACATAAGACATACATTTAAACCACATCTTAATAGTCTCAAATGCTCGTAGTCGTAGAAGTATAGCTATATCCATCAAGTTTCAAATCCTGTTGCCGGCTTTGCACAAATTTGTTCGATGAATTGAGAAAGCATGTGCCTCTGTGTAGTCACGGTATTTATCTCCGGCGCAAGGCATGTGCTTGGGTGCACTCGCCTGATGTCAACACTAGTATAAACTGATTCCAAGTGCAAGTGCCAATCAGGGGAAGATTTGCTAAACTGGACTTTGGAGATGGCTTGCTGAAAGGAATATCTGCAGTAGGCAGTGTTTGGTTTGAACTTTGAGCACCCAGGATAATTTCACGCAACTACTGTGAGACATGCATGCTCTTCTTAGTTGAAGTTTGGTGGCAACGATTACCTACCTACGTTCATGCATGTGTCGTGTGGAGTTAATGTAAGTTAGGTAATCAAGCAAGGATATACTAGACCCTAGATCTTAATAAATAAAAGCAAGTATGTTGCTGGTACACCTGGACTATTTTAGGATTATTCTGATGGATTTTTTTAGCAAATTGCATCTCTTAGTTGAGTCAGGTGAAAACGAAAGTATGGAACTATATGTCTTATGTAATATATAATCCAGACTCCAGGAGTAATAAAATGCATGATATGAGTGTAGAATGTTCTAGAGATTAAATGTTTTATACGTGCCACTGTATTTATTCCATGCAAATTATAAATGGCGTACAGCCGTATGTATACTATGACGCTCGTACGCAGTATGCTTCATCTTTTTGGTGAAGCGTACACTAACAGTACAATCTGACTACAGGAGACCTACGCCCTAAGTGAAGCCGACAAGAAGTCGTGGTGGCAGCCCTTGCCGAGGGACAAGTACCCCAAGCAGTTGGTCTTTCACGACGGCCGCCTTGCCTTCAGGCCGACGTTCTTCGCCGCGGTAGCGATGTACATCTACCTTCCCTGGGGCATCTTCCTCGCCGTCTTCCGCAGCGTCGCATTCGGCCTCCTACCCTACCGCGTCTCTATCCCACTAGCCGCACTCACCGGCATGCGCTCCCGCCTTGTCGCTAGCCCGTCACCGAACGCCACGAAGAAGAACCAAGCAGGCGGGCGCCTCTACGTTTGCAACCATCGCACTCTCCTGGACCCGATCACCGTCGCTGCCGGGCTGAACAAGCCCGTGACCGCCGTCACGTACAGCGTGAGCCGGGTCTCCGAGCTGATCGCGCCGATCCACACGGCGCGGCTGACACGGGACCGCAACGAGGACCGGCGGCGCATGGAGGCGCTGCTGGCGCGCGGCGACCTCGTTGTGTGCCCTGAGGGCACAACCTGCCGCGAGCCCTACCTGCTCCGGTTCAGCCCTCTGTTCGCTGAGCTAACAAACGAGGTGACCCCAGTTGCGCTCGAGACGCGCGTCGACGTGTTCTACGGCACGTCCACGAAGCCGGCAGCCAAGTGGCTGGACCCCTTCTACTTCATGATGAACTCGCGGCCGGAGTACCGTGTCGAGTTCCTGGAGCCCGTGGTCACCGCTCCGGCGGAGGGCGAGGTGGGCGGACACGGCCACAGCATCCAAGCGGCCAACCGTGTGCAGAGCGTGCTCGGCGAGGCACTTGGGTTCGAGCTCACCGGGCTGACGAGGAAGGACAAGTACATGATGCTGGCTGGAAATGAAGGTGTTGTGAAAGGTGACGCAAAGAAGTAGGTGTGTTTTACGGGGTCTATGCTTCGTTGTGCAGTTATTGATGTTAGTGTTGGATTCTCTTTTTTTCCCTTTAAACATGAGTCGGTTTGTTGTATATGTTGGGTATATACATGTTTTTTTACTTTCTATTTGTGAAAATTCATGTACATGTTGAAAATAAAAGAAGAAAAGGTTGCAAATTTAGTTTGTGCCCACGCTCATCCAAGCAGTTTGACCATATGGATGGTGAGATAAGGGGCGAAATTAATTGCTGAGAGCTAAATGGGCGACTAGCTAGTGATGATAACTTTGGGGACAATGGTGGCATCCAGTTTTAAATATATTCCATTTTTTTAGCAATTTGTTTCCGTTTATTACATAATGAAAAGGGTATCCCCGCTTTGAAAAAATATATTCCATTTTCATTTGCGGTCACAACATACAATTATTCTTCTATTTTTTGTCTTAGGTTTTTTTACACCTGCACTATTATATATGAAAAAGTAGAGCTAAAAAATATTTGGGCATTAGGACTCGGATCTATACACTAGAGGAGAGGATAGCAAGAAAAACGTCTGAGGCGGTTCAAGTTGAGCACTTGAGTTCACTTGAACAATATATCATCCCTCAAATTTTACAATCAACTCACGTTTCTCTCCTCATCTACTTCTCATCGTTCAGCTTATAAAAATATCATTTATAAAATTCAGTAGAGTTGAAAGGAGAATTACTGACAATTTTTTTCTCTTCCACCAGTGCGACTCCGCGCTAAGTATGTAGCAACTCACTATTTAGGATTCAGAAAAATTGAGGAGATTTAATCACAATTTTTTTCTCTGTTTACCGATGCCCGGCGCGTTTCAGCTTTCTGATGCTATCCACGTTATCTATTGAGCGTGCGCCGTCGGATTAGAGAAGGGTCAGCCGTCGCGCCTTCCAAGGAATCCGCCGAAGCCTGTCGCGTCCTACTCTTCTCTCTCTCGATGGCGATTCTACGGTTTGGGTTCTGGACGCGCGGCGCCCACGGCCTGGTCAACGTGGCCGATGGCGGACTTGGGCCCTTGGCCCTGCTGCTGAGTACCCATCCGCTTGCGACCTGCCCCCAGCCGCCGAAGATCACGAGCTACCTAGGCCGCCGAGGAACCGAGCCGTGGCGGCGCCGCCGCCGCCGCTGCCCTATCGGCCGCGCAATTGGAGGGCGAGGAAGGGTAAGAAGGCGAGGGACGAGGACGCGCTACCCCTGCTGTGGGAGGAGTGTGAGGTTGCCAACGATAAATGGCTCGACAGGCGCATGGTGGCGGACGTTGACGGCGAGGCCTCGGAGTCCCCGGAGGCTGCGGCGGGGTCCGTGCCGACGGCCGAGCCGGTCCCGGAGGTGGTGCTCCCGCCGCTGCGCTTCCAGAAGGAGTGGCTAGCGTGGGCGCTCGCGTAGGAGGCCTTCCCCACGCGCGATGGTATCCTCGCCGACGAGATGGGGATGGGGAAGACCATCCAGGCCATCTCGCTCTTCGTCACCACGCGCCAGCTCCGGCCCCCAGGCTAGCGGGCGGCTGCCTCCTCGGCGCCGCATGGCCCGCCGATGCGGCTGGTGGGGTGAACGTGATCATCTACTCGGTGGTGGCCGTCATCTAGTGGGTTCAGGAGATCGAGCGGCATACCGCCAAAGGCAGCGTGCGCGTGCTGCTGCACCGCGGCGCTAAGCGCGGCACACAGAAGTTCGATTTCGACAACTACGACTTCGTTATCACCACCTACTTCACCATCGAGGCGGACTACCTCACCACCTACTTCACCATCGAGGCGGACTACCGGAAGCACATTATGCCACCCAAGATTGTTTTACCCCAGCAAGATGAAGGTGCACTTGAAAGTATTACGGACCTGATGCCCAGCACACGGAGAAGCAGGCTAAGCAGCAGAGCAAGAAGTGGGGTAGCAAGAAGGCCAAGGGAAAGAGAAGGGGTTAAAAGGACTGTGGTGAGGAGAACGAGGATTTTGAAGAATTGAGCGATGAATTAGGCAGCCAGTCAAGGGGTGAGTCACCTCTTGCACACGGTACGGTGTGAGCAGATTATCTTGGATGAGGTGATTTCTGTGCCTGTTATATTTGGAATTTAATGTTTTTGAGTGATGGTTTATAAGTGCAATTAGATTTGAGAAAGAATTCTGGTTTAGTATACCGGAGGCAAATGGAACTGTTGGTAATCTATACCATTAAGAGGCTATTTTCTTTTCCTGAACTAGATATGCAATTCCATTTCGTGAAGCTCAATGATGCGGCCATTGCTGCCTTTTGGTCAGAAGATTGGTAGGCCAATGCGGGATCACTCATTATTCTTCTTTCTCTTTTCTTTTTTGAAGCTGTTGTCAATTCATGTCCATGTGATGAGCTTCCGATGTGGGTAAGTTAGCTACATTTTGCATCCAGATCTCTACTTTTGCAATTGCACTTTCCTGTTGGAAGTAGCAGTAGAAGTAACCTAATTCAACCTAACTGATATAATAAGAGCTTATGTAAGTGGTTATCCTTAATTGTTTTGTGTCATTACCCTTAGCTCCTCTGAAGTGGTAAGCACTTTCCCAGTATTATATGTTCTGCATCAGGTCTAGATCATAGCAGATCATACACTACTCTATCTAAAATTTAAGAATCATCCCTCTTTCCATTTTATACCCTTTAAATTCTGAAAAATGCCCTGGCTACGATTGCATAAAAAAGTTTTATTTTGTAACACAGGTACAGGTTACTGTATATTTTCTTATTCAGATGTGGAATGGCATATGTTTTTAGTTATCTGTTCATTGTTCATGTCTGGAAATTATATAATTGGGTAAAGCTAGAGATAATGCAAAGACTGCATCTGTGGTGACCGATCTGTCAGATAATGCAAAGACTGGATCTGCGGTGACCAGTTTATTGTGCGTATTTTGATTTGTACCCTACTAAATTTAAGTTGGATTCATTTTGAGATCCCCAATAATTCATTTCCTTTATTTTATTTGCAGGATTGCGTAATTTTGCCCAGGTTTCAGCTTCATATTCAACCAATGTATCTGGCTGCACGCCCACACACCACCTCCTACAAGCTATGCAATTATAGCCTCAATTCTCATCCTGTTCCTTTTTAATTGTCGTGTGATTATTCTTGGGCTGATAATTTTGCTACATAGAGCTTGTGCTTCGTGTATGTGTGACTTCTAATGTAAGAATTGGGATAGCAGAAAACAAATGCTTGGTTGATTTGAGTGCCATTCCAATTTGATTTTAGTCATAAGATAGAAAAGATCATATCTTCCAAGCTTAATAGAAACATTTTTTATATGACAAGGTCTAGACCAATTAGCATTTAACACAAATAAAGATGAATTTTGGCTCTGCAGATAAATTATTTGAAGAGTGATCTGCAATTTTAAAAGAAAAGCATGTTCTCATACTTCAGTATAATTTCACATCTATTAAGCTTATCCATACAATCACTTCACATGTATATTGAAGCTAAACAAATCCTCATCCATCAAGGTCCTGATTTAATTCCCATAAGAAAGGGCCATGGTTTAAACTAAGCGACTACCGAAGGTGATAACCATGGCAATGATGAAATGAACCCTCGAGCATCCAAGAGAGACTCTGCATAAAATACAAAAGCTACAGTAAAATAAGAAAAATTTGGAATCGGATTACTAAATTCTTCTTATATTGTGTTTCTGTTGATTGCGTCACTTGTGCTCTGTATTGATGGTACCAACTTTGATGGTACTAATGTCGATACCCCTACTACCAACAATTGGACTCTGTTGGACTGAGATTACGACTGATCGAATTGATCTGGTGGGAATTGGACACCTTGATATGCTACATGTAGAATTTTGTCAATTGCATGTGTTACCTTACCTGGCATTGATTGTGTTAATTTAATTGCTTAGAAATGCTTTAATTGTCTGTTACCACAATGTATTGCAGTCTCTTCATAACATTATATGGGACCTGAGTGATCTGTGTGCGATCCAGTTATTGGATTTTCAATAATGGGGTAGAATAAGCCGTTCATGATTGGAAGTTCTTCAGTATCAAAGTAAGTCGGCCACTGTCATACATCAAATATGGGCTATAATAAGATTTAGTATCCATTTGCATTTATTGATTCACTTAACGTCATCTCGACGGCTTAACCTGAAGTTAAAAGTAAAAGATATTACTGAGATCTACACCATCATGTTAAAAACCACATACTAGCCTCTATGGTTTGGTGCTTATGGTGATACCAATATATTTACTTATGACCTCGTTTGTTTTAGTGGTGTAAGACCATTTGGAGTATCGTTGTTGATTGCTGGGTATAATGACAATGGCCCATAGTTGTATCAGGTATGTATAAGGAACTACAAGATAGAAACCTTGCTATTTTTGTTCTCATCGTTCTAGCCTCATTTAACATGATCATCCATATCTCATTGACAAGCTGACAAATTGTTCTCATCTATTACCTAGCTGTAACTTATAAGAGATCACCATAATCACTTAGAAAGTGAAAATTTCAACTTTTGGACTAATATTTCACCATCGTACTGTATTTGGGTGTACTTGATAAAATGCAGGATGGCTGACATTGTTGGCTATTTCTTCAGGTTGACCCTTCTCCTGGAAAGCATCAGCTATGGGGAAAAATGTTTCCAATGCAAAAAACTTTTCTTGAGAAGATGTACGCAGAGGCTCGATGCAGCGTACACTAATGTAGATGCTGTTATGACTCAGTACTGCTAATATATTTCTTCCAAGCAGCACATATGTTCGTAAAGCTTCATCTATTTTCCCCGAAGATATATGATTTCACTTGTGCAAATGGGTTTGCATCCATGGAAAACCAGAAAAAATCAAGAAGATCCTAGCACCATCCGCAAGATCAATAAACCAACCCATCACTAATCATATTTGGCGACCGGTCATATAGCACGCTATTTTCTAGATTATCACCAACTCGTATTCATGTGGATCAGATTTTGTTAAGCACTTCCTTTTCTGTCAAAATGCTACAAACAGATCACAAAAATTGGATCCATTGTGGAAACTGAGCAATGATATCCATTGTTTTGGTTTTTGTTGATGAGCTACCAATTAAATGATCCATTGTTTGTCAATAGAAAGAAGGGTAACGCGAGGCCGTGGCGTTCGTCAGTATACATCAGTTTCAGTATACATGTTTCCCTACCCACCCTCATGTCGGATCAATGCCTCCTTCCCCTTCAAGCACAATTACTTTAGGTTCAATTACAAAAATATGTGTACGATAATTAGACCACCAAGTAAATTCGTTTCCTGCTGTTCAGGTTTTTTTTGGATGGATTACTACTATATTCTTGTGATTTTTTTCTTAGGAACATGAGAGAAGCACTACAATATTACCCAGATGTCACTCCTTGAAGGTCAAGTCTATTTGGACTCGAGGCTGAGCTCTGGTCGAAGTCGTGGTCGTGGTCGAGTCTAAATACCGTATGTCAGTAAAACAGGCATAACTCTCTCATACAAAGTTCATTTTAGACATTTTTAGACTTGTTGGAAACCTTATGTCGAGCCCTTTCTAATGGATCTATGCTCGACTAAATATTCCTTATAGTTTAGTCAAAATTGAAGGAATAAGGTGCTACATCACCGTTCTGGACCAAACCACTTTGAGCTTTTCGCAATTTTGTTTTTAGTTTTCACATTGTTGAGTTTGAGTCCATCGTCGGTGTCTTTGTTGCTGGTCGAGTCATCGTGTTCTAGTTTCTAGTGTCGAGTCTTTGCTGTCTTAGTCGTCATGTATCTCGATTTGCCCTTGTTTGCTTTAGTCGAGAATACTCCGCTTCGACCACTAGTCGGGTTCGACCATCAACTCAGGTTCGACCACTAGTTGTGTTCGATCACCTACTTGAATTCGACAATCTACTTAGGTTCGACCACTAGTCGAGTCGACCATCTACTCGGGTTCGACTATTAGTTACTCCAACCACCCACTCGAGGTTTCGACCAGTCACTCCGACCACCCACTCGGGGTCCGACCAGGTACTCGACCACCCGCTCGGGTCCGCTCACCTAGTCGTCATGACCACCTAGTTGGATTCGCCCACCTTTTTCGGATCCGACCACTTAGTCAGAGTCGCTCACCTTCTCGGATGCGACCACCATGGCTGAAACAGAGGTAGCCAAAGTTCAGAGAGAGAGGTTGGTGACGCATATACCTCTTTCGACTTGGAAAAGTTAGTAGAAGAGTTTTAAGTTTGTGTCACATTAAAAAAAAGTAAGAAGCAAAGAGTGAAAAAAAAGAAAGCAAAGAGTGCAAAAAGAGAAGAAACAAAAAAAAGAGAATTAAAAAAAGAGAGAATTAGTTTGCATTGCGAATTTTGTTCCATTGTGCTTGTGTCTGATATAATCTTCGGCTTGCTTGAGCTAGTTCTAGAAATGTGATCGGGCCAGCAACTGTGACGAGTGCTGTGGATATTTATTCAGCTTTGCTAATCTAATTTAATTAATTGCTATTCCTTGCTACTAAATATTACCTGTCCAACCTACACATTTTCTCGATCAGAACGGTTTCTCCCCTTACAACTACCTTACTCGCATCCGATAAGGTATCACGAACCATCCACCGGTTGTGCCAACTACGATGATTGGTAAGAACACTTGCAAGAGCGTGGTCAGACGCATGAGAATGTGTGACTCCACCTCCATCACCTAGTAGTCGATAGGGATAATTTATCTTTCGTTGTTCTCTATCTTCGACTAACCATGGTAGGAGAAGCATCGAATGCACATGAGTGTATTTTGAGGGAAGAACTCACAATGTTGTTGGATGATTATCGACAAACTATTAATGACGACATTGACAAGAAGCTTGCGGGAACCAATACCGTATTGCAGTGACTATGAAAGCATTGCAATGCTCAATACACGCTTTGATCGATTGGTTAATCCGCCACCAAACAATGGTTGAGTGGATCATAATGGTGCAGCTTATGAACAAGAGGAGTCCGTCAGGGATTATGAAATTTTGAGACAAGAACGTGACGCCTTTGATGAACGACAAAGGAACCGATTGAAATTCAACCGTCAAGGTATGAGAGATAATAATTTTCAGCAACATAACCCACATATTACCGATGATCTATTTGCTAAGGTTAAGTTTACTATGCCATCTTTTGAGGGTGCTTGTGATGCTGAAAGGTATTTAGACTGGGAGATGATGGTAGAACAGAAGTTTAATGCTCATTTAGTTCCTGAAGTGTATAGAGTTAGGCAACCACTAGTGAATTTAAAAATTTTGCAATCATCTGGTGGAATATGGTATGCATTGACGGATTAGCGCCTACCACATGGAATACTTTAAAGGTTGCTATGCGTAACGAATTTGTTCCACCCTCTTTTAAACATGATTTGCGTAAGAAATTGCAACGCTTAAACCAAAGTGATAGATCAATAGAAGAATATTATCAGGAGCTTCAAATTAGTATGTTACATTGTGATATTATTGAGGATGAAGAGGCTGTAATGACATGCTTTTATGGAGGGTTAAGGCGTGAAATTCAGGACATAGTTGATTACAAAGAATACGATAGTGTTCCTAGATTATTTCAACAATAGAGGCCAAGGAGCAATTTTGGAGGCACGACTACTTCAAAATCAACACCGGGACAAGTCAAAATAGCCCCACGTTCAGCTACACGGTCTGCTGCCCCCTTCTCGAGTAGGGCACATTCAGCAGTACCTTTGACACCGTCACATGCTCCCGAGGTAAGCAAATCCGTAAGTGTGCAAGGGCTAGCCAAGAGCTCTTCTTCCGTTTCTTCTACAGGCCGATCGACCGGGATTGTATGCCACCGATGCAAAGGAATGGGCCACGTCATGAAGGATTTCCCAAGTCAGCGAGCCTACATTGTAACAGAAGATGATGGATATGTAAGTTCTAGTGATGTTGAGGAAGAATATGCACTTGTAGCTAACTATGCAGGTGATGAGGATGAACATGAGACAAATATCGACAATGAGGAAGAATTGAGTGCAGCTGCTACAGAGAATTATAGGACACTTATTGTGCAGCGAGGGTTAAGTACTCAAATGGAATAAGCAGAACAACTATAATACCACAATTTGTTTCAAATGTTCTTCATAGTCAAGGATTATCGTGTTCGAGTCATTATTAGTGGAGGAAGCTGTAACAATTTGGTAAGTTCAAATATGATCAAGAAGGTTGCCTTGTTGACAAGAAACCATCCTCACCCGTATCATATTCAATGGTTCAAAAACAGTGGTAAGTTGAAGGTAATGCAAACAGCTAGGGTGCATTTTTTTCTATTGGTTCGTACCATGATTGTGTTGATTTCGATGTAGTGCCCATGCAAGTATGTTCACTTTTGTTAGGACAACCATGAGAGTTTGATAATGATGCAAAACATCATGGTAGAAGTAATAAGTACACCCTTATGCATAAAGGAAAGAAAATAACTTTTCTGCCTTTAACCCCTGCTAAAATTTTGAAATGTGAACAAGGGATAGCTGAAAATAAGAGAAAAGAGTTTGAGAATGAATTTAAAAATCAGCAAGTAAAGGAAAAAAAAATTCCACCCAAAAAAGAGAAAGCAACAACAACTTCTAAGTCCGATGGAATTAGACTGAAAGGGTGTGTTATGCTTGCTACTAAATCTGATCTTGCTGAAATTTATGCTAATAAGCTGTCATGCTATGCTTTGATATGCAAAGAGGCCTTAGTTTCACTCAAGAATATATCTAGCTCTTTGCCTCCTTCTGTTGCTAACCTTTTAAATGAGTTTTTGGATGTATTTCCAGCTGAAGTTCCCCCAGGATTACCACCAATTCGAGGAACAGAACATCAAATTGATTTGATTCTGGGAGCAACTTTATCAAACCGTGCTGCATATAGGACTAACCTGGAAGAGACTAAGAAAATTCAGCGACAAGTCCAAGACCTTTTGGATTGCGAGTACATACGAGAAAGTCTTAGTCCTTGTGTTGTTTCTGTTCTTTTAGTTCCTAAGAAAGATGATAGTCGGCGTATATGTGTTGATTATAGAGCCATTAATAATATTGCTATAAGATATCGTCACCCTATCCCTAGGATAGATGATATGCTTGATGAGTTGAGTGGTTCTATAATTTTCACTAAAATTGACTTGTGAAGTGGATACCACCAAATTAGGATGAAACTTGGAGATGAATGGAAAACTGCATTTAAAACTAAATTTGGCTTGTATAAGTGGTTACTAATGCCTTTTGGGTTAACTAATGCACCTAGTAATTTTATGCGATTGATGAAAAGTTTTACATATTTTCATTGGAAGATTTTTGGTGGTATACTTTGATGATATCTTGATTTATCTAGTCACATGAGTCACACTTTGATCATCTACGTGTTATTTTTAATGCTTTGAGAGATGCACATTTGTTTGGTAACCTCGAAAAGTGCATCTTTTGCAAGGATCGAGTCTCTTTTCTTGGCTATGTTGTTACTCCATAGGGAGTAGAATTGGATGAAGAAAAAATTAAAGCCATAAAAAGCTGGCCAACCCCTAATACTGTTACTCAAGTGAGAAGCTTTCCTAGTCTTGCAGGTTTCTATCGGCACTTTGTGCGGGATTTCAGCACCATTGCTGCCCCATTGAATGAATTGACGAAGAAAGGAGTGGTTTTCAAATGGGTACTTACACAAGAAAAAACATTCAAGTTGTTGAAAGAGAAACTTACCCTGCTCCTTTACTCCAACTCCTTGATTTTGGTAAGACTTTTGAACTAGAATATGATGCTAGTGGGATTGAAATTGGAGGTGTGTTAATTCAAGAAGGTAAATCTGTTGCTTATTTCAGTGAGAAATTAAGTGGGATAAGTCTGAATTATTCTACCTGTGATAAAAAATTGTATGCTTTAGTTTGTGTGCTTGAAACTTAGTAACATTATCTATGACCCAAAGAATTTGTTATACATTCTGATCATGAATCGTAAAACATATTAGAAGTCAAGCTAAATTGAATAAACGACATGCTAAATGGGTTGAATTTATTGAGTCTTTTCAATATGTCATAAAACATAAGAAAGGAAAGGACAATGTGATTGCTCATGGGCTTTCTAGGCATTATACGATTTTTGGTTTACAGATATTAAGGACTTATATGCTGCTGATTTGAATTTTAAAGAAGTGCTTGAACATTATAAAGAAGGGAAAATATGGAATAATATGTGCTGAATGAAGGATTGCTTTATCGTGCTAACAAGCTATGCATTCCAGCTAACTCCATTCGTCTTTTGTTGTTACAGGAGGCGCATGGAGGAGGATTGATGGCACATTTTGGAGCAAAGAAGATTGTGCTGGCCGTCCACTTCTTTTGGCCAAAGATGAGATGAGATATCGAACGCTACGTGTCCTGATGCACCACTTACAATAAAGCTAAGTCTCGCTTGAATCCACATGGTCTTTACACGCCTCTTCCCGTTCCTAGTGTATTATGGGAGGATATTTTTATGGTTTTTGTTTTAGGACTGCCTAGGATAATGAGAGGGGGGATAACATATTTGTAGTTGTCGATATATTTTCTAAAATAGCACATTTTATACCTTGTCACAAAAGCGATGATGCTACAAACATAGTTGATTTGTTTTTCAGGGAAATCATTCGACTGCATGGAGTGCCTAATACTATCGTCTTGGATCGTGACACAAAGTTTTTGAGTCACTTTTGGAGATCACTTTGGAATAAATTGGGGACGAAGCTGATGTTTTCTGCTACGTGTCATCCCCAGACCGACGGTCAAACAGACGTTGTCAACTATATATTATCGACCATGTTACGGGCTGTTCTAAAGAAAAATTTAAGTATGTGGGAAGAGTGTTTACTGCATATTGAATTTGCTTACAATAGGTCAGTACACTCCACCATCAAGGTAAGTCCGTTCCAGGTAGTGTATGGATTTAATCCCCATGCTCCTATTGATTTACTACCTTTGTCTATTTTTGAAAGACTTAATTTAGATGCTAAGAAATGTGCTGAATTTATTCTTAAGTTGTATGAAACAACTAAAAAGAATATAAAGAGCATGATTGAAAAGTATAGGATTGCTCGAAATAAAGGTAGGAAGGAAATAAAATTTGAACCGGGTGATTTAGTTTGGATGCATTTGAGGAAGGATAGATTTCCAAAACTAAGAAAAATCAAAGTTGATGTCTAGAGATGATGGACCATTTATGATAATTGAGATAATCAATGACAGTGCATACAAATTGGACCTACCTGCAGATTTTGGGGTTAGTCCCACATTTAACATTTCAGATTTGAAGCCCTACTTGGGAGAAGAAGACGAGCTTGAGTCGAGGAAGAATCCAATTCAAAAGGGAGAGGATGATGAGCCCATGGCTCCTTCGGATATGATCAAATACCGCCAATAATCCTCAAATTATACAAGGTCCAATTACAAGAGCACGTGCACGACAATTAGACTACCAGGTGAATTCGTTTCTCGCTGTTCATGTTTTCTTGGATGGATGACTACTAAATTCTAGTTATTTGTTTTTTCTTAGGAACATGGGAGAAGAACTACAACCTTACCCAGACATCACCCCTCGAAGGCCAAGTCTACTTGGACTCGAGGCTGAGCTTTGGTCGAAGTCGTGGTCGTGGTCGAGTCTCAAGATCGTACATCAGTAAAATAGGCATAACTCTCTCATACGAAGTCCGTTTTATGTTGGAAAGCTTATGTCGAGCCCTTCCCAATGGATCTATGCTCGACCAAATATCCTTGTAGTTTAGTTAGAGTCAAAGGAATAAGGTGCTGGGTCACCGTTCTGGACCCTGTTGGGTTTTGTAATCATGTCGAGGTCGGAGTCCAGGTTGTGCACGCCTCTTTCCACGGATGCACAACCCTAGTTTGACCCTCCTCATGTCTCCCTATAAATATAAGGTAGCCATCATAGTTTAAGCTCGGGTTTAGCTTAGAGTATTCTGTTTTAGACAGTTTCACAGTTTATCGGTTTGTTAAACCCCAAACTCGAGTACTTCATTGGTAATTAGCAATATTCAGATTGATCTACTTGTTCTTGCTTGTGTTCTCGATTCGCTTACAGAAAAAGCCTTTTTAGTGAGGTCAGGTCAACCGTGTTTTGGCACGGTTGATAACTACGGAGTAGTGGTGTAGTGGTTGCGAGGGTTCTCGATCTGTTTTGTTCAGAGCCTTTGGATCATCAACGTCGAAGCTCCACCAATCGATTTCTCATATTACCTTTCAGAACATTGGGCAAACGCGCATCAAGCTGAGGAAGTTAATGCAGTTGAGAGAGCTGAGGAAGGAGTGGTCTATCCATGGTTGAGAGTGGGGTTATTTATGGTGGCTGAGGGCTGGTGCATGGACTGAGTGCATGGGCTTGGCTGAAGCTGTAGCATGGGATTCTCTGTGAAAGTTAGAAATGTTGTGGCATTGATGCTTGACAGAGATTCCCTGTAATAGCTGTTTCTTGGTGTGGTCATTTCATTCTGTAAAAGTTCTACATGGAGTTATTGTTGCCTCTACATGCAAGGCAGGGAATCCTATGAAAACATTGGGCTTTGAAAAATGTATTGGTAACATGATAAATCCCGACCAACAATGCGGAAACACATTAAAAATTGCAAATACTGAACACAACTATTACGCATAAATTATCGCATAGTCCATACATCAGGAACATAAGTAATACACAACTCATACAACATAGTTCTTACATCACGAACATCGAATTGTAACTTTCTGACATGTGTGCCGTATGGTAGTGTTACTATGTTATGTAATCGTACTCAAATGAATTATCATAGGCCTTTATTGTACATACCTTTTTACCCCACATATTCCTATCTTTTTCCGATGATTAAGGGAATATACGACACGTCTAACATTATATATTCGTACATGTCTACTTTCTATATATTACATGTTCAGACATTACTACTTACATTGTCATTACTACAATTCTTAATCCCATGTGACATCACGCTACCAGCTTCTCAAACTGAAGTCACCTCTCGCTACCACCTTTTCAGAGAGATGAGACCCCTCACTATCAGTGTTCAGATTGACGTAACCTCTCACTGCCACCTTTTCAGAGCGATGTGACCGCACGCTACAAACTACTCAGAGTCTAGTGACCGCTCGCTACAGGAAGGCATCCAGTGCATGCACTATATCAAAATTACATACCTACACGTGGTCCATACACCATCAGTACCTACTTATAAAATGAGAGGCCAAGGCAATAAGAAGGTCATGACATCACAGTTTTCTGAAAAACCACTAGCATCTGATACTAAATACCACACCAGGGCTGCCTCCTCAAGTAGACATTTCTCGTGGATATCCAAATTCTCAATGATAGCCCTACAGACTATGTGGGAGACACAGGCAAAGGTGACGATGTGTTAAGGAGGAGAACCTAAACAAAGTGCTATCAAAATTGCATACCATGGCCCATTATCCCTGTTTCACCATGAAGGAATGGCGGTGAATGGTAAGCTGTGTGACTTCCATGGACCTAAAGACGCACTTGTTAGAGTGTCGTCAGAGATATATCAGGGTGTGTGAACTTACCAACATAGCAAAGTGTTTTAGCAAGCGAGCACACACCATATTTATACCCTCAGTAGTATGAAGAGAACATTAAAGTACGTTCATTGTTATTACATGTCTTAGCTATTTGTTTGGTTGCACTTCTAAGACATATTTATATTTTTTGTATGCTCTTTTTGTATACTAGGTATTCCCTCATGATGGAGAGTTGCTGAACAAACCCATCGAGAACTTTTTAGGGCTACATCTGCTCTTTGGTGATGGCTGCCTACCCGGACATAATTGGAGACGCAAAGGTGGTCATTCGAGACCTTCACACCATTGGGATAGAGGTGGTGGTTTGAGGCACCATGAAAGAGGTGGTCATTCGACAACCACCACAAGAGGACCTACTTCTACCACTTCTGCCACAACAGAATGGGTTGGTTCCGATGATAATGACTTCATGCTTACTCCTCAGAGAACTCTACGCCATTACGAATTCTCTGACGATGAGGCAAATGACTTGGATTCTAACTTTGATTATTTTCCGTATATACTGGCACCACATAGACCAAAATCCATAGAATAGGATTTCCATTGGATGAACCAGGAGATAAGTCACATACAACTTCAAGGGCCATTTCATCCATAATTTTTACCTTAGCATTTGTTATATTTTCTTGTACCGTGTTGTTCAAAATTGAATAAATTGTTCCCCGTCATGTAACGTTTTATTGTAGTTGTAAGTGTTATAGTAGTAGGGTTTTATGATGCGAAGGCTTTTTAGTTCAAAAGTTGCAAGTGAACAATTTGAAAGGGGATATGACTGCACTATGCTATGGTTTGGGATGGATCACGAACACAGTTATTAAAAAAATGGCTAATAATAAAGATCCAACATAAACATCCAACATGATATGACAACAACATAATATAAGTACTAGCACAGAGTACACGTAAAACAGTAATACGGAGTACTCATACATAACACCATGAAACTAACAATGATATAGAATCCTACTGGTTACGTCCCCTCTTAGGGACGAGGCCTCTAGTCGCATATGTCCTGGGGACCTTGCGCCTCCTCGCTCACACCTGGTGAGCTGAGTATGTCAAGCGGTCCAATGGAACGAGTGGCTGCTCAGGTCGGCCAGTGGGTAGTAGAGTGGCGTACTTGTCATGGGAGGGCTGAGTCCCCGGGAGTAGCGCACCCGGTAGCTACGATGCATCGAGCTCATGGATCTGTCCGAAGATGAAATCGTACCTAGGGAACTGACTAACGTCCCTGCTAAGCTGCTCCATGTAGCTACCATATGCCTCTATTTCCCAGAGATTGTTGATCTTTGCAGATGGAACAACGAAGAAAATATGTTAGCACCGATAAACCGTGACATACGTAACAATATGGCATGCAAGAAGCAAGTGTCGTAGCTATGCCGGGAGAGTGAGAACTCGAAGGACTAGGGTCCGCAGAGGAAGGGTGCGTCCCACTGCTGTTGGCGTGGAAGTGGTCACCGACACCCGTGGAGGGTGGCCTAGACATTGTGACACCGTAGCGGGGGTCACCGGTGCTAGAGAACGAAAGACGAGGCAACGTGCCACTGTAGTGGGGGTGACCACCCCCAGTAAAAGACTGCCTTGCCATCGTAGGGGTCGAAGAGGAAGTTAGTGTCAAAGACGTCCTCGATGGCTCGGTGGTGAAGGTCAGAACTCCAGTTGGTGTGGCAACGCGGTGAAGGTGTCGGACTGTCACATCCGGTTTTAACAGCCAAAACTAAATATGTGCCCAGGATGTTCAACACACATAAGGACGTCACAGGTGAAGTACCAAAAGCAATACTTTTATAGAATAAACGTTAAACTCTTACAGTAATTGATATATATTGTCTTCTATGAAGATATCTGTAACGGAATAGAAGCACTAGTGCCAAACAACACCGCAGGCAACCGACTGGGAGACATGCGCCTAGAATGTCACAACCTCATCTTGATAGTCTTCAACATCTTCACTCACTGAGCAGCACACGTGTCGCATGGCATAGGGAAAATAGCAAGTGTGAGCACATGACGCACTCAGCAAGTGATATGCATACTTATATCAAGAATAGGCTAACACATGGTATATTTGTGTAAATACGAGTAATGAAAACATATTTGGACTCAAAAAAAGCATTAAACAATTATTAAGTGAATGTAACCCATATAGTCCAACACCCAGCATATAAGGCTCGCCACCTTGCATACCATAACCATCTAGTAATCCTTGTACTATAACCAAAACCATAACCACAGCCCATAACCACAACCCACTAATCATGTGAGGATCCAAGTCTCCCATAACTATGATCACGGCTGTTATAACAGTTTTACACTCTGCAGAGGTTGTTCAGCTTTCCCCACGAGTCAGTGAATTCCATGATGTCGTGTTTGCAAGACACTTAACACATGCCAGTGGTGTGCCACCAAGAAATCACTAAATGATATTTTTCACTAACCAGAGACTAATCCAGTATGCGTCTGCCCACTAGGTTTCACCACCAGGATTTACGCGAGTTCAACTCCAGCCCAGAAGCCCCCTTTTGTGCTAACACAACACACACTAGATAGACTCTAACTAGTATGTCACGCCTTACCCATATCAGCCTCATGGTTGGTACGTTACTTCTTGGTTGTCGCTCAATGAACAGGTCCTTAATTAGGTAACTTGAGCAAACACTAAACAACCATCATAATCACGACAACTATCAAAACCACTTTGCTCAAGGCCTAAGGTTCCATGTTGCTAGACCATTAACAAGTTAACCATCATTGTTGCATATGTTCGTTAGTCAATCTTATGACACTTCCCAGTATCCCAAAGTATGGCTAAGCAATCTACCTACCAAAGATATCTAACTATAAACCATCTAGGTTTCAAGGGATGATAAGGGAAAATTTAGGGACAACCCTGACATAGGTGACTACCCATCATACCGACAGACACTGCATGCAATTTTGTAAAATAAAACATCTAAAAACATAGGTTCATGATGATCAAGGACACTTGCCTTTTACCCAATGCTACTTAGTGTCATTGAAATCTTGGTCTTGAAGTCCCTCGAACTACTTCGGAACGTTATCGACTAATCGCGAGAACTATTGACAAACAACAGCAATATCGAATAAATACCAAATAAAATCCAAATTGTGAAAACAAAAGAAATAGAATGATATATTGGGATCTTGGATTGGACTGGACAAGGGGAACCGAGTTTACTGGACTTCTTTCGAAGAAAGATGAATGATCTAAGGTTTAGGTTTCACATGAAATGATAGAAAAGATTAACTGATTAATTAACATATGGGACTTACAAAGCTAATATATTATTTTTTAATATCAGAAACTCATGTTTGTGACACAATGACATGTAGATCTGGCCAGGACTTATGTGTCAATGTGACAACCATAAATTTACTAATCAAAATAATATCTTCGTGCTACAAGGACTTAAATGTTAATGAGGGAAAACTACTACAAAGATAGGAGAATTGATACTTGAAATTGGTATGGTTGGATAGATCATGATTCTAGAAAAATTTGAGCGCAAGAATCACTCAAATCGGAGTTAAAACAAAGAAGTTATGGCTAAAACAATTTTCGGGATTAAACCTGAAAAAGAAAAGGATTAATTTTGAATAAAACAAAAAGTTTAGGGGGCCTACAGAGATACCTCTATGTAATTTTGGAAAATTTTAGGGACCTAAGTGTAAAAAGATAGGGCTCTTTTTGTAAAAATAGGAAAGCTCAAGGGACTATTTGCAAAATTTCCAATTATTGGAATTCCTTGAATTATTTTTTTACTGAAAATTAGAATCTAATGACTGGACATGATGACTGGGCCAAAATCGATGATGTGGCAAATGACAGGGATGACACACATGTAATTTGGCTGAGGTGGCAGCTCACTGCTTACTGGGTAAAGAGGACACATGGCATCATCTAACTGGTGGCCGAAAGGGTAAGAACAGATCTAATTTGGGTGGTTCAATTTGTATCGGACGATTGAGAGGAGATGGCGGAGGGCCAGGTAGCCGGCGGTGAAGACAGACGGCAGAGGGGCTTGGCTATGGCGGCGCACTCGCTGGAGTTGAGCGAAAAACTAGTCGCCTGCTTCGGATGTCACCGACGAGCGGCGGAAAGGTAAGAGAGGGAGTTGGGAATCCATTTGAAGGCTCACCTCGAGCGGAGTAGCACCAGAAGGTGGTCGGCAATGGAAGAGATGACGTGGACGCATGGATCTCATCGATGGGGTAACTTTGGCGGTCGGAGAGCAAAGGTGAGGGCACAAATGTGCTTAGGAGGCCTCGGTGAGCTGTAGGGGGCTTGACGGTGGCAGGATAGCACTAGGGTGGCGAATCGGTGGGTTTGGCGAAAGAGCAACAATGGCGGCTCGGAATTCAACGAATTTGGGGAGAGAGAAGGACAAGGGGGCAGCAGCTGCATATATAGGCGGGTAGAGGGACTCGTAGCCGAGTGGGACTTGAACGCGGTGGCGGAGGATTCCAGGGCACGCGCATCAAGAAGGAGGTGGTGGCGCATCAGCTTTAAGCCGAACTGGGTGACACTTTCGTGACCGAGGCGGAGACGAAGATGATGGGGCCCACAAGGCAGTGATGTGAGGCGTTGGTGGAACGACGTGTGGCGCGTTCACGCAGTAGGGTATGCGCGGCTCAGCGAGCATGTGTAACACCCTAAATTTCAATTTTTGCAATAGTTTAAAATTTTGCTAGAAATTAAATAGGTGGTTGCAATTTTGTTCAATAGGGAAATTAATTTCTAAATTTAAATTGGCATAGGTTATATGTTTGAAGGATTCATGCCGTTGTAGGTGCAATAGGGTTTTTATGCGTGGAAAAGTTTGCAATAATTCGCTAGAAGTCGCTCGTTCAAACCCCTGTTTGAAATTGTTTGAAATCTATAATAGAAAAGGCTTTTGAAAATGAAAAATGGCTTTCGGGCCGTATTCCTTCTCTCCCGGCCCATTTCCTCTCCTCCCCCTCTCTTTTCTCCCCCGAGTGGGCCGCAGCCCTCTTTCCCGCGCCTGCCCGCGAGGAAGAGCCAGCTTGCCATTTGGCCAAGCCAACCTGCCGTTTGGCCAAGCCACTAGCCGAGCCGCCCACCCGACCGGCTCCTCTTCCCTAACCTTCCACCGCCCGACCCCCAAAATCGCCCATGCCCGATCAAACCCCGCCTCCCCACGCCATAAACCACTAATCAAACCCCACCACCGTTATCGCCACCCCCTATTCCCTCCTCCCCGGCCGTTTCCCCCATCATTCTCCTCTCTTTAATTTGGAAACCGATACTTTTAATGGAAATCATGGCGCCGGTCGAATCCTCTCAAATACGGCCGTCACTCTCCCTCCCTCGGTTATTTAACCCTCTCATCATCTCCCTTGCGAGGTTCCGCATCCAAACCATCCATTTCCCCTGTAATTTGCGCAAGGATTTGAGCTCGGCACTATCACCACCATTAACGCCGGTAAGAAGCTTGCCGCCGCCTAATTTCTCCATGGCCGGACCTCTTTTGACCTCGGTTATCCCTTCATCAGTGTCGCATGACCTTAAGCATCACTTGCGGACACCTCTTGGAGCTCCTTGCGCCACCGGACGCCGTCCCCGCCGAGTTCGAGCATCACCGCTTGCCGTTCTCTGTCACCGGCCACCTTCGGAGCTCCTCCGCCATCGTGAGACCCGTTGTGAGAACTCCTTTCCCCTCCTCTCTCTTTTGCGCCAAGCGCCACCGAGAACCGTGGCCGGATGCACAGTTTCGCGCATCTCCGGTGAGCTTCGGTCGCCCGTCGCCTCCCCGTCCTGTGCCGCCGGTTGCCGCCCCTTTTTAAATCCCAGCCGCCAGATCTAAACTGATGGCTCGGATTAGATAGCCCTTACCCCTTTGAGCGTCGGTCCACCGTGAACCGTGGACCGGCCATAAGGCCGTGGTCCACAGGGCCCATAAACCTATTCCATGGATTTTCCAGTAGCAAAATAATTCAGCAAATGTTTATGACATCATAAATCCACTTTTTCAGTATAAAATCAATTCGGTATTTCTCTAAAAATCAAGTAAAATTTGCAGTTTAGCCCTGGAACTTCAAAAGCTCAATACTTTTTGCTCGTAGCTTTGATTTGGGTGATTTTCACGCCCAAATGTTCATAGAGACGTGTAGAATCTTTTTATAGGGTTTGTATATAGATTTAGCACTGTTTGGTGTACTGTACTTAGAGGTTTCTTTTGTGTGCTTTTCCGGTTTGTCGTTTTAGGAGCTGAGCAGTTCAGAAATCTCCAAGACCAAGCTTTCAAAGATTTTGAGCAACCCTCCGTCGAAGGCAAGTGTCCTTGAGAATTTTTGCCCTGTTTTAGGATTCATGTGTAGATCATTATCCTTCTATTGCATGCTTGACCTAATGGAATCCCAAATTAGGGTTTACTAGTTTTGAATGATATTTCCTTGTCGCCGTTGTTTCATCATGAGATATAATGGGTAGTTTGTGCTAGTGCAGTCATAGTTGGGAAGATGTTAACATTGATTAATGATTATGGAATAAGAATCGGGAAGGGTAACCTTGTAGCAACATGGTATAGGGATCCCAACAGAATGGTTGTTGATGTTGGTGCGGGAATGCACGTGTGCCGGTAGTGCACAGTTGGTTGTAGTTGTTCCTGTGTGGGGTCCTAAGGACCGGTTCTTGAACATGTAACCAAGTTAGTTTCGCACAACCATGAGGCCTAAATGGGTACAGCCTGGCCAAGTAATTAGCCACCCCTCTGGTTCTGTGGGCACCGTTGGACAGTTAAGTGGCACAAGAGGGGGCCTCTGCAGCGATGAAATCGTCTGTTAGTAGTGAAACCTCAGTGGGTGCCTGCAGGTTAGTGGGATCTTTGTAAAGGCCTTGTAGTGAGACCCCGACTCCACACCCTGGAAGTGTGAAGCAACACGGGAATCACAACTTGTGGGGAAAGCTGTGCAAACTCTGCAGAGTATAAAACTGATTGATCAGCCGTGCTCACGGTCAAGAGCAAACTTAGACTTCTTCAGGATTAGTTGGGATCTGGGTTTTTTATGGTTGGTCGGGTAGCCGGGTAATGTAATTACCTGGTGAGTCTTGGTAATCAGATGGATTCCGATGAACCAATCCTTTTGATACAGTTGTGTCTTCACTTAGTTTAGGATGCCTGATGTTGGAGTCATAGGTTAAGTTGCATAGTGCAGTTAACCAGGTCTAACATTTCCTTGACTTAAGCCCCGTAGCATGTTTTCCCTCCACTTGCGGAGTACATCTTTGTACTCATACTTTTTGTCCCCTTCCTTGCATTCTTCCGCTATTCAGAAGCTGTCAATGAAGCTGCAACCTTCAACGAGGACGACTTCGACTCGGAGCTGCTGTTCTAGGCTGGTGTGCCTCCGGTTGATGCCTGTGGAAGATGGAAGCCCCGCTGGCGCTGAAGACCACTTTTTTTTTAGTTCTGCTGTGTTTTCTTTTAGACCCTCGGGTCCTTTGTAATAAGTTAAATAACATTTTAATAATGGCACTGTGATGAGACACTGAGTTTTTCTTTTATTTTGCGAATTTCCAAAAGAAAAAAAAGCAATAAAATTCAAATAAATAGCAAATAAAGCCCAAACTCTAGGAGAAACTTCACCAAGCTTTTGTAAATATTTAGAATCCAAATAAAATATTTTGAGCTTATGAAAACATTTTGGTATTTTGAAACTTAGGTTTAATACAATTGAATTTATATAAGTACAAAGGAGCTCAAATAAAATCCAACAAAATCCAACTAAAAGCTATATGCCTATTTTTAGCATGAATGCATTCAAACAAATAATAATCCTAATTCAAATTTGAATTTGAACTTAGAAATTAGGACTTTTCCTATTCTAATTGTTCAACCTATAATCAAATCTTGGGAAAAGTTTAGAAATCCGAGAAATCTGAAAATCAGGGTCTGACACGGAGGATCGTGCCGGGATCTGAGCTGATGCTCTTTGTCTCATCGCAATGTCTAAGGATGAACTGCAGCTCATCAATCTGAAGGCCTTGGCCACGTTCCGGATAATCCAGCCAAATGCCACACTAGGGACCTCATTGCCACTATCGAGCCATCATTTCGATGCACGTGCCTCAGTATGAATCTGGCGTAGTATGTGCCTCTGCAAAGAATGCTTCATTTTAGTTAACAATTTTTTAACTAATAATTGAAGTAAATGAGGAATCACGTATGGTTATTCGTACCTCAAGCGAAGGAGCCTGGTCCCTGTGCGTAGGGTACATGTCACGCACATTTGCTAGTGTTGTGGAATCTCGACTAGTGTGTACATCACCCGGATCCATGTCTGACACATGAACCATGGAAGGTACTCCCCATACAGCTCCTCCGAGTGTGGCCACTCCTTGTCCATGACGTGCTGGACAGCTTGGTCCCATTCTTCAACGCACCGCTGCACACATGACGCAAATGCACTTGTGGAATGATCCCCCCTCTACGTCAACCTGTAGAACATAAGTTCGTGAATACAAGGTGTACACATGGATCATATGAAAATGTAATTATAATGTTACGCACCTATATATGTTTATAGGCACTGACTTAGTCAACATTAGCAGGCATGCCTAGAACTTGCCAAATTGCTGCTTCACGCAATGCGGTGAGTACTCCTCGATGCAGATGTTGAAGATGAGGGCGTGAATCATGAGCCAGTACTCTCGGGCACGTACGTAGAGCACCGAAAGTCCAAGCAGAGCGCGTAAAAGTACCTTGGCCTCCCTGTACGACCACCAGTGCACACAGTCCACCGTCAACTCATCGAACTGGCAAACAAAGTCTAGGTACATGCGGTGTGTCTGCACACTGGACCAAATCGACTATGCAACCAAACTAAGTTAGAGAATAAAATGAAGTAATGAACATAAATATACACAAATAGCATAGCACTTACCCTACGTCTGCACCACAAGGACCCTATGGTCGGGCCATCGACGCCATCCGCAGTATACTAGTACGAGCTAAGGTCAACAATGGGCCTACCGATGGCGATGTGCTTGTATGACCACATCTGAAGCAACAGAGAACACCCAGTGAGGATCGTGTTGTCGTTGGTCTTCGTGCATCCATCGCACGGGGCGTGGTACATCGCAGGCAACACAGCTGAAGCCTAGCTGTACTACGGGACCTCCATCGGGTCGGCGTCCGCAACCTCTCTGGTGTAGGGGATCATGCTCCTCGAGACCATATTGCCGTGGATCTCGGTGAACATGACCCACCCAAACAACCACATGATGTACTCCTCTAGGTGTTCAGAGACGTCCTCTAGTGGGTGGATGGTGTCCACCTGTCAAACAAGGAAGAAGTACAAATATCTACATCTGTTAATAACGTAAAGGAGATGCCAAACCATTAAAAGACATACATACCACAAACTAAATGAGAAAGGCTTTCGTTGGACCGTGCTTCTCGGTCGCTAGAAAAAGCCTGAATGGGGCTACGCTGTCCCTCTGTTCAACAATGGAGAAGCGGCCTAGCATCTCATCCCACCAGTCCACGCCCACGTCCCTAGCCCCAACAGCGGCACCAACGCAAGTAAGGCCCATCAGGAGTGAGACGTCCTCAAGCGTGGGTACCATCTCACCGCACAGGAGGTGGAACGTGTGCGTATCAAGACGCCACCTATCGACAAAGGCTATGAGGAGGGCCCTGTCATAACTGAACCATGTAGCCGCCTGTGAGGCCCCCGCCAACGCGTCCACCTCCACAAGCTGACATAGCGGAAGTAGGCCAGCAGCACACAAGTGCAAACATACTACAATTAGTGACCAATATCGTGTCTAAATCCATATGAAACCGTAACAAACCTCGGGATCCAGCACTTGTCAATCCTCATGAGCTCATCTGGCACACGAGGTTGAAGTATTGGGTGGTCCTCAGCCTACATCGTGATGCGGTACAAACAGTGACTGGCGTCGATCTGGGGGTCGAACAGCTCCAACTGTGCCATACCTTCATGTTCACAAGTTATTTACATTTTTATATGCAAAACAAATAAAGAGAAAGAAGTGTCGACCGGCATAGATCTAGTCTAAACTAGTCTAGACTGGTCTTTATTTGTGGGGACTGAACAAGTAAGCATCCAATATATAACATGATATATTAGATTGTTCAAATCATACACAAATATGTGAAAAATCATAACATAACACGTTACAACCTCACACATTGTGACCGTCTCGGTACTAACATAGTAAAGTACAATGGTGTGCAAATGAATATACATCACACCAAAAATTACAACATTAACCGATCTCAACAAGCCGATGAAGCCGATGATCGATGACTACGAGGATGTCTCCCACTTGCAGCAGACCCGAAAGGACCTGCTTCACCGGGGTTCACATTTGGGACACCAACGGTGCATTTCTTGTATATGTGTCCTGTTCCGTTGCACTTGCTGCACCATTTCACGCGACGTCTAGTTTCTACTTCATCCATGTCATTATGGAGCCTCTTAGTCTTGTGCCACCCCTTCTTCTGCTTCATCTTGTTGGGATCAGATATGAACACAACATCGGGCCCAAGTTCCTTTGTGAAAGAACCATAAATCCCGAAACCATAGACCTCTTTGTTCCAGGTGTCGAACAGAGCTTCTTTCTTGAAGTAGTTTGAGATGTACCGCTGAGTCGTTATCCTCATCACAGCACACGTGGCAATCACATGGAAGCATGGCTTATGAAGTAGCATCAGCTTGTAGCAGGTGCAAACGCACCTATCATAAAAGATGGTGCACTCGTAGATAACTCTCTCCAATTGCCCCCTCTCCTTCCTTTGTTCCCATGATCTTCACCCGGTACATCTTTGCCTTGTTCGCCTTGTCTTCCATGTGCTTAGTCATCTTCGTCCCATAAACCATACTAGCATTATTCAGCGTCGTGTGAGCTACTGCATAGCGGTCCCTGAAATTCTTACATGTCCCTTGAAGTATGTACTCTACAATCCTCACTAGCGGCAACCCCCTCATACCTTTCATCACCCAGTAGTAAATCTCTGCTAAATTTGTAGTCATAATACCGTACCTAGCCCTATTTGTGTCATAGAGAAGAGCCCAATTCTCCTTGGGCTCATTCTTAATCCACTCACTAAATGATCAAGTAGATGACCCGCTCCTCCATGTGATGCCAGCTTCATTGTCATTTGGTAGGGAGTCAAGAGGTACTAGTACATCCTCTGTCCACATCATGGGCCTTCCTGCATGCTCCTGTGTTTGTACTTCATCAGCTCATCTAGTGTCTTTCAAAGAGCATCGAACTTCTGCTACTGGTTCTGACCACACAACCTCTTAAACATGTTCATGATGTTCTTGTTCTTGAATTGGCAGAAGAAGTTTGCACCCAAATGCCTCATGCACATAGGTCCAATCAAGCCATCGTCTATTCCATTTTGCAACTCCACAACTGCCTTGAGCATCCCTACATGCCGGTCATGTATAATGCACACGTTCGATCGAGCACCAATAATTATCATCCTCACACGGTACTGGAACCAATACCAACTACTGGTGTTCTCTCTCTACACAAATGAAAAGGCCAACGGTAGAACTTGATTGTTCCCATCAACCCTAATAGCAGTCAGGATCTATTTCATGAACTTACCGGTAAGGAAAGTGTTGTCGATGCACAAGATAGGCCGACAATTAGATCCAAGCTGTCAACTACAACATTGAACAGGGATGGCCATTGATTTGAGAATCTTTCATTTTTTGTCCTATCAATACCACAAAATGTTGAAGTCCCCACCAATAAGCAAGGGGTAAAGGTTATTATGACAAGTGTTGACAATCTCTTCGGGAAAACTTATCTTTAGATTATTTTGAGCTGGGCCATGTACTGTTATTAAGGTCCACTAGAAGGAGTTCGGCTTGTTTCAGAGATGGAATTTAACCAAAAACTTCCCATCCAATATTTGGAAAATCTCATAAGTGCCCAGATTTACCCCAAACCAGATCCCACCAGACCTTCCATGAGGAGGCAAGTAGTGCCAATAGAAATCGAGACCACCTGAGAGGCATCTGAGCAATCCAGCATCTGCATCACTTTTCCTCATTTCTAGAAGGGCAAGGAAATCTAGACTATTTTTAAAAATACATTTGTTTATGTACCAGAGTTTAGCCAAGTCTCTAAGACATCTCTTGTTCCAAAAAAACACCTTTCATTTGGCACTATTGGGTTTTTTTTATTCGACTTGCATTTTTAGTTTTTTGTCCTTCATGCCTGTTTAACTTCGAGGATTGTGACTTGGAGGATCGTGGGAGCCGTTGTAGCCCCCAATCACTCGTGGACCATGATAAGGAGCCTTTTCACAACCTCGAGTTCACAACACAACGATCCTTCTCTTCTTGTTAGAATATGCTTTTAGAAGGTATACAATGTGTTGCTTTTAGAAGGTATCCTAGTGCTTATTAAGCCCCTAACTGATTACTGGAAAAGAAGGATTCTGGGTAGGCAGTTTAAATAAAAAATGTAATAAAAAAAAGAGAGCTCATATTGCCTTTGAGTCGAGAAAAACTTTTCACCACCTCGGGTGCGCATTAGGTATGAAGGACCCGAGAAACGACTTATCCCGCTTGTCGGGCGTGATGATGCGTAGAAAGACAACTAAGGTAGGAAAAGAATTCGATGAACCTCATAGGCAATATGGTCTTTATTATTATGATAAATATACTCTTAGTACTTACACTTTGGACTTACAGAGTTTATGGATGGCCAACGATCTATGTAGACCTATCATCTTTAACCTAAATGACACGTACTGTGTTAAGTTGATAAATAGTGGCCCTTATTACTTTGGGGTAGCATATGCGCTATTTCATGGGCTCCGAACTAGTCGTGGAGCCAAGTTCCTGGGTTTCTGGGTTTGCAGCCCGAGGTGCTATGATCATGGTCACTACTGAGGCTTCTTATCTACCTTGATCTCTGAGCTCTTGGGTTCGTCGCTTGGTTGGTGTTGAACTACCATGTCGAGACTGTGCTTGTCACAACAGATACTTGTCTCTGGACAACCCTGGATGGTGATGACTCCCTCGAGCCCTGGTATATTCATGCACTAAAAAGTGTAATGCATGGCTGCCATGAATTTGGCAAGAGTAGGTCTTCCGAAGATGGCATTGTATGCCATCTTGAAGTCGATGGCATCGAAAATAATTTTTCTATCTAGAAGTTGCCATGCTTCCCGAAAGTAATAGGGAGCAATATCTGACTGATGAGAGTGGCCGAAGATCTGCGTACTAAACCGTGGAAGGTTTGAGTAACCGGCTTGATAGCAGGCTAGGAGATTTGCATCGCTTCGAGTGCATTAGAGAAGAGGTTGTTTAGGGAAGTCCCTCTATCAATAAGAACTTAGGAAACCTTGTAGTTAGTTTTCTTAGGCTCAACAAATATCAAGAAGCGGCCTGGCTGTACAAAGTTATCAAGGCAACCTTCTTGGTCAAAGGAGATTTCAATATTTGACCACTTAGCGACCGGACGACCCTTGGGGATGGCTGCTAAGACTTCTCAAGTCACTATCTTATACTGCCTTTTGGACTCATAGGATGCTAAGCCATTGAACATGTGGTTGATCATCATCTCATCCAACTAAAAAGACATTGGATCCATGTCGTTCTCACTAACGCTAGAGATAGAATCCCTACTCTAGGCTGTGACCTAGGTCTTCTTTCCTTTGACCACTTTCTCGACCTCCACTTTGATAATCTTATTCTAGAGGTGACACTCATTGAGGCTTCGGTTGTCAATCTGGTGGGGGTCGCACCAGGGCTTACCATCGCGTTCACCAGAGCCTAATGTAAAGCTCTTGCCCTATGAGGAAGTGAGACGCTTGTCGAGATGGGTGTCAGTCATATCTTTAAAAACTTTCTTAGAATTATTTTTCTTGCCCTTACTTCCCTTGGCGTTCCTCTTGTGCTTGACGTTTGCCTTGTCGCCCTCGATCCAGGGTTGAGGGCACTTCATGCCCTGAGTCTTCTCCTTGATGAAGAGAAGCGTGTCTTCAGCCTTAGCGGACTCATTGATGATATTCATGAGCTCCTTGACCGTCTTAGGCTCCTGAATGGTGATATCTTCAACGCATCTCTTGCTCCTAATCCCCCGTGTGAATGCTTGTATGACGTTGTAGTCATTGACCCTAGGGATGTTGTTCTGGATATTGCTAAAGTGCTAAGTGGCATACAAACTCGCACAAGGTTTCATTCTCTATCTGCTCGCAATAGTAGAGATCGCTTTTCGTGCCAGGGCAACTGTATGTACCCTAGAAGTTGGCTTGGAATACATCGCATAGCTCATCCCATGAGTAGATTCTTCTCGTTGATAGGTTAGTCAACCATGTCCTGACTGCCCCTTTGAGGGCGGTAGAGAGGTAATTCGCCATTGCCTTGTTGTCCCCACCAGCCACTTGGATGGCCATGGTATAGATCTGGAGAAACTCAATAGGGTTTGTACTTCCATTGTATTTCTCGATCGTCCCAGAGCAGAACCTTGCCAGCCAGCTTATGTTCTGTAGATATGGAGAGAAGGCCAGACATCCGTTGATGGCTCCTTGCTTGGTTCCAGTAGCGTCAGGAGTTTTTCCCACAGAGATCAAAGATCGATCATGATTTTGTTGATAACGAGACTTTCCCTGATTTGATTGATGTCAGGACGTTCCCCAATTAGATCGATGAGGGGTAAACGAAGCCTCTTCAAAATCCATCAGGCGCCTTCACTGGTCATCGAAGATCTCGCATGAGTCACTGATCGGATGACCTTTGACTGGCTAGGTTCGGCGATGGTTGTTCGCCTGATCGTCATCCTGGCAAGCATTGTTCTAGGGGTTACACCTCTCCGAGCCTGGGTCAAGAGTTGTGACCCTAAGAAATCCCAGAGTAATCATAATTAGGGCCTATATATCAAGAAAAAATAATATATATTGGAGTCAGACTTATATAATTATATAAGAGTAATCCAAATTAGGATATATATATATATATATCAAACAGGAAAATATTATTGATAGCTCATTATTATGGACCCAGCTGGTCAACTGATTAGTCAAACAAAAGCCCTAAGAGCCCACTTACCAGCCCACTACCTCATGTTCTTTGCCTTAGCAGCACAGTTTCCCCCTCCCTAGTTCTCCCACAAGTTGTCGTGAGCACATCATTGCGCCCGGTTCGGATCATGACACATCATGCCACCCGCTTGTCATCTTCCCGCCCCCGCCCTGGAGCCCGGACAGCCTCCTATCTAGTTGGGGGACTACTTTTATGGATCACAATGGCTTTATTCATGATATTCTTATCTATCATTTTAAAAATTTATAATTCTTCCATTTTATTGAACAGAATTTTAACGAATTAGGTTTCTACTAACTAAAACTATGAAGTCATAGTTTTTCCATCCAAAAAGAGGCCTTTCTACTTTAAGCTCCACATTTCTAGATATTGTGGTAGTTCAACCATGGTTTTTTTGTTCGGGTATCTCTAGAATATGAGTGTGTGACTTGTTAGAATTGATCCTGTTGATAATACGTAGAAAGGGCCTGTTATCAAAATACAAGTCCTCCCCTTGAATTTAACGGTTGTTCTACTATTATTATGATTGTCCACTCCATCCCCCTCGTCATCTTCCTCCACTCCTGTCTTCCTTACCCCCAAATCTGAGTGGACCCAAGCGATGACAGGTGGATCCAAGCAGCGGTGCGGTGGATGGTAAACGACCGGTGGGCGAGTGCAACAACAGACTGAGCAGCGTGAAGTCAGGGTGGCTAGAAGTCAGTGCGAAGATGGTGCGTGATAATGTTGTCTTGGCACCAGGAGAACCGGTGTGAAATCAACAATGGTGACGATGATGTAGATCCATGGCGGCACTAGGTTAGTTCGATCCTCATCCTCTCTTCTTCTCCTCTCCACATGGCGTCCTGAGGGTGTCTCGACAGCGTCCCAAAGTTGATCCCAACCTTCAAATGGTTCGTTCAAACTGGGGTCATGGATCATGGCATCAACCATGACTCCTATGACTATGGTCTCCACATGCCATAGCATGTTCATCGATGCATCCAAGATAATTCCCTCTTTTTGTAGAACATGGTTTGTGAGCTCCACAGACCAAAAACACCCGCCATCTTTTTGAAGCTTGACATTGTCAAGGCGTTTGATTCGATCAAATGGGGCTACTTGCTCGAGGTCCTACAAAATTTTGGCTTCATGCCAAAATGGCATGAATGGATTTAAATGCTATTCAGTTCAGTCTCTTCGAGAGCCACTACGTGAGAAACAGACATGGGTGACGGGTGATGACAGTCATGGGTGACGGGTGCAGTAACCGTCACCCAGAACGCGTCACTAATGACGAGTCATTGGTGACGGGTACGGACCTTCACCAATGATGGACAAAAGTAATGGGTAATAACTGTTACCCGTCACCTATGAACATCTCCCATGTGCTAGGGAGAAACATATAGATGACAAGTGACCTCTTGACCCGTCACTCTAGTTACCCGTCACTTATAGCTTTCACCCATGTATTGGGGAGAAACATATAGGTGACAGGTGACCTCTTCACCCATCATTTATATCGTCTAATATGTGACGGGTAAATAGGTTACCTATCACTTATGGTTTTCACCCATGAACTGGAGAAATACAAAAGTGACAAGTAACCTAGGTTACCCGTCACTTATGGCTTTCACAAGTGATGGGTAGGCAGTTTACCTTGCACTTATGTGTCTCTTGCCCCGTAGGAATGAGCTATTTCCTGGCTGCATACTGGAATGTAGCCAGGATTTGGCAGCCATCTTCTCCCTACAAATAATAGCAACGCTTCCAAATACATATCGACAAACACACTTGTATAAGAACTCACTTCATCACAGAATTGGAAATATTACAAAGTTCAAATGAATTCCTTACAGAATCACAAATGTTACAAAGTTCCGATCAACTCATAATTACATAAGACTTCACAACCTTGGGCTTCTATAGTGGAACTCACCCCGTGGGTGGATGACTTCAGACACCATGAACTCAGCGGTCCATCATCGAATATCCGAGAGTGCACCCGCGTTGAGAAACATACACTTGTATTTCTTCATAATTTAACCCGTAATAACGTCATGTTATCATAAAATTAAACTAATTACCAAAATTAGTTACGAAAAATCTTGTATTGAACTTACATCAGGGGATTTGATATTCTTTGCTCGGAGCGTGAGGAGCATGTTCCACGTAGCATAGAATCCGCAAGTGTTGCTCGGTGGTTGTTGGTGTCACTGCTGAAAATAAACTTTACTATTAGATGAAAGGAAAAAAATAGCAACAGAGAATATTTGGTAATCTGTTTGGTAGCACTTACCGCATACCCAGTCTTGTGTATCAACCGGCGGCCGGCTTTCGTGTCGTAGTCAGGTTGAGCTCGAAGGTACTTGTCAACAGCCCTGCATAAAGAGGGATCGATTATGGAGCCTTTGAATGTTAGACAATTTTAATATGTCAACTAAGACAGACAGAACTTACGTGTCGAGGAGTTATTTTACAATGCTGTAATGACGCCATCTAAGTTTGCCTTTTGCAGATATTGGTCTTGACGAGTCAACATAGAACACTGTTGGGGGGAAAATAAACTAGCCTGAGGATAATGGTTGAAGATTACGATCCAGGTCCCTCCGGAGCCTTGATCTCCGGACCCTCCGTTAAAGGCTCGACCTTTGAAGTCATCAGATCCCTTCATAGTACCCCTTCGTACCTACGCAGCCTTCCCTTGGCTCAGCCAGCTCGGTCTACCGAAGGTCAACCTCCCAAAAACCCGACCTTCCGAAGCTCAGTCCCCCGAAGCCTCGGCCTCCTGAAGCCCCGGCCTTCCGGAGTCCTGCTTCCCAAAGCTTTCACCTCCTGGTTCCATGCCTCATGAGGCCCCAGCCTCAGGCTACTCAGGCTGCCCTCCTGAAGGCTACAAGGTGAGTCAGCAGGCCTGAGAAAAGATCTGCCGGAAGGGGAGCACCGGTCATGCTTTGCCTGCAAGGAAGTGACCGGTATTTAAAGCCTACGATAATGGACGACGCTTTGGCACTCCGACGTGATGGAGGCTATCTTGACACCCCTGACAGTGCAGTTTCAGGTCGCAAGTGGCGACCAACTCGCCGCACTCTAGGGGGCAGGCACCACGATAGTTACCACAGTGGATATTTATCTCCACCGATCGGGTAGAAAGTAGTTATCCGGGATAAGGCCCAGTAATTCGGTCAGATCCCAGATATTTGTACATTATGATAACTTGTACACCAAGCTACGCACGGTCCTATAAATAGGAGGCCATGGTCCTCTGGGCAAGGGACGAGCAAGAAAGTAAAAAAGACTACGCGGAGGGCGATACAGTAGCTGGCTCCTGAGCTATCGGAGGACGAGGAAGAGTCCGAGGAGGTCACCGGCGGGGTCTTCTCCCTCGCCTTCCTGGCCTTCTCCTTCTCCGTTGGCTCCACAAACTCCTGCTCGCTCCCCCCCCACCCGCAGGAGATCCAAGTCGATCTCCTCATCATCATCGGAGTTATCGATGATCTCGACAGGCATGGCCTCCCCAGCAAAGGTTGTGCTGGAGCGATGGGCAACCGCCTCCCCTACAGAGATGGAAGCGGCGTGGCCACTGACACCTCTGCCAATGATCGAAACGGTCTGACTCCCGTAGAAGCCATCGAGATCATCGACATCTCCGAAGAGGATAAGGAGGAAGGTGATGCCATACTCAAGTCAAGGTTAATTGCTCACTCGTGGGGCTGTGGAGACTCCAGCCGGGTAACCCCAGCTTTATACCTGGGCCAAACAGCCATGTAGGTTCGGAAGATGAAGCGGCACCAACACCGTCGTGTCCCCCATTGAATGCTTGAGGGGGGGGGGGGGGGGGGCGTGGCCATATTTGGGTCATTCCTTCAACACATGGCAGCGCTCCACGATGAATGCCTCGTTTTTTCGCACGGACATCCCATCACATTAATAACACAAACCCCTTTCAGCACGTGACAGGGGCGTGGGCACAAGACCCTAAATGACCCCCTGCATTGTCCAGTCAGAACGCTGTAGTGGCACGTCTTATCCTGCCAGGCAAACGTGTGGGATCCTCCAATCCCACACGTAACCTCTACTCTAGCGACCTCAAAGGGTAGGAAGAACCATACCGAAGGAATCCGGATAACCTATATCGGTTTCAACATGGACCCCGGAAGTACACCACATTCATTGACGTCCCTCTAACCAGGGGTCCCTACACCGCGCATGATAGCTCTAGCAAGCTCCGGGGCAGATCGCCACCACCAGTATGCCATCAGCCTTGGGCTCACCATCGACATCCACGGTTTCTAAATAGAAAAACTTCTTAAAGGACAGGGAATTGCCATCAGGCATCCTTTATGTTATACCAGGCTGGGGTTGGTTTTTTCTCTGCATCCTCTTCCCCCTCCGAAACATTGGGGCTCAAGAATGAGGGGGTATTATTGGGGGCAAAATAAACTAGCCTGAGGATAATGGTTGAAGATTACCATCTAGGTCCCTCCGGAGCCTTGATCTCCAAACCCTCAGTTAAAGGCTCAACCTCCAAAGTCATCAGATCCCTTCACAGTACCCCTTCATACCTACGAAGCCTTCCCTTGGCTTAGCTAGCTCGGTCTGCCGAAGGCTCAGCCTCCCAAAAATCTGATCTCCCGAAGCCTCAGTCCCCCGATGCTTCGGCCTCCTAAAACCTCGGCCTTCCGGAGTCCTGCTTCCCAAAGCTTTCACCTCCCAGTTCCATGCCTCCCGAGGCCCCCGCCTCGGGCTGCTCGGGCTGCCCTCCCGAAGGCTACAAGGTGAGTTAGCAGGCCTTAGGAAAGATCTGCAGGAAGGGAAGCACCGGTTGTGCTTTGCCTACAAGGAAGTGACCGGCATTAAAAGCCTAGGCTAATGGACGCCGCTCTGACACTTTGGCGTGATAGAGGCTATCCTGACACCCCTGACAGTGCAGCACCGGGCCGCAATTGGTGATCGGCTCGCCGCACTCTAGGGGGCAGGCACCACGATAGTTACCACGGTGGATATTTATCTCCACTGATCGGGTAGAAAGTAGTTATCCGGGATAAGGCCCAATAATTCGGTCAGATCCTAGATATTTGTACATTATGATAACTTGTATGCCAAGCTACGCACAGCCCTATAAATAGGAGGCCATGGTCCTCTGGACAGGGGACGGGCAAGACAGCAAAAAAGACACAAAGGTGAAAACACACCAAGTCACGGTGTGATACTCCTCCTAGAGTGATCCATTTTTTCTACCATCAATACATTCATGGTGTTCCTTCCTCTTAAACTTCATCTCCAAGCTTGAGTCTCCTCCTTAGAAGAAACTCTCACCGTACTTTCTAGGGCAAGGTGAACTCTTGCTCCAACAAACACCAAGTCCCACTTGAGGAAAATGTTAAGTAAGATCCAATGGCCACCGGTGTTGTGGGCGCCCATCAGGTACTTCACTTTTGATTATTGTTGCATTTCCCTGGCCACATGATTCACAGCATAGTCGGGATGAAGTTGGATGACTAATATTGTAATGGCTTCAGGGTCAAGAAATGCGACAGGATCCTTGTTCTTCATTGTTTCTTTCATCAAGTGTCTACAGATAAGAACACAGTTAGATTCAAGATTGCATGTTATTAATTAATGAATATCCAGTATCAAGGGACTTACATGTGAAGACCCATAATAATGATACGTCCAGGCCATCAAGGTTGAAGAGGTTGTATAAGTCATTGAAACCCACAATGAAGTAGTCGTCTTGATCACTTAAGAAGTGTTGTCGTTTGTACTGTACGACTATGGATGGAACATTGCTATCTCTACAAGCCTGTATGTAGTAATTATGCAGGTCGATACATGCTTTTCCTGCTCATGCTAGCTCATCTACCGTCATCATGTGCTTCCCATATTTGAATTTCATGTTGGCCTGAGTCCACACTGGTGCAATGTCCGTGGACTTCTTCACCGGTACAATGGACTTTGACATCGCCGGTACAATGGGCTTTGACATCTCTGACAGGGGCTTCTTAGAGCCTTTCTTCTTGACCTCCTTTTCCTTCTTCTTTTTTGGGCTTCCTGGGGAAGAAGGAGAATGCGGTGAAGCTGACTTCTCTGGAGGAGGCAAAAGCAATGAAGCTGCCTTCTTAGGAAGTGAGCAACGTGGAGGTGGTACACTTGGAGCTCGTCCAGACTGGGATGCACTAGAGACCACGATATCGCCCCTCTTCCACTGGATCCTTTGATGAAGAGCTTCATCAAGAGTTATGACTTCCTCATTGGGGGGGACCTCCAACACGTGATCGGTAGCATTGCTATGTACCATATCCACCGTAACCACAGCATAGCCTGCACGTATTGGGATCGTATGAAAGATATGAATGCCTGGAAGCACCTGGCCCCTTGCAACCTCGATGTGACACCCGCCAGGCCTAATTACAAGGTTGCAGGGTGTGGGCCCTTCTAGCAGGTCAATTGTATCTAGCTCAGTCTCAGCAACAGCTACTTGTTGCTCAACCTCCCTGGAGGCGCAGCTACTCTTCCTTGCAACTCCAGGGCTAAAATCCTGTGTCATGGAAATCTGTATTCCCTTTGCTGCAAGCTGCCCCATGATACTTGAGTAAACTTTCTGGGTGATGTCCCATGTTAATGCATCCACGTCCACTACACCCGATCTCTTCCTCTTCTTGTACATCTTGTTGTCTTCGGGAAAGCCATATTTCTAGCCCTGGGAACTTGATACACCTCACACTCGACCTGGGTGCTCTGGGTTTCCTAGCACCGCTATGAGAACATGATGTTCCCTGACCCCGGTGAAAGAACCTTGGTTCTTTTTCTTTGACTTTTTCTGCGACTGCCTGGGTTTTGCTGTTTCTAAATGTGATTTCCCCGCTATTGGACAGCTCACCCCTTGCACACAAATATGACTGAGATCGTCCCGGGAATTGATTTCAAGGATTCTCACGGCCTTCACTAGCTAATTTCTCATCCTCTGCCTGCCATTTCGTCCTTTCCCAGCGTACCCGGCTGCGCCGGTCCTGTGGTCATGCTTGTTCTTAGCCCGAAGCTGCTTCTTCTTCTCACTCTCCTTCTTGAACTGCTTTGAGCTCTTCATCTGCACAAAAGCATCCCAATCTTCTAGTTTCAAGTGCTTGTAGCTCTCGAAGGGTGCCACCCCTTTTGCTAAGTACTGATTAATAAGCTTGCTCTTAAAGCTTTAGTGAAGTTTCGCGATTGCTTTCATTGCTGCATTGACTGCAGTATTCTTTTGATGCTTTCTCATATTTCCAGGGTACTCCAAATACTCCATGATGACATTATTCAACAAGTCCCTCTTCGCTTTGTCACTGAGGTCATCAAACTTAGTCGTTATTGGCACCCTCACCTGAGCAATGAGCCCTGTGACCCTCCGAAATCTATTCAGGGCCTTTTCATCTGTAGGCAGCCCATCAGCATCAATTCCAGAGATGATAACCTTGTCTGTCAGCTACTATGTTTGTGTCCTTGGCTTTTGGGCTCGTGCAACACTACCAGCTGTCTGGCTTGGAGACTGCGCTGCCGCCATCTAGAGAAAAAAAAGTGGAGTTGACATAAACAAAGAACATTCCTCCATTCAACAAGTATAAAATGTATTGACTCGCTCGCATCAATACCTCTCGGTGGGATTGCATTCTTCATCACTTGCCCGATGTCGGCTCTCCCGATTCGGTGATGGGTCAAGGCTCAGGCTGTGATACTGGCTTTCCTTGCTGCTGGAGGGGGACGCTGGGTGCAGGCTTGGGCTCCTATTTGCCCTATCTTGTGCCGGGGGGCCCTCTAGTGCTAGCGTCCTCTATGCTTTTGGTTTCTCAAGGGTGACAATCTTATTCTACCCCATGGAAATCAAGTGTAGTATATTCTGTTCTCAATAGTGGAAAGAAAAGGAAACAAGGCTAATGTCTAAAACAATGATTGAGTAGCAGGTTGATATTGCAAATGAATTGCTCTCAGAACACTACAGCTGGCATCAGGACTCAGAGTTCTTGCTCCCTAGCTGTTACATAGACATATCATCAACTAGGCATGCATCTAAGTTCTCAACTAGTTTCCAAAACCCGAACATAGCCCCCTAGAGATAAAACATCATGGAAGCTCACGGGAGAATTAACTCAACAGGATTTCCAGGTGCATAGACACACAACAAGTGAACACTACCAGTTCATCTCCAGGAGCTGCCAAAGCCAACGAAAACCTAAAGAGTAATCAGGTCAAAACTATTGTACTTAGCATGACATTCCCAAACTCAGATCAACAATTCATCATCGAGTAATATAGTGCTCGCAACCATACTACTCAGATCGGAAATAAAGTTTAGTATATTCTTTACACATGACATGGAAACAACATATGAAACATATATGAAATTGCTCAAAGATCTAACAGTAAGCATGAAACATATACGAAATTGCTCTCAGACTATGTACAACAATTGGCCCCAAGACATTAAATGTCCTGCCCCCTCATTGTTCTATTGAACTCATCATCAATTGAGCTATTACCTAAGTTCTCAACTAGCAAATAGAGCCTGAACAAAAATCAAAAGAGTGTCTGGACAATGCTGCTATGATCAAACGAGGGCCTAGAACTAAACATACTTAGCCAAGACAAAACTAATAGTAGCATATATCAAAAATAAAACTGACAGTAGCATCATCACAAGCCTATATCTGAGCCCAATTTCAGTTCAACTACAACATCACATAGCAACACTCCAAAAACAACTCAGAATGTATCACCAACACACATGTCCAGAGCAACCACTCAGGCCTAAATGCTATTGTGCTTAGATAATGAGCTCAATTTCAGTTCAACAATATCATCATAGAGAAATACTCCAAAAACAACTCACATAAGAGAGCCTCATCACAGAAGAGAGCATCATCACATAGCATCACTGTAAAGAGCATCATCACAGAAGAGGAAAACTCATTAAGTGGGGAGGAGGACGCCGGGGAGGAGGTGGCCGGGGAGGAGGAGGCGGGGGAGGAGGTGGCAGGTGCATCGGGGAGGAGGTGGTCGGGGAGCAAGAAGCCGGTGGGTCGGAGAGGAGGTGGCCAGGGAGGGGGAGGCCGGGGAGGAGGAGAGCTCGGAGTCGGTGAGGTGCGGGGATCAGCAAGGAGGTGGCCGGGGAGGAGGAGGTCGGCACGGAGGAGAGCTCGGAGTTGGGGAGGCATGGGGAGAAGACCAGGGACGACGATGGTCATGGCGGCGGTGAACCCTAGCTCGTGAAACCAAAAACTTAGCCAAAATGAGAGTGCGCACGCGCGGGGAAGAGCTGGGGTATATATACATATAAGTAATAGGTGACGGGTGATAAATGTCACTCGTCACCTATGAGTATTACCCGTCACTTATTTGAAGTAAAAAGGTGATGGATGTCAATGTCACCCATCACCTTTTACTTCGACTCGGCCACATGCGCATAAGTCATAGGTGACGGGTGATAAATGTCATCCGTCACCTTTTACTTCGACTCCACATGCGCAAAAGTCATAGGTGACGGATGATAAATGTCACTCATCACCTTTTACTTCGACTCGGCCACATGCACATAAGTCATAGGTGACGGGTGATGAATGTCACCCATCACCTTTTACTTTGACTTGGCCACATGCGCATAAGTCATAGGTGACGGGTGACGTCATACTCATAGGTGACTCGGCCACATGCGCATAAGTCATAGGTGACGGGTGACGAATGTTACCTGTCACCTATGAGTATGACCCATCACATTTTGACATTAATATTACAAATTCAAATAACTTGTGACTTAAAATTCAAATTTGACATTAAAATTAACAATTCAAATAACTTAAAAGTCAAATTTGACATTAATATTACAAATGTGACATCAATATTACAAATTTGACATTGAAATTCAAATTTGTCGTTTCCGTGCTTTCTTGACATGGATCCCTTCGTTGTGGCCGGGGCGGATGTATGGAGTTTCCTCGATCAGTGAAAGGCATGGCATAACTGCAGTAGAAAAAGGGGGAATTTCATTGAATTGATTGAACTCATCAACGATGTTTGCAACTCCGACGATGCGTCTTTTCCCAGCGAGAACCACAAGGCGTTTCTTCTTTGTTGTGTCAGTCACATAAACGATTTGGCGAACATCTTTAGCAAGTACGAAGGGTTCAGACTTGTATCCGACATGTTTGAGATCAACGCTAGTGTACCCATACTTGTCATTAGTGACGCCCTTTGCCCCATGTACCCAACAACACCGAAACAGGGCTACCTTGAATACCATGTAGTTCAGCTCCCAGATCTCCTCTATTTGACCATAGTATGTGCCCCTCTGCATGTCGTTGTCATAAGCATCTATACGGATACCACTGTTCTAGTATATGCTCTTCTCATCTTGGGCAACTGTGTAAAATGTGTATCCATTTATATCGTACCCTTGATATTTCATAATTGTGTATATAGGGCCCGATGCCAATTTTTTTATCAGAGCACTTGTAGGAATACTCAATGGCCTAATTCGATCTCGGAACTAAGTCGTGAACCTTCACATATGTTTCCTCGCAACCCAAGCTTTGGTATGCCCTAGATTCTCTTCAAGCAGCATCTATTTGTGCTCATCGACATATGGGCACACTTCGCTCATTTGTTCCAGCACGAGGAAATGAGCTTGGTCGTAAGCCTTCGGATCAGGAGTTATTGCCATCTTCCCCAGAACTTCCACACCTGTGAGCCTCCCCTCATGGAGAGACTTAGGCATGCCAATTGGGTTATTTGGGTCACTGTAATTAACAAACCACTCCAATGCCTCCTCCATCGCGTAACCTTGCAGGATGCATCCCTAAGGAAAGGTTCGATTCCTTACGTATGACTTGAGAATGCCCATATATCTCTCATATGGAAACATGTGATGCAGGAACACGGGGCCAAGGTAGTGTATCTCCTTCACAAGGTGAGAAGTGAGATGTACCATGATATCGAAAAATGATGGTGGGAAATGCACCTCAAGAATACATAGTCTCAACATGTCTTCTTTCTAGCTCCTCCAACGAGTCTGGATCGAGCACCTTTTGTTCAATTGCATTGAAGAAAAAGCACAGGCTCAGGATAGCCTCACGAACCTTTATTGGGAGGATGTTCCTAATAGCTACCACAAACAGTGGCATCATCATCATATGGCAATTATGGGACTTCATCGTGGAAAAATTCATTTTCAGCTCTTTCACCGAGACAAGTCTTGCGATGTTGGATGAGTAACTGGATGGAACTTTCACACTGTGCAAGAACTCACAGAATTCTTTTTTCTCCTTCCTGGAGAGAGTGATAGTTGCTGGGGGTAGGTGTTTTCCTTTGTCCGTATCTTGTGCATGGAGCTCCGGCCTTAAGCCCATTTTTTCAAGGTCAGCTCGTGTGTTCTCATCATCCTTTCATTTTTCCTTCATTTGGAGTAATGTATTGATCAAACTCTCGCAGATATTCTTCTTTACATGCATGTTGTAGATAGAGTGGCGAACATCTAATTTTTCCCAATACTCTAGCTTGAATAGTATTGATTTCTTGTTCCACGTTCCTAACTGTTCATCATCCTTAGAGGATTGATTTTGCTTCCCAAGGACAATATTGATATTCTTAACCTGATTGCAAACATCTTCCCCACTGAAATGCCTCGGAGGTAACGCTTTCTCTCTTGTGCACTCGAACTGCTTGTCCATGTTTCGGTACGGGTGCTTCCTAGAAAGGAAATGTCGATGCCGCATGTACACTATTTTCTTTGAGTTGTTCATCCTCAAACTGCATGTGCCATCTAAGCAATGGGGGCAAGCTTCATCTTTTCTTTTGCTCTAACCTGACAAGTTACGAAGTGCTGCAGGCAGATCATTGATGGTGACAAACAACATGGTGTGCAAGGTGAAGTACTCTTGCTTGTACTGATCCCAAACCTCGACGCCTTCCGACCAGAATTTCTTAAGATCATCGACTAAAGGCCTAAGATACACATCTATATCGTTACCAGGTTGTTTCGGTCCTAATATTAAGATTGACAACATAATGTAATTCTGCTTGGTACAAAGCCAGGGTGGAAGGTAGTAGATTGACAATACAACAGGCCAGGTGCTATGTGAGATACTCATGTTACCAAATGGATTCATGCCATCTGTGCTTATAGCAAACCTAATATTTCTCAATTCTTCAGGAAACCAACCAAATATGGAATCAACGATTCACCACTGAGTGGAATCTGCCGGGTGGCATATCATTACGTCGCTCTTACGACCCTCCTTATGCCAACTCACCAATTGAGCCTCCTTTCTGTTCGCAAACAGACGCTTCAGACGGGGAATTACAGGAAAATGACACACCACCTTCCTAGGACCACCTTTACTTTTCTTGCCCTCGTCCATGTCACCACCATCATTTCTACGCTTATGTCGATGGGTTCCACACACTGGGCATTGATCCAGCTCTGCATACTCTCCACGAAACAAGAAACAATCTTGCTTACATGCATGTATTTTTTTCTATTTTTAGTCCTAAAGGACAAATTATCTTCTTCGCGTCGTAGATGCCCTCGGGCACCAAGTTCCTCTCCGGTAGCATGTCCCTTAGCAAATCTAGCAATGCTTCGAAACTCTTATCAGTCCAACCATGGGTTGCCTTCAGCTGTAGAAGCTTTATGTTCCTAAATATCCGCGTGTACTTCTCCTTACAGTTGGGATAAAAGGGACATTTGGAATCTCGCACAAATTCCTAGAATTTAGCAAACTCACCATTGTTATACTCGTTGTGCCGCTCGACATCCCGCACCATCTGGTCCACATTCTCCATAAAACCCTCAAGATCATTATCATTCAAACATAATATGTCCTCATCCCTGATATCATGATCAATTTCACCGGGTGTAAGTCCTTGATCCACACTGTCGCATGGAGGGCCCGATCCATCTCTCCGTGGTTAAGGCCTTCTTCGCCATGTTTGTTTCAACATGTATAATTCTCTTTAAATCCATGCATGACCAAGTGTGCATGGAATTGTCTGATTTCAAGAACTTCTTTTTATTCCTGCAGTCGCGACACGGACAATACATTGCCGTTTTACCACGATCTTTCAAATCCATCAAGGCAGCACTCATGAAATGCTTCACCCCGCTCAAGTACTCCGAACAAGTCCAGGTCTTGAGGTATATCCAACTTGTGTCTGTCATCTACAATTAATGTAAAAACATTTATTCTTCATTAATAATGACCTTAACTTCGTGGTTAAGCATGCGATTAAAAATTCCCTATAAATACACTAGATCTATGACATCTTGCGGTACATCGGACAAATCTAATATCAAATCTTACATAAATACAACTCACTTGTTCTAAGATTTTGGATAAACATCCAAAATAGTCGATTACAACTCAAAGCACAACAAATCTACCAATTAGGGTTTAGAGGAGAGGAAAGGAGGAGGAAAGGAGGAGATGCGAACCTTCAAAGACCTAGCACCAATTCAAACTTCAAATCAACAAGATATTAGAGAATACTAGAGGAGCCGATGAAAATCACCAGCTACTATGCAGGCGGCACTGTACAGTAACTGCTCGCCTGCACAGTGGCTGGCCAGCTCTTAAAACAGAGTTGAGTAATAGGTGACGGGTGATAAGGTTACCCGTCACCTATTAAGAGTCATAAGTGACGGGTTGAATTATAACTCGTCACTTATAATTGGCCCAGGAAGACCCATCACCTTTGCCAAGTTATAAGTGACAGGTCATAATATGACCCATCATTTATTACTGTTGCAGGGTTACCCGTCACCTATGACCAAATCATAATTGACAGGTTTAGTTATTACCCGTCACTTATGTTATTGGTGACAGTTAATATTATGATCCGTCACCTGTTATCTGGTATTAGTGACGGGTCTATAAATAGGCGCGATGCGAGATGATATAAGTGACGGGTCGCGTAATGACCCGTCAATAAACTGTGTCTCCTATACCCGTTTTTCACGTAGTGAGCAATTATTAAACAGCAGATTGGAGCAACGATTCCAACATCAAGGAGGTTAGACAGGACGACCCGCTATCACTAATGCTTTTCTCTTGACCATCAACCCGTTACATAGAATCCTTGAATTCGCAACTGAGCAAAGCCACGTATCCCATGCTGGCCAAACCGCTGCCAGGTTACGAACCTCGTATGCGGATGACATGACACTCTTTATACGGACAAAATGTAATGAGATCACAGCGGTCCGCCAAATTATTGACTCCTTCGAAATGTCAACCCGCCTAGTAACAAATTTCCAGAAAAAGCTCTATTCATCCCACCTGATGCGATGACATTGACCTCACTGTTTTCCCATTGCCAAAATAGGCAAAAAATAAAATAAAAGATATGGATGATATTAGAAGGTCCATCCTTTGGAAAGGCGAGGAGAAAGCGAACATAGGCTGGACAAGCGACGTCACTGCCTGGTAAATTGGAGATGCTGCTGCAGACCCAGGAAGCTAGGTTGTTTGGGCATTCTTGATCTCTAACGGTTCATCCGGGCACTTTGCCTGCGGTGGCGTTGGCATTCCTGGACTTGGGACTAGAAGCCTTGGATCGGCACCGACGTCGCTTGTGATACCACATATAGAGCGTATTCGAGGCCTCCACTGTAATAACAATTGGAGACGGGAACAAAGCAAGATTTTGGCTTTGACCGTTGGCTCAATGGTGTGGCACCGAAATACATTGCACCCTCACTCTTCGCTCAAGTGGTCTGCAGAAAAACAGCTACCGAGGTACAGAACAATAGGTGGATCAGCATGGTCTGGCGCTACATCACCGCTCCAACGCACCTTGCAAAGTTCGTGGCACTCTGGGTAAGGTTGCAACAGATCAACCTAAGTCTGGACATCCCCGATGCCATCTCATATGGACGGCCGTGGCGAATACACATCCAAATCAGCATACCTTGCACTATTTCGTGGCTCCGTGCAACCTTTTGATGCAAATATTATATGGAAGGCAAAATCATAAAACAAATGCAAGTTCTTCGCATAGGCCATGATAAAAAAAAAAATCAACTGCCGACAACCTTGCAATCAATGGCTGGTCACATCAACCAAATTGCCCACTATGTTATAGCCATCCCGAGACGGCCATGCACCTTTGTCTCCTATGTCCTTTTGCCAAATCGGTTTGCCATAGGGTCCTGGCCATGAAAAATTTCACTCCAACGGTAGCTTTTGATCTGGCAAACTACACAAGCATGGCCGAATGGTGGCATCAAATATCAAAGAATGAAACCGAAGAGTTTTCCGACATAAAATGCTCATGCATCAAGAAGTTGCCAACATTACGGTCAAGGACATCTCCCAATGGAGAAAGCGCTCTTTGTAGTATCATAGCATTTTTTCGCTCTTCATACCGCCCCATGTAGTGATATTTGTATGGCGCGAGTAGTTAATCTTCATACCAAGCCCTAAGAAACAGAGTTCCATGTTGTATACTTTCTAAAACTTCTCTCTTAATTGATTCGGCAGAGCTCCTGCCACGTTTATCAAAAAAATACATCAGCTTCAGTCGTTAGTATTTTGTCCCCATTCATCAATTAATATCTGTATGAGAATATTGAATCTGAAAAGAGATTTACTTACGTGGTAGCCGACGCATGGGTGAACAGAGAAGAGAGATGGTGGGCTCATTGCAACCTCTAAGAGACAATATTTTTTACAGCATTTATCTGTTTAGCGATTCCATTGAAGCGTGTCAATAGTAAAAAAAATATCCTTAACAAAATGAGATCAATTATGAATGTGTTTTCATTACATAAGTATTAAATTAGTGAACCATATGTTGTAAATTAGTGATGGGTTGTCTTTGACCGGCTTTGACTAGGGTGGGAGGTGAGTTAGCTCACGAGTGGCTCGAGCTCAGGTGGAATACTAAGGGTGGCAGTGAGCCGGGTCGGATCAGGGCCCCACAGGTGTTTGACTTAGCAGGGGCAAGGTTAGATGTTAACTTCAACCCACGGGGCCATCAGGTCGGGATCTCGATTCCAGGCAAGTCTGGGGCCAGGGCAGTTATTGCACCCGAAATAGGCCTGGTGATATTGAAATGAAATGAGGCATTTTAGCAAGGTTCAACTGGCCAGAGGTGAGAAGGCCCAAACAGCAAACACACTTCTAGAACATGTGTGGTCCACGCAGCCATCGCTGCCACCATGTGGTTACCGCACGTTGTTGCCGCATGTCTTCGCCACGCCATTGAGGAAGACAGGCCGCTAGCGACCACTACACGAGGTCAAGGAAGACAGGCCATTGCACACCATCATTGCACTGTAGCCATCGCTGCACGAGGTCGAGGAAGACAGAATGCGCAATAGATCTAAGTAGAGTTGTGGCGTGTTTCAGGTCCACTGATGGGTCTCGGGTCCCCATCGGGGCTAGGGTCATTTTGCACTTGGTAGCAATTTCGGGGACGAGTCGGGTTTGATGTATCGGGTTTTAGGTCAGTGCAGCCTCACTCCACCTAGCTCCAACCCGACCTGTTGCCACCCTTGTGGAATACCTAAAGAGCAAGTTATCACATTGACCTCCTCCACCATTGATGGCTCCAACTATGATTTCATTGACCTCCATGTTTTCGTTGGATGTTGTTGACTATGCATTCATGAATATAGAGCATGTTTAGATCCTGTCTAGAATGTGTGGAGTCAAGACTTGATATGCTAAGCAAGAGAGAGAAGCCACATCCAGGGAACATACTGAGCCAGGATGAAAGATGTGAGGCAGAAGTAAGCCATAAAGCCGTCTCCTTCTAGTTCGCTTCATGATGAATAGAGTGAAGCTCTTGTGAGGCGACACCTAAGTTGCTCGAGGGTCTATCCTGTGTTTCCACTGGGCAGCACCCCACCACCAGCTTCCTTCACCTCCACTGAGTCTAGTCTCTCCCTCACAACCCCTTTGTTGTTATCACTGCTCCTCCAAGCCATGCCGTCTCTGAGTTGAGCTGCCATTCATCCACTTTACCGCTACTTGGGCATCCATGGCTTATCAGTCATTGTGCCTCTACTCTCCGACGTCGTAGGCCATCATATTTGCGCTTCCCCAACCAGATCTCAGTAGGGGAGCTAGCGATTTGGACATGCCATAGGGGGGCATCTCTGCATCGCCTTTCAACAATCACCACCCTAGTTACCCTTTTTCTGCAACCTGATGCCAGCCCATTAGCTAGAGCACCATACCATGGTGGTCCTACCATGACCCTGCAACTGCTGCCACTCGCGCCATCACCTCCAGAGGTCGTGGCTTCCACACTCCTCCATCGCTCCCCTATGCCACCTACGGATCTAGGTGGCTACCTCCTCAATTCCACTCTGTCACCGCCTTGATCCTGGCCATTGGCTCAAGATGAGGTTGATATGGTGCCTTTAGTGCCTGAGATTTACACCCAAAGCGGATCTCCACCGCCTTTCTCCTATGCAGCAATCACCAAACTCCCACCTCCAACAACTCCAGACTTCAAGTCCATCATTACTGTGCCAATCTAGCATCAAATAAGCGAAGGTGAAGACGTTTAATCCCCTTTAATTAGCTCCTCAACTCCACACCGAAGCCGCACATCCACTCAGAGCAACTCGTGAGAATATTTTCATCAAGATCAAGGATGGATCAAAGTGAAAAGCAGGCACTGGGTGCAACAGGACACTTGATCCAATGAGGAGCATAGTTCATGGGCCATGACTTTGAGGGGTTTTCAAGTCCAAATCTTTGTAGGAGAACTCAAGGACGTTGTTTCATCTGCCTTGCCTTAGACTACAATGCTTCATCGTGCTGAGACCTGGTGAAGTGCTGTGGCTCTAGCCACCACGAGCGGAACTGCCGCCCTCCAATAGAAGTATGCCTACGACCATTGTGTGATCATCATGGCTACAATAATGATAACTTCGATGCCCACAATAACCACGAACTCGTCGGCCATGACTTTGAGGGGTTTTCAAAGGTTGTGGGCATTAATGAGGTGCACCTAGAATGTGAGCACTCGTCGCGACAACATCATCGCCAAGGTGCAGACCAATAGATGGGTAGCCAACATCGCATGATCTCCTTTGTGCCTAAGCCATCCTTTCTGTCCAAGGATGGACACATAACAAAGTCTGACATCACCATGAGCAAGTCTATGCATCAACAAATCCCCTCCATGCTAAGATGTGGGAGCTCCAAGATGCAACCAAGCGGTGGATGGCCATTGTTGAGGACTTTGTGCTCCAAGTTGGGAGCATGGCCGACAGGCAGCGCACCTATTTTGCCTCTCTTCTCCTGACTAACCATGTGAGTGGGGATCAAGTGTGATGCCATTGTGTCTCTCCTCGCCTTGTGTTGCATGTGTTAACATGGTGCAGACGCTAATGCCAAACTGCGTCGATGCCCCTTCGGCCATGTGCGAAGGCATGATAGCTACTTCACCATCAGTGTTTTGATCGTGATCATGATCATAACACGATGAACAATGTAATAACTGTTGATGTAATAATTGTTCATCTCTCTTTTATATTGGGTGAGTGGGGGTATTTATAGGTATATCTCAACCACTCCCATTGTCATTACATCTATACCCCTTATCTACAGGAATATTCCTACTAACACTAGGGAATATTTTAGTGTATCTCAAGGGTACTATGGTCATTATCTACCTATATTGCCCTAAGCAACCAAATCTCAACACGTGTCTTGGGGGACCCACATTGGACCCTTCGTTAGGGTTACTAATGATCTCCCTTCACCCATTTCATTGTCGAGTTCTAGCTAACTTGCAGGTCCCTCTTTAGGTTAGCCTTCATTCTATCACTGAAGGTGCTCATGCCACCTTCCTTCGGCTTTAGGGCTTCGCTGGACCCTTCATCCTTAAGCTTTGTTGCACCCCTTTTTCCTCAGGGCTTCGCTACACTCTTTGTACTTTGGGCTTCATCGCACCCCTTCGACCTCAGGACTTCGCTACACTCTTCGTCCTTTGGACGTCATCGCACCACCTCAGCTTTTGGGCTTCACCTTCAAGCTTCGGTCCTTGGGTTTTGCTATGCCTTCTCGAGCCTAATTCTTGCATAACATAAAGGGAATTATCCCTACCTTGACATTAGCCTCTCTGTTTTGGTTTTTGGGATTTGACCATTGTGGTCAAAGTCAATGAACAGGGGCCCACGCAGTACCATTCCCCCAACAGTGGCCCATTTGCGGTTTTTGTCCTGACTTTGGGGGGCCAAAGCTGAGAATCTTTAGACAGTGGGTGGTACCCTTGCCTCGGTCTCCCCCTTTAGCTACACAAAGTAAATTCCCAAAAACGGCAAAATTAACCTGTTATAGAACAAAGGACATGAAAAATATAGGCATATATATTAAATAAGGGCATACCCCTCCACTGTCATGCAGTGAAAGCAAAACACAATACATTCATTATCCAATGGCGCTAACCTTCTAATTACATGCTAATAGTATTCAAAATATAGTCCCTACATGACCTATACAACATATCTATGCGTTGCGCGAAGGGTGAATGCTTCTCTTTTGCCAAAGCTACCTACTCCAAACTTGGAATAAACCAAGTTCCTGGTGCCCACTGATGTGCTTCGGAGATAGCCTGGCTGATGGCCAGGACATTCGCTGCAACATCCCACTACCAGACGTGATACTGGGCTCCATCACGGCTGTCAAGCTAGCTAAGGAAGTGGATGCAGCCTTTGTGAAAGCCCACGAGGTCCCTATCCCCTGCGAGGATGTACCATGTGTCATCCCAGCTCTACAGTATTATCTTCTCATGGAGTTCTCGGGTCGCGATCCAGTTTATGCAACCTGCGAGGTTCCAGTGCCCATTGTTAAGCACATTCCGGTCTTCACAGCTATGCGGTGCCTTCGAGGGTGAAGTCCATCAGATGCCGTCTGGTGGTGGAACCCAGAGCATGTTTCTTCGGAGGAGGATTACATGGCTCCTTGCCCGAATGTTCCATGCAGGTTCTCCTCCTTTGGGCCATATCCGTGCCCATAGCTCCTCTGCCAGCTCCGATGTCTAGCCATCCATACTACCAACTTGCCACCATGATGCATCCTCTAAGTACTCTCCAAATGTGATATAGCAGTTGTAGTATGCATAGATGATAATAATTCTTTCATAATTGGCCCCCGGCTTCAGGCGTATGAAGAAACCATTCGGGTTCTGATAGTGGGCTCATTCCGGTAGCTAGGGTAGCACAAAAACCGATCTAGTTAGTGGGTTTACGACTTTGAAAGAGTCATCATCGCAGATGAACCCTAACAAGTAGCTCCCTTCAAAGGTCCTGACTTGTGTTATGCGCCCTATGAACGAAGGGACTTGAATAATGAAAGTTCACTCCTCGGTCAACAAGTAGAATGACATCTCACCTGACTCATGGACTTCATTCATCTAGAGGACCCAGGGGTGAACTACGAGTGCTCTTTGTGACAGACGTTGTTGCACCACCCAGAGCAAACTGCCCTAAAGGACACAAAGTCCCTTGACTCATCAAAGTAGTCAATGATGACACAAAGGGCTAGCTATGAAAGGTCTGCCCACTCCATGACTACCTTGTTGGGGCTTTGTTGAGCTTTTAGCATCACTGGCTAGATGGCGTGCAATAATGTTGGATGGGCGTGGAGCTATGTGAGGTTCATGGCAGTAAGTTTTGTATTTATATGCGGCTGATTGGGACGGTTTTAGGGTGTGAAGAGTCGCATGTCACTTGGGGTTAAGTGGTATGATTTTCCATGGAAGCCCATGCGTCTCTGAATAAGGGCTTATGAGGGGAAGATGGCTCGGAATAAAAAGGAAATTGGATTCCGAGGAAGGCCATATGTGGACATGAGTCTTGGCATCGACGTGAAGCTCAAGACCATCACACTGGTCATGAAGCATCTTGGCTTTCATGGCCTTGCTTAAGAGTATTGTGCAACTGCACGTAGTCCGCTCTCCTTCAGCTAGATGTTCGAAGTGGTGCCTAAGAAATCTTCGAGCGAACTTCAAGTTTTTAAAATACATATTGAAGGGGCCCCAGGTAAGTGTCCTCGTGCATTTAATATCCCCCTTTTTTTGAGATGATGTGATTACTCACCTTTTATGATAGGAAGTGTTGAGGACATCGAGGTGGAGGCACAAGCTCTTCTCTGGCCATATACTGGGGCCAAGCACGAGGAACTGATGGCGAGGGTAGCAGGTGGATGGATGAATCGTGTCATGGACATCATATCCTTGAACTATGGACCTCACACTCCACCTCCCGAGGTCACGCAAAGGAAAAAAGTGGTGGATGTCACTGCTGATGATGCATCCAGTTCTGCTGCTGCCAAAGGCCCTCCGGTGAGGTTCCGGATCATGTAATGAGCCAGGACCAAAGAAACAACAGGTTGTACCCATCATTGAAGGACATGGTGATAGACACTGTGGCCTACCTTCAAAGCAAGCCGGTGATGGGGATGCAATGACGACTTCATCAACTCCTAGACCTCGCAGTTGGTGCCTCATCACTGTGATGCCTCTTACTTCTATGGCTCCCATGCCTTGCAAGGCTGCTCATGAAAGAGACGATGTGTGCAACAAACTCTTTGATTCCAACTCCATGGGTGATGATGAGGAGGATATTGGGGAGGAGGGTGCAGTGAACTTGCCCCCCCCCCCTCAGTGTGGCCCATGAAGGTTCTTTCATTGCCACTGACGGCTCTGCTTCAGATCCCAAAGGCTCTACCATGGGTCTCATAGGATCCTCTGACTGTGGCAGTGACATCCATCTAGACGCGAGTGCAGAGAATACTTCGGTTACCTTTCTTACATATTTATCTGACCTGTGTATTATGTCTTATGCCATATTATATTTGTTCATTAGAGAATGCCACTCCACACTATGCCTCTCTGCTGAGACTAGGCTTGGGGAAGGGTAAATCGTTGATGGGGACCCTAAGGATTCCTCAGCCTAGTGGCAGTAGCTTTGCTTCTGAAGGTTTTGACAACATGGATTTCTTTGCGAGGTCCTCTACATGGTAGGATCTTATCGTCCTTGGTGAGTCACTAAACAAAACTGTGATAGAGACAATGGAACCTCACTATGCTCCTGATGACTTGATTGACCGTCTGTTCATGGTGACTTCACATGTTTTTGTGTTTTCATGTCATTTCTCCGATGCTAACATGCGCGTAGATTTATGACATGGTTTGGTTGTTATGTGAAGTGCTCAAACTGTCATTAGCCATATGCTGGCTCAGCTTGATGAGGCAAGGTCCCGGTGCTACGGTGCCGAAGAGGAGGTTAAGGACCTACGACTACAGTAGAAAAGGAGTTTTAAGCGTGGCTTGCCTCAGAGGGTGCCCTCGGAGAAGAAAAGAGAAAATGACGTGCCTCTGATTATGCCTGCAAAGCGGAGAAGAAACAACGATGCGCTTTGGACTCTGCTCAGGAAGAAGAGAAACAGAGGAGGCTTGACCTTGAGGCCGCCCTCGAGAGGGAGCAAGGGCAGGTGCTTGAATCTACTGCAGCCCTTGAGCATGAGAAGTGTCACGTCCCCAAAACCGTAATCATGTCATTAAGCATAAGCATGCATCATGAGCATCATGTTTATTTGTTGAGTGCTTGTTAAATTCTTTTGGTGGTTTAACTTGCATTTAAAGTTATGAAAATATCATGTTTATTTGTTCAGTTCTTGTTAAATTCTTTTGGTGGTTTAACTTGCATTTATATTTATGAAAATACCCGATGCTAAAGTTTCTTTTAGTTTATATCCCGCATAGGTGTGGTGGGTGAGTCCAGTTTAAATGGGGTTCATCTCATTTTGTTATCGCTGCATAAGAATTCATAGAATTTATGGAGCATTAGAGCATCCTTTTGGGTAAATAGAAGAGGGTACGAAAATGGGAGAGAAGGAATAGAATTTCAGCTGAAATATTTCAAACTCTAAGGCATGGGACCCACTAGTCAGCCCCACCACCTCTTTCTCTCTCACTCGGCTGCAAGACCAGCAGCTCCAGCTCACTCCCTCATGATCTCTCTCTCTCTCTCTCTCTCTCTCTCTCTCTCTCTCTAAATCTAACTCTCTTGCTCACTCCAACAAGCCAAAGAGCAAGAAAGGGCAGCAGCTCCCTCTCCTCTCTCAAGCTCTCCCTCTCCACCCCAAAAATCTGCCTTCTAGAAGCTAAAGCAAGGTTTGCCTGTCACACCACCAAGTTCCCCACTTCTTAGCTCTCCATCCATCCAAGAAATTCTTGCATGCATGGAGATTTGGAGGTTTTGCAATCAATTTTTGTCACCCCTCTTTTTCTGAAATTTCAGGACCTTGGTTTCTCTTCTCCAAGCCATTTCCTCTATTTCTTTCCCAACCGAAGGTCACCAATCACAACAAAGAACATTGGGTAAGTTCATTAGGCTCCTATGGTGGGAATGCACGAATTCATTTGGCCTTGGATAGGATTTGTGGTTGTGTTGTTGAGGCTGCGAAGTACTTTTTGTTCTTGATTAAATGGAGATAGTAGGAGGAGAATGGATGAGATAGAGCTAGGGATTCATGTGTATTTCGTTGTTGGATGAAGACTAGAACCCATGTACTAGTGCAAAACCACCTTTTCTTTGAGTTAGTGAGACATGCAATCGAAAAGACCTTGGGTTCTTTGTGAAATTAGGCAAATTGGAAGTATCAGAAGTTCCGGAAAAAAAATTTTGGATCGGAATTTCCAGTTAACCTCGAGTTAACCCAACCGAGGGCCTCGTTTTCGTGCAAGTCCAGAATATCTGACCCGATCGGAAGTTCCAACTTTTATACCGGAACTTTTGATTGAATAGAGCTACAACCTCACAAACCTATTTTAGTAAAACACTGGATGTTCCGACCCGAGGATTGGAACTTCCGAAGTTACTATTTATCTGACAATTTTCCCCCTTTTTTTTACTTTGTTGATAGCTTGTATATTTTGTAATTAATTTATACAAACTCCAAAAATAATGAAACTAGTTGCGTTAGTTTACTTTGAGTATTAAATACATGTTAGAACTGTTGGAACTCCTGAAATACTTTCTGATAATAAATTAATTAATTAAATGTGTTTCAGTTTAATTAAATCACAGTTAATTAATACCATGTCCTAAAATTATAAAACCACTTGAAAAATTCATGTTATGATCAGTGCTATCTAGGAAAAATACAATTTGGTATGGAAGTGCTGTTTAAATTGTTGAAGCTCATTTAATCTTGATTGCTAGCTTAATTAAGGTTTTTTTTGACAGACCTTAACTAAATCATGTATACCATGAGCATATGTACTTCAATTCTAGTGAATCTTATTGCGTTTTGATCTTTACTCAGTACCACATCCCCTATTAAATTTTCATGCTATTTGGTGCATTTATCAAAGCATTTCGTCACGTTGATTGTGATACACCGTTCTTTCTTTTAGCGATCGATGAACCGGAGAGCGACGGGGGTATTCTTGAGGTGAAACCTAATTATGATTTTGTGTGTGAAGCAACTTTGCACCAATTCAAGTATCTAAGCATACTCATCTAATTACTTTGGATCATATGTTGTGTCAAATTGATAAGTTATGCTATTTGTATGTCTTGCATGATGGCTTGTTAAATATCAGGTTTTGTGAGTAGATCGTAATTGTTGCATTGATATTCCTTGGTATTGTTATCTCTTGATCTATTATAACCCTGGGTATCACAATCAATGGTCTAACTTAAAATGAATACATCATGCTTAGCAAGGCTTAGGTCATCGGTAGAAGTCGAGTGGTGATTTGACCATTGTTCATGAGCTTAAGGCTTACTCTTATCAAATACAATGATGATGATGGGACGTGTAACTCATTGAGGATGAGACAAGATTTGGATGGGCAATAGAGATGGCTCAAGAAGGAAGTCTCGGATGCTATAGGCTCGCTTGAATCGATTAAACATCGTCCGTTGTTGTAGTTGGCTTTAACACTTTCTGTACTTACCATATGTCGATATAATGGTAGGTAAGCCAAATACCATTTGTATCTATGACCTTTTGGCTTGTGGGCCTATGGTGTTGTGGGGATAATAGACTTATAGAGGTAACATCATAAAGGTGTTGTGGGCATAATAGGCTTATAGAGGTATCTAGTTTTCTCGAGGAGTAGTTCTAGTTACCTCCACATCTTTAGGAGGCGTGTGTTCCGATCCTGGAAGTAAACACATGTTGATACTACCGGGGTGATATTCCGATTAATCATTATGGACGTGATTATGGAAAAATGATCGTCCTAATGATTACTTGAATACTATTTGGATAGTTCCCCACAAGATGGTGAAGCAAGAAGAGCTAACCGCTTCCTTCGATCGGGAGAAGGAGGCACGAGAAAAACTCACTGCCACCCTCGAGTAGAAGAAGGTGGCACTCGAGCATCAGAAGGCAACTCTAGAAAATGAGTTAGTCGATCACAAATGATTGTTTGTGCCATTTCTGAGGCAATGTCTAAGCTATTCGGTGAGGTAGGATTGGTTGACTCCCCCCCCCCTCGTAGCTGGGTCTAAACTCCGAGGTGCCCTTGAGTGGATTGGTCAGGTGACATTTTTCTTGAAGATTTGTGTGCACTACTTTTGTGACTTCTCCGTTGGGGTGTCTATCAAGGCAACTTTGGCTGCTCTAAGGGCTACCAGCTATTCTCATGTTGAGATCCTCAGTGCACCACACTAAGTGCTCCCAACGAGAGCCGCCTTGAAGTCTGTGGGTTGTGGAGTGAAAACAACCAATCGTGCTTTTTTTCAACAAGTATTGGCATACCTGCGGGCAATCTGAAGCCCTTGCTGGCACATGGGATGTTGGCTCCAGCACTTCAGCATCAACGGCCGGAAATGATGGAGTGCATGGCGGGGATGCATCGGAAGGAGGTCAAGGCGAAGGAGTTAATATTGCATAGCCCAAGTGTGACTTTCTTATCCTGGCTCTGCCAATATGTTTCATTAGGTCATAGGATAGGTCACAGGCCAGGGCCTCTGCTCTGATTTTGTAAGGACTGGGGTCTATGTCAGTTCTCTGTAAGGCAAACTTTTGGTAATGGAAAAACCATTCATTAGCTTTGCTTCTTATTTGTTCTCTTCGTGTCTTTCAACGTTTCAAACAAACTGTCAGATGTGGTCCTCGTCCTTTTTACATGATGGAGAGGATGGTGTCACCAGTCCCCGGCCCGACTAGATGAAATTCCTCTAGCAATGGAGTATGAAGGTCTCTACATGCACTGTGCAACATGGCAGACATTTCTGTGTCAGTATCCACAAGGGGAATTTGAAAACTATTATCGTTTGCGAAGGGTCACTCAGGATGCCTCTCATGCTCAAGCCTCTGCATTTTGGAGGACCTTTGAGAGGTCAATTTTAGAGGCTCGACGAAAATACAGGGGAGCTCAACCTTTTTCTACGGCTGAGCTCCTCACCCCAAGCCTACTGAAGAAGACGAGGTTGTGACGATTGAAGGCTTCACTATGACTTTGTCATTGGAGTCCCCTTATTTTGGGAGCCCGTCTGATCAGGAAGTGGATCCTGAAGCTCCTTTTGACGTGAGTCACGACCATGCCTTTGCGTCCGCGCGTAGCCATAGGTATAAGGAGATTTTCTCCCATGATCCTTCGGGATCTTCAGTCGGCCCCTGACCTGTTTGTAATTTTGTAATAATTTCTATTAAATAATGTGTTGACAACCGGTTGGCAGCCATTGCACAATTTCATGTTCTTACGTACATTCCGAGCTATTAAGCATTTCTAACACTTGGGTCTGATCAGTATTTTAGGGAAATTGATGCCATGTGTGAGTATCGACCCTCTATTTGTTATGGGCGAGTCCTTAGACTTTAGCCCCTCATGACCCTTAGGCCCGACCGACATATTGGAAGGATTGACCCTTTGATTATTATGGACGAGTCCTTAGACTTCAGCCCTTGGGAACCCTTAGGTCTCACTGACATATCAGAAGGATCGACTCCATTCGAGTGGGTATTGACCCTCTGATTATTATAGGTGAGACCTTAGACTTCAGCCCTTCAAAACACTTAGGTCTGGCCGGCGTATCGGAAGGATCAGCCTCATTCAAGTGGGTATCGACCCTCCAATTATTATGGGCGAGTCCTTAGACTTTAGCCCTTCAGAACCCTTAGATTCGGCTGGCATATCAGAAGGATCAACCCAATTCGAGTGGGTATCGATACTCTAATTATTATGGATGATACCTTAGACTTCAGCACTTCAGAACCTTTAGGTCCAGCCGGTGTATTAGAAGGATCTTTAGCCATTGGAGTGGGTATCGACCCTTCGATTATTATAGGTGAGTCCTTAGACTTTAGCCCTTCGGAACCCTTAGGTACAGCCGACGTAAAGGAAGGATTAACGCCAGTCGGGTGGGTATCGACCCTCCAATTATTATGGGCAAATCCTTAGACTTTAGCCCTTAGACTGCTACCCTCTTTTGTTATGGGTGAGTCCCTTAGGCATCAACCCTCTGGGGCCATTGGGCTTGTCTGGCTTTTTAAATGGTGTGTCCTTGAACGTTGGCCATGGGTGAGTGCTTGGACTATCACCTTTGATTATATGAAGCACAAATGCACATTCTTCTTCGGGGAATTAATTTTCATTCTTCTGTGGTTTACATGAGGAGTCTGGCTCATTAGAAACCTTGCACCCTAGGATGGGGCTTCCTCTGCAAGGAAACGAGTACAACTCTGAAGTTACTTATATATTTTTATAGAAAAGTAAAGGCCGTAGCTAATCCTACTTATCCTAAAGGGTTGCACGAAGGCTGGTCCTTTGACCCAGTACATGTGGAGCGAATCCGCATTCCAAGTGTGATTTAGTGTTTCACCATCTAAAGTGGCCAAGCAGTATGAACCTGGTCGTTGGGACTCCATTATGACAAACATGCCATCCCACTTGAACTGTAGCTTCCCTACTATTTCATGGTTTAGTTTGCACCGAAATACTAGGTCTCCAGGATGGTAGGTTACACCTGTGATTTTCTTATCGACCCAATGCCTAGTCTCTTTCTAGTACTTTGCTAAGCTAGTGGTGGCAACGAGGCACGTCTCCTCCACGAGATCCTTCGACACCTCCTCATCGCTAGTGTCAGTTGATAGAACCCTCAAGGAGTTAATACAGGCCTCCTCCGGGGTCATCGCTTCATCCCCGAATAGCAGGCAGAATGGTGTGAAGCCCGTTGGCCAAGTAAGTGTTATGCGAAGGGACCATAGAACCTTTGGCAGCTCCTATACCCATTTTCACTTAGGCAGTCCCATCAGCCGCTTCGCTGCTGCCATTCATATGCCTCTATTGGCTCTCTCAACTTCTCTGTTAGACTATGGGTGGCCAACTAATTCGAAGCACAGCTTAGTTCCCAAACTGTCACATAAGTGCTTTAATAGTGTTGAGTTGACTTGTGTCCCATTGTTGAGGGTCACTTCTCAGGGGACCCTAAAGTGGTATATGATGTTCTGCCGAAACATTGAATGTTCTTTGCTATCATGAGGGCTAGTGGTACAACTTCAAGCCACTTAGAGAAGTAGTCCATAGCTCCTACAGCATAGTGAAGGTCTCCTGGTGCTCAAGGGAAAGGGCCAATAATATCGATCCCCCATTGCGCAGTGACCACACCAGAGGATTTGGCTGAAGAGGACATTTCAGATGTGTATCTATTGTCCCATCCATTGAAATCTCAGACATGAGCAGACCAGGGTCACCGTGTCTGCAATTGTTGTTGACCAGTAGAAACCTTAGCAGAAGGCATTTGCTACTACGACCCTTGGTCCTAAGTGAGATCCGCACAAGCATTGATGTATTCCCTTTAAGAGGTCCATGCCTTCAGCCTTCAACACACAACAGAGCTACAACGAGCAGAACCCCCCCCCCCCCTTTAGAGTACTTTATCGATGATACGTAATTATGAGCCCTGTAAGTTGTTCTTTTTGCTACTACGTCATCTTCGGGTAGTGCTTTCCTTCACAGATATGCTACCAAATGTTCCCACCAATCCTATTATGTTATCACAGTGATGTCAGATGGTCCTTTGTCCAGTCCTACCATTGGGGACTCGAGGACTTTGAAGAAGACTTCATATGGTAACAGAGTGCCTTGAGCTACAACCTTTGCAAAGGCATCTGCCTCCTTGTTCATCCCCCTTGGTATGGACTTTAGCATGAAAACAGTGAAATACTTCTGCATTTTGACTAACATCTGGAAGTATCTGGCCAGCTCTAGGTTCATTGCTTGGTATGTCTTGTTCACTTGATGCTACCAACTGTGAGTCCATCTTAACTATGGCATGCTTTGCACCTAGGACCTTTGCTTTTTGGAGATCTAAGAGAATAGCCTCGTACTTTGCAATATTGTTGGTGGCTTCAAAGCAAAGCTTGCCACATAGCATAGCTTTGACCCTCCTGGCGATGTGATGACTATTGTTGCCCCTATGCCTAAGAAGCCCCAGGCTCCATCGGTATGTATGGTCCATATCTAATCAAGTTGTGGTTCATCCAACTTCTTTGCTCCAGGTGTCCAATCTTCAGCCAGTGTTTGTGATTTTATGGCTATGCAAGCTACGAAGGTGACGTACAACAGAGAGAGTTCGACTGCTCACTTGCTGATGCGCCTGGTGGATTCTCAGTTCAAGAAGGCCTCCCTATAGGTCATCTTCTCAACTTTGGAGTGTCGCTCCTTCGCGCCATTGAGTGCTTCCGAGACAAAATTAAACTGGTACTTTCCAAGTCCCTAGTTTGTCCTTCTTTTCCTGAACAAAAATGGTACTCACTACCGATGGTGATGCTGCTACATACAGTAGCAATCCGCTCTCTAGATCTGGGTTGGCCAGGGTGGTCAACTTCATCAAATAGATTTTTAGAGCTTCAAAGGCTCACTGTTCTTCATCCGTCCATCTAAAGGGGTTTGAGTCTCAAAGGATCCAAAGGAATGTCATGCTCTTTTCTGAAGATCTTGAGATGAAACGTTTTAGTGAGGTCATCCTTCCTACCAAGTGTTGTGTGTCCTTCATCGACTTTGAAGGCTTCATATCAATGACAACTTGATTTTTTTTTCTATGTTTGCTTCAATGCCTCTACTGGATACCAAGCATCCCAGCAATTGGCTCGAATAGTACCAAGCATCCCAGCAATTGGCCCGAATGGACATAAAAAATGCACTTTTTTGGGTTCAGCCTCAGGACTACCTTTCGAAGGTTGGTAAATGTTTCCTCCAGGTCAGCTCCATGGTCCCCTTCACATTTTCTTTGAACCACAATTTCATCCACATATGTAGCTACATTGTGGTCCAGTTGTGCTTGGAGTACTTTACTTACTAGCCTTTCAAAGGTGGCACCTGCATTGCGTAAGCCGAAGGGCATCCGAACATAGCAATAGGTTCATGAGGGTGTAATGAAGCTAGTCTTAGCCTCGTCCTCATTGGCCATCCAGACTTGATGATATCCCGAGGAGGCGTTGATAAATCTCATGAGCTATGATCCAATGGTGGCATCGACCAGTTGGTCTATTCTGGCCAACATGAAGTCATCCTTTGGGCACACCTTGTTCAGGTCTATGAAGTCGACGCACATGCTCCATTTGTCATTGTGCTTCTTTACTAAAATAGAGTTCGCTAGCCACTCTAGGTGCATGACCTCATGAATCACCCATGCCTCTAGAATCTTCTTCACTTCCTCCTTCGCAGCATCCTGACTATCAATGGATATCTTTCGAAGCTTCTGCTTCCTTACTTTTACTCTCGGGGTGATATTTAGGTGGTGCTCTATCCGCTCTCTTGGCACTCCCGGTAGATCCTTTGGTGACCATGTGAATATATCTTCATTTGCCCAAAGGGTAGCCAGTAACATAAGCTCTTATTTAGGCGGTAACTACGTGCCTATGTGCACACATCTATCCTCGTTCTTTGGGCTTAACCGGATCCACTTGATGTTGCCTTCGAGCTTGGCTCTTGGTGGCGTGATGTCTTGCCCCTTCGTGTCCACCTCAGACAGTATGTGCACCTTCCACTGACCTAGGGTGTAGCCATGTTCTATTCGATGGGTTATGCTTTGATCTCCCTAGACAGATATCACACCCTCTGGGTCAAGCATCTTCATGCACAAGTAGGCATGATACACCATTGTGTCGAACATGGACAACACTCCTCTTCCAAAAAAAGGTGTTGTATTGAAAAGGAACATCGACCACATCAAACAGGATATCTTCTGTTCGGAGTCCTCCCCCTTTGCCGAAAGATACTGTGAGTTAGACCTTTCCCAGAGCTTCGATGGGCATCCCCTCAAAACCATGCAACGAGGTTCCCACCAGCCGTAGGCGACTTCTAGTAATTCCCATATGATCGAATGCCTTAGCGAATAGGAAATAGTGGAACTTCCTCTGTCAACTAGGACCCGATGTATCTCCGTGTTAGACACCTTCGCACTAACAAAGGTAATCATATGTAGATAATCATGGACCTGGAGGTCCTCCGATGAAAATGTTATTGGCTGGTGTGACCATCGAGACCTAACCATCAGGGAACTTATTCCCACATGATTGACTCTGTGCACATACTCCCTTCATTGCCTCTTGGACTCAAGGTCATAGCTGGCACCCCCAAAGATGACCATTATCATGCTGCGAGGCCTCTCCATATTCTGGATGGACCTCACTCCAGTTGGAGGGGCTTCAATAGCCATTCTTGATGGGTTGTCAGTAACTCCGACGTTTGTGACTGATGCAAAAGAGGGGCTCCGGTCCATGATGTGGGGTAGTAGGGTGGGTGGGTGTACACAGAGTTTGGCCCAAAACTGGGCCCACCACTCATCTCCACATGGTGCACCGTCCGAGGACCGTGCTAAGATCCCAGACCTGACAACCAAGATGATTGTCGGTTTAGCCCTTCCGTCAGGGCCACAACATGAGGGCATAGTTTGGTTGTGTGACCCACATCTTCACCATGTATCGCACAGTACAGTGGCCTGGGCTGTCCAAAGCGGTAGCATCGACCCCTTGTTGAGCCTCCGTCCCTCTTATTGCTTCTATCTGAGCTCTCCTCGATAGTGTGCACCCCTCGCTTATGGCCCCTTGGCTGGTGAGAGTGATGATGCTGAGTTATGTGCCTATCCGAGGACCTATAGGCCTCCCTCGAATGCTCTTCCTTCTCCCTTGCTTGGGGTGTCTTCCTTTCGCTCACCCTACTGTTATTGGCCTCTGGGATCAACCTATCTGTGTGTCTCTGAAGCTCATCCTCCTCGACCCTTGAGTACTCCTCCATCTTGGTGAACAACTCGTCCACGTCCCTTACTGGCTTCGTGCCAGGCACAAGACCATGACACCCAGACAGAGACCTTGTCTTGCAACATCTATCACTATATCATCACTAAGACCCTTCACTTGACATTTTACATGAATCAGTTATCGAGTGAATTCATTTAGGCTTTCACCTTCCTTCTGCTTAACTATGATAGATTTCCCACAGTGACTGGAGCCACATAGTTGCCCTGGAAATGTGAGAAAAATGCCTCCCGTAGCTGCTCCTAGGAGAATATCATTCTCACTGGGAGGGATGTGTACCATGAGAGTGTGATCCCCCTAATGGCAAGGATAAAATCCTTGACCATGGTAGCTTTGTCTCCCACCACGGACTCTATTCCAGCCTCAAAGCTCGTCACAAACTCCTTTGCGTTAGTTTCACCATTGTAAAAGTGCAGTTAAGGCATCTTGAACCCCAGAGTTCACGATCGCATCTGTAGATGTGTGGCCAATAGGGAGGCTTGATGTACCACCTGTAGTCGATGGGGTTCTTCCGACACTCACTGATGAAGTACCTCCGGGTCTCCACTTCCATTAAGGCCTCTTGGAGGTCCTTGCTAAGGCGAGAGGGATTTGTGGAGGGACCTGAGTTCCTCGTGCAGCTCTTGGATTTGCTTGTTGGCTTCCTCCGCTTGACTTCTGTACTGTGCATCATCGCCATCATGAACTGCTCCATGGTCCACTGGAGCATGTGGGGGAGCTGGATGATGCTACGGGGCCTCAGGCACAGCCATCTGACCTCGATGGTCATCTGGTGCGATCGCTTTGGAACCTCCTGCTCCGACCAGAACACCGACGCCTACTCTAGGTATTTTGACTCTGGGGGCATCGGCTGAAGCCCCGGCCCGCTTGGTCATTGCCGCTCCTTCTTGTTGTGAAGGGACCTGTGAACTTCCCTCACTATCTGCGGATGCTTGTGCCTTTTCTTTCCTACTCTTTGGTGGCATGGGACCACCACATGGTCGTGGGTTCGATGCCCATAGATGGCCCCAAATATTGTGATCGTGATTGCAACACAGTGAACACTGTAATAACTGTTGATGTAATAATTGTTCATCTTTCTTTTACATTGGGTGAGTGGGTGTATTTTTAGGCATACCTCAACCACCCCCATGTCATTATAGCTATACCCCTTATCTATAGCAATATTCCTACTAATGTTAGGGAATATTCTAGAATATCTCAGGGGTACTATGGTCATTGTCTACCTACATTATCATAAGAAACAAAATCTCGACACGCGTCTTAGGGGGATGCACTGGACCCTTCACCAGGGTTACTAATGATCTCCCTTCAGCCATTTCATTATCGGGTTCCAGCTAACTTGCGGGTCCCTCTTTAGGTTAGCCTTCACGCTATCACCAAAGGTCCTCATGCCTCCTTCCTTTGGCTTCAGGACTTCGCTGGACCCTTCATCCTTCAGGCTTTCTTGCACCCCTTTGGCCTCAGGGTTTCGCTACACTCTTCATCTTTCTGGCATCATCGCACCCCTTCGGCCTCAGGGCTTCACTACACTCTTCTTCCTTCAGTCTTCGTCGCACCCCTTTGGCTTTCGGATTCGCCTCCGAGCTTCATTTCTTGGGTTTTGCTATGCCTTCTCAAGTCAAACTCCTGTAGAATATAAAAAGAATTATCCCTACCTTGACGTTAGCCTCTCTATTTCAGTTTTTAGGATTTGATCATTGTGGTCGAAGTCAATGAATGGGGAGCCACTAGGTAACATTCCCCCAACAACTAGTGACCCATGATGAGGTCACAATAGCTCTTGACGAGATGGTAAAGATGGCTGCCTCCCTAGTGACACCTCGATGCAGCCAAACATGCATGTAGAACTGGGGGGGTGCACACTTCTATCAAATGACATCTAGCTTGCCTGGAAATATGGCATGCATCAACGCTACGTCATTTTCGTGTACTAGAGAGGATTACCCCCAAGCAGTAATGCCACCGAACAACTCTTTCTTGATGCCAGCTCCGACGGTGGTGCCACTAGCTAACTCCCAGCATGCCGATTCTCAAGGGGCGGAGTCCACTGGTCTCAACCAAATTATGGTGACTACACCCTCCTTGCCCTGTCAGTGTTCTTACTCTGTTATTCAATGGAGGCACGTGAACACGGTGGAGAAAGAATGCTCTAATTTTTGCTACAATTCAGTCGTTCTTCTGGACTCTATATTGCCGATATAAAGCAATGATTGCAGACGATATTCGTGGCCACTCAGCCCGACATGCGCGCCACCACTCCTTAACGGCGAATGCCATCCCAAAAGCCAGAGCTGTGCCATGTGACGTGCTCTCATGCAGACGAAGCTCACGTTAGAGCTCCATTGCATGCACGCTACTAATTTGACAAGATCACGCGCATGCCCAACTAACTAACTAACTAATCAAACAGAAAAAAGAAAACAACTGAGCCTAGACTAAGTGGACAAGGTTTATTCTCACAAATCTCCCCCTAAGCCTTGTGCCATTGATCTACCGAACTTGGTGAAGGCCGATCTGTGTGCACAGCTCTTGGAACTTGATCTTGCAGACAGGCTTTGTCAAGACATCAGCCAGCTGCTCCTCAGTTCTGATGAACCTCACTTCGATCTGGCCATTATGTGCATACTCCCGGATCAAGTGAAATCTTGTATCTATATGTTTACTCTGGTCATGATGCACTGGATTCTTGATCAATGAAATAGTGGACTTGTTGTCCACCCCCAGCACTGGCTTGCTTGGATCTGTCTACAGAATGTCAGCCAACAACCGCGCCAACCATACAGCTTGACAAGTAGCAGTAGCAGCAGCAATGTACTCAGTCTCACAGCTTGATAAAGCCACCACCTTCTGCTTTGTGGATTGCCAAGTGATAGGGCTGTCCCCAAGGAAGAAGATTACACCAGTAGCGCTCTTCCTGCTGCCAACATCTCCGGCAAGATCACTATCACTGAATCCCCTCAGCTCTGGCTTTGCACTTCTCTGCCTTGGATAGAAGAGGCCCCAATTTTTTGTGCCAGCAATGTATCTAAGGATATACTTCCCTGCTGCAAGATGTTCTTCATGGGGCTCCTCCAAAAATCTGGTAACATACCCGACTAAGAATGCTAGATCAGGCCGAGTATTAACCAGGCACCTCAAACTCGCTACCAAGCTCCTATATCTGGTTACATCAATGACTAAACTGCTGCTCTCTTTGCTCAGCTTCAGTCTTGCTTCCATTGGTACTTGACAGGGGTTGCAGTTCCAACATTCCTCCCTTCTCAAGAATCTTGGTTGCATAGTTTCCCTGACTCAAAGAAATGCCATCAAGACTCTGTGACACCTCAATGCGCAGATAGTAACAAAGCAATCCCAGATCACTCATCTTGAAGAGATTTGCCATCTGCAGCTTGAGCTTCTTGATACTGTTGCTGCTAATGCCTGTGATCACCAGATCATCTACATACACTCCCAGCACCAACCTCTCAGCTCTATCACCCCTGTAATAGATGGCATGCTCTGAGGGACTCCGATTGAACCCCAGAGAAAATAGGATTTCATCCAATTTATGATTCCAAGCCCATGGGGCTTGATGAAGAACATACAAAGCCTTGTGGAGTCGGAATACCTTGTGCTCATTGCCATCGTTGACAAAGCCTGGTAGCTGCTCCACAAACACCTCCTCCTGGAGGTCACGTTCAAGAACGTAGACTTGACGTCCACATGATAGACCTCCCAGCCTTCATGTGCCGCCATCACGAGGACCAAACGCACCACCTCCATCCATGCCACCAGAGTGAAGACCTCATCGTAGTCGACGTCGTGGCACTGTGTGTATCCATTCGCGATGAGCCATGCCTTGTGCCTCACCACCACGCCGTGCTCATCCCACTTGATTTTGAACACCCACTTGAGGCCGATCGCACGACAGCCTCTAGGGAGCTCGGTGAGTGTCCATGTGTGGTTCTCCGCCATCGACCGCAGCTCCTCCTCCATCGCCTTGCGCCAGCATGGCTGCAACTCGGCCATGGCCAGTGATGCAGGCTCCTCTGCTCTCACCGTGTGGAGCTCTCCTGACCCAGATCATGCAGCGCATAGCCCGGTGGGGAAGCCGCCCTGACAACATCGTCCACAATTCAGAACCGCAGCGGTGTGTCATCGTCATGGTTGATGTCCATCTCCCCCCCACCCAACGTAGTTGGTGGTGACACATACTGGACGCCCGGGGAAGCAGCCGCAGTCGATGCCGATGTGCTCGCCGCGACCGGTGTGGCAGGTGGTGATGTCACGGGCACTGCTGGAGTGTCACCCTCCATTTCGTGTGCACCCTCCACGGCACCATGCCAGTGCACGGTTGTGTATTCCATGGTGAAGGAGTCATCGCTGACCTCCTTAGCATCACACTCGTCATCACTGTCCCAATCCCATTTTGCCGACTCGTCGAACACCATGTACAACGTCACATGGACGCATTTCGTGATAGGGTCGTATGCACTGTAGGCCTTGGTGTGGCGCTCGTAGTCGACGAAGATCAAACACTAGCCTCTGTCATCGACTTCTTCTTGTGCAGCATCATGTTCTTGATGTAGACAATGCACCCAAACGTGTGCAAGTGATGGACCGCCGGCTTCTTCCCATACCAGGCCTCGAAGGGGGTCATCCCCTCCACGCTCTTTGTTGGTGATCGATTGAGGATGTACACTGCAGTGAGCACGGCCTCGCCCCAGAACCAGCTCGGGAGGCCCTTTGCCTTGAGCATGCCGTGCACGGTCCCCACCACCATGTCATTCCGACGCTCGACCACGCCGTTCTGTTGCGGGGAATACAACACCGTCAGCTGGCGTCTAACTCCTTCACTCGTGCAGTACTCCGCGAAGTCCACCGAGTTGAACTCCCCACCGCGATTGGTGCGGAGTGCCTCCAGCTTGCACCTGAACTCTGCTTCAGCCGCCGCCTGTTATTGCTTGATGGTTGTCGCTGCACAAACCTTGGACCACCTAGAATGGTGTTGCAGCCCTCAATCCGCATGACCGAGTCATCGCCGAATTGCACCAAGCCACAGACCGTCATATCTAGATTCGCGAAAGCAGCTCAGGACCCTATCATGTAATTCGTGGCCCCGGTGTCGAGGATCCATGACTTGGCATCGCGCCCCCTCTTGTCGTCGAGCTAGGCAAAGACCTTCTCCTCCCGAAGCCTTATCAGACCATGGGGCATCTCCTTTGCCGCCGGGCACACGCCACCCACGGACGCGTGCAGTACCTCCCGCACCAGCACGCCCACGCACGATGTCGTAGCTAGAGAGGATGACGGTGGAGACCACGAGCACGGCGGGGTGGAGGCGCATCAATGTCACGGCCCAGAGTTTCTAAACATGTAATTAAGTGCTAATGAGGATCATTAGCATCATTTGTTTTTGTTTTGAGCAGTATAGACATGCAATGTGGATTAAACCGAATTTGCTTAAACCAGGTTTAACTGATGCGTTGTAAAGCATCTCCCAAAACTTCTATGGAACATAAGGCTGGTGACAATTTTAGAAATTAGTAGATGTCAGGAGAAGAATATAAATGAATTTTCCCAAATTTTTGGGAAATATTTAGAAGGCATAAAAATTATCACAAGTTGGAAAAGATAGCATCTTTGAACAATTTTTATTCAAAATTGGCTCAAGCATTCTGGGTCAAACAAGTTCAAATGGGTTCCTTATGAATTTTAGTTTCAAACAAAATTTGTTTTACCAATTTTGGGCAATGGGAAGGCTTCCATTTGGTTAAGGTCTGTGGAGTGGGATATTTGCATTACCGGCACTGTTCACGTCCCCACCCGTCATCCCCTTCGCACACACAGCTCTCTGCTCCCCCTTCTCCCGCTCTCTCAGCAAGCAAGTGGCGGCAGCTATCCTTGACTTCGGTGGCCAAGCCACAATTGCCGGCCAAAAGATCTCAGCCCAGGCGCCTTATCCTTTCCCCCCTGCCCTCTCGCCTGGCTCTCTCCCTTTCTCTCCCTCTGCTCGCTCTCTCACGTGGGAGGCACACGAGCAAAGCAAGCTGCACAGCACCAGCCGCCGGCAAGAATCACCGCGCCGCCAACAGTTTCCGTCGAGCCCGAGCCCAGTGGAGCCGCAGGGAGGAGCGCTCCAAGCTCCTTCGCCGTTTCCCCTCCTCCCCAGGCCGTTTTCCGCACGGGTTGAGCCAGCCGCGTCTTCTTCCCCAACGGCTGCAGCCGTCTCCACCCTTCTCCGTTGAACCGGCGAACCACTGCCTTTCCCCAGTGACCGAACTCACCGTAAGCATCACCGTTCCCCACTAAGTCTAGTGCGCGTGTCCGTTGGGGCTTAGCCCGTCGCCGGCGCGCCTTCCGCCATGCGGCCGTGCACCGCCGCCTACGGCGCACGCCGTCGGCCGAGCCACCGCCGAGCTCCTCAGTGTTCGGCCACACCGTTGGGTCCGCGCGTCCTCGTAAAAGCTATAGCCGCCCTCGTCCGAGTCTGTTGCGTCGCCATTCGCCGTCGGCGCGTCAAAACCGTGCCGCCGCCGTGTAGTTTCCGCCGTCCGCCGCCGCTGGCCATTCTCCGGCCGTCGCCGGTGACCACGTATGCCTCAGCTGGGTCCACGCGTGCATGCTGGAGCCGCAGCTGCCCTTCCCGGCCGCCTGGACTGCACCGCTCGCCGCCGGCGGGCACAACCCGAGCCACCGGCTGGCCGCGCTGCGCTGTGTGCTGGACGGGGTTCAATTTTGACCCCAGTCAAAATGGGCTCGGCCTCACTGTCTGTGCCTGTGGCTAGTTGGGCGCCGGTAGGAAAAGGCGTGGGCCCATTTTAATATTAGAGGAAATCAGAAATTGCGAAATGAATATCTGTTGAGTTGATAAATCGGCTGAAATCTTGAAAAATGCATAGGAAATTATGTAGAGCTCCAAAATTCATGAAACCAATTTTGTTGGCTTTATTATGACATGATCTATCCATTAAAAATACCATTGGCCATGAAATGTGTGCTGTGAATTATTGAATTAATGAAATATGTCTAGGCTTTGATAATTCATAGTTAAAGTTTGGTATTTCCAAAATTGATGAATCCAATTTTGTTATTCTTGTTTTAATACCCCCTGTTCAGAAAAAATAATCACCCACATGTTATATGTTGTTACAATTCTATATAGGGTTAAGCTTAATTAATCCTAGAAGTGTTCAAACGTTTAACAGTAATCCCACTTAAGGAAAATCTTTGATGCTTTAGAACTCGTGCCCTGACGATTTGCACTATTATCGCATTCTATGGAGCATCCTTCATTTCATAACATTCATATTCATTACATTGCACGCGTTATTCTTTTAGGGAACTTCGACCCGGCGAACGAGGCTGTCCCCGGAGGTTCCCGCAGTGGTGATCGTGACTCGGGTAGTGTCGGGCAGCAGTCAGGGCAGCAAGGCAAGCATCTATCATATTGCACTGTGTCAATTCGATATCTAATATGTTATCTACGCTTATGTATACATTGCATGTGTCGGGTACCGAGTTGGGTAGAACCTATGCCGATGCATTATCCCATTTTGGTCATGTGTCATGTGTTATTCCTAGGAGCCTAGTGGTGTCGTCGAGGTCTAATTATAGTTCGCTATGCTTAGTGGTACTTAGGCTTTCCGGTAGAAGTCGACGACGGCGTCCACCGTTGTCCCGAGCCTAGGGCTTATTACCTGTTCACATTTGTGGTTGTGTTGATGATGAGTCGGTTTGGTGAGTGGTGAGTTGAGACGAGGTGTGGGTGGTGTTAGGGGTGTCATCTACTCACGAGGAGTCCTCAGGCAGTTCGGGGAGGGAACCCGGACACCGTAGACCACTTGCACCGGTTAAGCACCGACCGTCGGTTTAGTCGGCTTTAGCACTTACCTTACTCACCACATGCTGATATAATGGTAGGCGAGCTGATTACCTTCGCAGACGTGGTCATGTGGGCCTCGTCATAGACGGTGTGAGTCCGGGCTTTTAGCGGTATTCGTTTGCTCGGGGAGTAGTTCTAATACCGCCGCGTCGAGCTATGGTTGATCCACATGGTTGGGCCTAGTTGGGAAAGGTTGTCACGGGTACCCCCTTGTGTGCATCTTAGCGGGTGGCACAAGCCGTATGGTCCCTGTGTCGTGTGGGTCCAGGAGTATCCTCCTGCAGGGTGTATAATCAGTTCGAACTACCGCGCTCTCGGTCATGAGCATCGCTATTGCTTATCTCCACCGAGCGACCATGTTTTGGTCGTAGAGTTTTGATGTGGGTTGTGGCACGGTTGATTTAGGTGATTTGGTCGGTATGTGGTCGGTGGTTTGGTGGTAATGGTTTACTCTTATACACTTGTTGTTTATATATCTGTTCTGATCAGTTGGTTGGCAGGGTTTGAGTTGGTGGTTGGTTAAGTCAGTTGCTTACACCTAGAGTCTAGGTTGCTTACCGCTTAATGAACTTAAACATGTCTTAATCCTTGCTACAGCTTTAAATGCATGATCCTTGGAGTCAAGAATATATATACTCATACTGTGTAAGACTTGCTAGTACCTTCGTACTAAGGGTACTGCCCTTAAGTTTCAGGTTCACAGGTTGGCGAGGAAGAGGCAGTGTTCAGCTACTTTGTGCCTGCCGATCAGGGTGGCGGACAGGAGTAGCACCTTCTACTCCGAACTCCGGCGCTTTTCGTATGGAGCCTAAGGGCATGCGGCTCCATACTCTTTTGTTGTATAGGTTTATCTTCTGCTGCGTAGTTGTTGTTGTTCCTCTTTTGTTGTAAATTGTGGAAGTAGTTGCATGTTTAAGTATTGTAATACAGCTTAATTACTTGCTCTCTATTAAACTGTGTTGTGATATTTGAGTTGGAAGACATGTGTTCCGATCCTGGGCACAAAACACGTGCCGGGACTACCGGAATGGTATTCTGGTTAATCGTCGAGGTTGTGATTATGAATAATGATCCTCCTGATGATTAATTAGAATACTATTTGGACGGTTCCTCACAATCAAGGCGGCGGCGCCAGAGAAGTGGGTGAATGAGACACGCTCTTCCTGGGTCATGTGGGCCTGCTCCGGCTTCTTGGGCTTGGACCGGCAATCCCGGGCCCAGTGCCCATACTTGCCGCAGTTCTGGCACTGGTCCTTGGACCGAGCCTGACCACCACCCGAGCCAGACGAGCTGGAGGCCCCGTCATTCGGCGCGTTGTCGCGCCCGCATCCTCAACTTTTTCCTTGCCAGCAACCAAAGAAGCCACTCCTGTCACCGCTGGACTGGCCCTCCGCATCGCATCGCTACCACCAAGCCTCCCTCTGCTCCTCAGCCAGGTATAGCTTGCCATTTCTCTTGCCCGTGGGACCGAGGTTGTACCTCTACTCGATGGCGTGGAGCAGGCCGGTCACCTCCTCAACTGAGATCCTGCTCAGGTCAAGAAGGGTTTTAATGGAGATGGTGACCTGTTGCAGACGCTCCAGAGCGTCCTGCAACATCCTTTTTACCACCACAACATCAGTAATGGGATCTCCCAACACCCTAAGATGGTTCACGAGATTCATGATCCGCATGGCGAAATCGTCCACGGACTCTCTTTCCTTGAAAGCGATCTCGCCGAATTCACGTCGAAGATGTTGGGCATTTGCTTCCCTGACACGCTCCATGCCAACGCGCATGATCTTCACTGCCTCCCACGCCTCCTGTGTTGTTTCCTTCACCGCCAGCGTCGCGTTCATGTCTTGCGGCACTACGCGAAGAATCGCTGCGAGCGTGAGCATGTCGTCATGTTACTTAGCATCGCCAGGGTCGATGGCGTTCCACAGACCATGGGTTTACAGGTTGACGCGCGTTAACAGGACCCATTCTTGGTAATTTGCACGGGTCAGCATCGGGTAGACAACGGTGCCAGCGGATTCCTTGACAATGCGCTCGACCACCCTGGTGTGGCCTTCATCGATGTTGCGTCCCCGGCGAGGTGATGGTGAACACCGGTGCGGACGTAGCACGGGCATCCTCGATCCCCGGCCCGCTGGAGTCCATGACTCCGACAGCATGGCGCGCCCAGGAACACAAACGCGGCTCTGATGCCAAATGTCAGAGTTCTTACTCTGTTACTCTGTGGACGAACGCTATCGCGAATCTTTTAGATAAACCCCTTAAGAAATTGGAGGGCCACACGGTGGAGATAGAACGCTCTAACTTTTTTGCTATAATCCGGCCGTTCTTCTGGATTCTGTATTGCCAATATAAAGCAACGATTACAGACGAGATTCGTGGCCCCTGGGACCGACATGCGCGCCACCACTCCTTAACGGTGAATGCCAACCCAGACGCTAGAGCTGTACCGTGCGACACGCTCCTGTGCGGACGAAGCACACGTCAGAGCTCCATTGCATGCGTGCTACCGATTTGACAAGATCACGCACATGACCAGCTAACTAACTGATCAAACAGAAAAAAGAAAACAACTGAGCCTAGACTAAGTGGACAAGGTTTGTTCTCACATGCCCGCCGTTAGTGCGTCATGGGTAGAAGATTCTACAGTACCAACCCCCGCCTCCTCCGATGATAGCGGCGCCTGGGAGGTGCAGACGCCGAACCTTCGACATGTCCACAATGCATAAAAGTGCTCGTCTCGCCAATGCAAGATTGATGACAGCCATGCAGTGTGCCCAGCACAACTTGTGGCTCAAGCCCAGTCTCCTCCATGACGAACTCAAGCCCATGGAAGCTGTTCTGTAGGAGTACTGGCTATGTTTGATGGTCCACTCCCACCTGAGGTGATTACAGCTTTGACAGCGTTGTTCAACCTTGATGATGATGATGCTGTCCAAATGGACAATGCACTGATTGAGCTCGTGGACGAAGGAGTCGCTGACTTGCAAGATGCGGCTGCTCCTGCAGCAGACTAGAAGACCAAAGATGTCACACCGTGAGGAGGAGGTGCACCGCGAAGGTGGACTTTGGAATCACACATCAATGAGTGAGCGCGACGCGCGGTGGCTACAATCACACATTGGCAGACAGGCGCAGCGTTGGCAACCTCGGAATCGTATGAAGGCAGACCAGAACGACAGAGGAAGTCCATCCAGGGCCAAGGTGCCTTCTGTGCATCTCCCTCCGATCGAGAATAGTCTTTTCATTTTTTCGAAGGTCTTGATGGCCTTTGTACCCTGCCCCGTATGGACTTAACTTCTTATTTAATATAGGCATCTCTCCTGCCTATTCATTTTTTTCTTAAAAAAAAGAAGAAGTAAGCCACGAGGCATGGAGCAAGGAACCAAGAGCCATGCTGTAAAAGTTTTAGTTGGCCCCATTCCTATGCAAGTAATGGTCGAGCTGGTCATTATTCTCCTTATATTGTGTTAGTCAGGATGGAGTAAGAGATAGAATTGGTTTGGTTTATATTTCCTGTGTTCGGTCAAGAGTTGGAGTTGAAGTTTCGATGTGCCTGTGTACACTATAAATAGGGCAGAGCGCGCCCTTGCAAGTCAGAGTGTTAGACTGGCTGCAGCCTGGGTTCGGCTCTTGTGCCGTGCCCTCTCTCCCGTTCGGTTGGTCACGTAACCGTATCGGTCTCCGGATATATCTCCCTTGATATTCTATAAATCATCCTTGGCTGGGTCTATATATTTTTAATAGTTGTAACTGGATGAAGACAATCTTGTGCTACGTGACTAACTCCGCTTACATAGTATCAGTTAGTTATAATTCCAGACAACGCTTGATTGTTGTTGTGTCCAATTGAGGAGCGAAAACTACGGGTAGAAACAGAATACAACAAGGTTTTCAGTTTCTTCCTGAGTTTGGTTTGCAGTTCTTCTGATACATTTGCATCTATTTTGGCTTGTTTGCTGAATCACATTGGATGTTAATTTAAAAGGAAGTTTCATAATTTAATCCGTGATTGTAATTATTTATTACAGCAGAAATGAGTGGTCAAAGTTATGGTTCTCAAGACCACGTCAACATCCAAAGCACGGCCCGGCACAGTCAGCTAGTCTAAACCCACTATGAAGTTTACTGAGAGGGAGCGGAACCACACATGTACAGCTCCACATAACTCAAGTGATGTTTGTACTCAACTCACTCTACATATATACCAATTCAATTCTATTAGCACAGGTCGTAGCTTGCTGGCCTTATCGGCATTTGAGGTCCGGGTTGTCGAGTAGGGACTCGGGCAGCCCCTCCTGCAGGCAGCTGATGGGCGGGATCGTTGGCGTCTGCTGCAGCCCGTACGCGCTCCAGCAGAATGGATCATCGACGAGCTCGCCGCTGAAGGGCAGCAGCTCGACCTCGGACATGGTGATGTTCGTACAGGGCACGGTGTCGCTGCAGGCGAAGTGGATGGGCGCGCTGCGGACGTCGTAGGACCCCCGGATGTTGGCGTAGGAGACGTCGGTGACATGCACGGCCGTGGACTGGTTCATGCACCGCTTGTCCAGGCAGTAGTACTGGTCGACGATGATGCAGTTGCGCACGTTCTCCATCAGCACCGTGTCGAAGGTGATGCCGGACACGGCGCCCATCCCGCCCTGCCACGTCTTGATCCGCACGCCGTTGTCCGAGTTCCGGATCACCGCGTTCCGCACCTTCACGTTCGCCACGCACGCCTGGGAGTTGTGCACGCCCAGGCTGCCGATGCTGCCAACCAAAAGCAATGAGAGGGTTTTGTTATTTTTTCACTATTGCAAGATACAAATGTACAAGACATTCACCTTCACCGAACGGAAGAAACGGAAATCAGATTCAGTTTTATGTATTGCCACTTTTATGTATTCTTTGTACATGTGAAGTCACGCCTAACTAAATTCTTACAGTCCGATCATGTGACTTGTAGCTGCGAAATGCTCCCTACTATGCCCTTTCTAAAAAACCTCTTCTCTCTTCATGTGACCCCGAGTCGAGTACTTTGACAAAATTTGGCATGTGTAATCTAGGACGGCGAATCACAATGCAGAAGAAGTCGAGCGGGAGCTAAGCTGATGCCATCACGCATTTATGTCTTGGATGTTTCTGACGCTTTGCTGGTTTCTCCCGAACCTCATGTACATTTGAGTTTTCAGGTGCATCATAGCACCTAAGCATTTTAATAAAGTTCGTTTAAAGTAGTCCCGATTTTAGTTCCTCAAAGTTCAACTTAAATTAATTCAGAACTGCTACTAGTACTGCTTAATGGATCTTATAAATTTTCATTTTTTTCAATTCTATCATTCTAATAGTTTAAGAACAAACAATGGATTGCTTCAAAAACAACATTCAAAACAATAAAGAAAATAGGAGGCATACTTTATTATATATATTTTCCTTCATGTACCACAAAACAAATTAGAAAAGAGGAGAAAAAACAGAGGAAATGGGGTCTACCTTATGCCATGTCCATGGTCACAAGTAACATTTTGTATGTCCACGTCGTAGCTCCCGGTCCCAATTGAGATGCAGTCATCACCTACGCCAAAGCAAATCGTGTTCAGTTGCCAACACGTCACGACGTTTACAAAATCTAACCAACAACTCGCTGAAACGAAAGAATCAATCGGCATTCGCAGCGGTTACCCACCGTTACTGATCCTCGAGTTGTAGATGGCGACGCGCTCCGTGTTCTCGACGTGGATGCCGTCGGTGTTGGGGCTGTCGGCCGGCGAGCTGATGTACAGGCCGTCGACGCGCACGTCGCTGCAGCCGTCGAACCGGAAGTGGAACTCCGGGCTGTTCTCCACCCTCAGGCCCTCAACCACCAGGTTGTGGCTCATGAAGAACCTCATTAGCTGCTCGCGCACACAAACACGTAAGCTGACTGCACACACCTTCCTACCTGCTACATTTAACCTGCCGAATGATGATGCAGAGAAAGGACGGCACGTTGCTAGTTGCCACATACCGTGGGGCTATCGCACGGGCCGCGCAGCGTGGACCCGTTCGGACCCTGCAGAGTTGGACATGGAGCTTGTGACGCTGTGATGTGATGTCAATTCGAGCCAAATGCTTGTTATTGGAAGAGTTTGGGATTGTGAAATGCCAATCTAGGAGCTGTGACGTACCCTGTGTGGCTTGCAGGGGAGGTTCCACCAGTCCTCGCCGTTGCCCTCGATCGTGCCGGCGCCGCGCAGGGTCATACCATCGAGGTTGGAGAAGACGAGCCACTGCCGACGGTTGTCAGACGGAGGCCAGCAGTCCGGCCCGTCCGGCGGCATCAGCACGCCGTCCACCTGCTTGACACGCCATTGACAGGTTTAGTCAGTCCGAACCAGGATATGAATTGGTGACCGTGGTATTGCGAAACAAGCATTGTTACTTGGAACACGAGGCCGGACTTGCACGGCCCGGAGAAGGTGGTGGTTGTGATGGTGAACGTGCCATCTGACGGCACCAGCAGCACAGCAGACTCGGCGCCGCACGCCGCCCTCCACACCTCCCTGAATGCCTGGGTGTCGTCCGTTGTGCCGTCCCCCACCGCGCCGTACGCCCGGACGTCGAACACGCACGGTTCAGCCGGCTCGACCGGGGTGGCCGGGTCGGAGGGCACAATGCTCGTCGGTGGCGGTGGCGTCACCGGCTGTGTATTGTCGTCCGCCGGGGGAACCGCCGGGGACGACACAACAGAGCCCTTCTTGCCACCGCCCCTGTGCCGGCCGCCGCCACCACCATGTGGCGGCTTCTTGTGGAAGTGGCTCCTTCCACTAACACCGTAACCGAAGAGCGCAACGGCCATCAACAGCGCAAAGAGCAGCCTAATTGCAACTCCCATGGCGAAGCGATAGTCTGCTTCAAGAAACAGGGGACAATGTGGTGTGTGCTTGCTGTGACTGTGAGTAAGAGAAATTTGAAGATAGACGCAATGCAACGACGAGGCTCAAATGAAAATTGTTGCAATGCGCTGCAAGTGTGGTCTCACGATAACGATTAGCTTTTGGTATGGTTGTGAGTGTGATCTTGTGATGGCTAGCTTGCGAGGGGTTGGAGGTTGAGGCGTTCGCATACTTATGCTGTAGTGGAGACGAATGGAGGGAGAAGGCACGAGCAGGGCGACGCTTGTTAAGAGCGCAGGCAGTGAGATTGGTACCGCTTGGGGTTGTGTAGAGTACGGACTCATCTCGCCGCCTATCGTTTTCGTCACATGAAACTTTGCAGGTAGCAGGTCCAAGAGCTAAATGTGTAGTATAATATTTCAGAAGAAAAGAGAAAAAGGATGCGGGTTCAAATCGAACTGCGTCAGGCTTTGGCTAGCTCTGCGCCTCTGCAATGATTTAGTAGGGAAAACAGGGGGAACTGGAGTATAGTAGAATTTTCGGTCTCATGTTTATCTACTAGTTCTGGTAATTATGAATTTGTGCTGGAAGGGACCAAAGTGAAGGTTTAAACTCTTAGCATCCTGAAATTGACTTTTATAAGAAATTTACTGCAAAAAGCTTTAGCTTGCCAAGTAGTGGTCAGTCCACCTACAAAGACACAATATGTCAGTGTTGTATGTGTTGAAAACTGGCATAACGGAACAAGTTTGTGGACCTTCAGAACCCCAACGAGATCCGAAGACTAAGAGAAAGAACACACAAGGTGGAAAACTGTGCACTGCTATTAATATCACTTGTTTTTTCGGATACAGAGCCGGTCTATTTATAGTCCGTACTTACCCACTCCCTATTATATGACATTGTCCTACTAACTGCCACATTCTCGGTATATTCATGGGTAATTCGGTAGTTTTCTAAGCACAACCGGCTTATTTACAATTCTATCACTTATTGTCTTTGGTTGTTAGCAGCAACCACTCTTCGCTTGGGCTCCTGAAGGCCCACGCTTGTCAACGCCTTCGGCCTCTCTTCATTCATCCCCCTGATAACACCAAGCGGTGGTCTTCGACTGGCCTCGAAAGGCCCAGGGAAGGCTTTGCCTGCGATGACACCTCCAACGCCCATTTAACTAAGTCCTTCACGATACCGAGCGAAGGCCCTCTGTTGGCACCTGAAGGCCTAGCGCAGGCATTGCCGATTCCATCCAGTGGAGATGTTCTTGCAGTTCCGATCCGAATACTACCTTCGGGTGTCGAACGATTCTTGTAACATGGCAGACCCACGACAATTATAAGCTCTGCTAGTTAACAATGGCTGCAGAGGTCTTCGACCCAAGATCCGAAGCGGGCCTGTGAGACCATTCCCCAACAGTACGGGTAAGGTTCCTCTTCGATGGACCGAACCTGTGAATAAGATGGTACCACCGAACATCGTACCCTTTTGTCCATTGAAGGCCTCCTGTTACTCGATTCACCTTCACCAAAGTAGCCCCCCTGTTCACCCGATGGGTCTATTTTTCTATTAATGACGGTTTTTGTTAAGACGGTTCAATTTTCGAGGCACCAGTTACCATTTATTCTGTCTAACTGCCATTTAAGAGACGGTTCAATTCCCAATACATGTCTTTTTAACTGCCCTTACTATTTTCACTACTATATATTACCCTCTGGTTCATCTTTACCTCACTCTGTTCAAACCTGCGCACATAGCTTTCACGCTTTGCACGAAGGTACTCACAACCCTTCACACTCTTAACCCTTCAGACCTAACACCAGGCAACACGATGGCTCCAAAATGCAAAACTGGCAGGCTGATGACCTACTGGATTGGGACCTACTGGATTGGGAAATCAAAGGGTGATGAGGAAGTCGTGGCCGGTCTCAAAAAAGAGGGTCTGATAAGTGATGTATCGAAGGTCAGGCTTTCGAAGGGTTAGGAAACCCTGATGCTAGAAGACGACGAAGAGATCGTCTTCATGGACTACTTCAGAGCTGGACCTACCCTACAAGGAGATGGTGGTGAAGGTCCTCAAGATTTTTGAAATTTTTCTTCACCAACTTACGTCGAAAGCAATCATTCCGCTTAGCCTCTTCGCCTGAGCAACAAGGTTTAAAGAAGCAAAAGCCTCATCTAGGGCCTTCGTTGCCGCCCACTAGCTCCACCACCAGCCGAAATCGATGTTTGTTAACAACGTGCAGTCTGAAGCTCACTACGGCTTTGCAAATTTCACGTATCGATGGGGTTTGGCCACATCTGTTGTGGCTTAAAAGAACAAATGATCAAAGGACTAGATACAATGGTGGTTCTACAATAAGGTGGACAACAGGGACTATCTTGTGTCCAAGTTCCAGGACTACAAGGTTAACCGCGCCCTGACCGTAGTCATAAGGGACCCCAAAAGGCGGCCTTTGAAGCTTTAACGAGGTGTGCGAAGCACCTGAGAACACACGACCTTGTCGAGGAGTTCATCACCGTAGGTGTCTGGTCACTTAGCGAATGGTAGAACATTCCATTCTTTGGGTCGAAGGGCCTAGAAGGACTATGCTGACCCCATTTTTATTTTAGGGAAAATCTGGTAGGCACTTTGGTCCAACTTCCATTGGCCTTCAAATTTTACTTTTTCTTATGTTTTTGTGCTCTGAAACAACTGTGATGGTTGCTGAGGTGGAGGCTGAAGCTCGGCTCCTTCTGGGAAATTTACCATGGTCGAAGGACAAGCCTGCACCGAACTAGGCCTTGGTCGCCCGGCTCAATAGTATCTTTGAGCTTTGAGACCTCAGTTATGGAGATAGATCGAAGGCATCCGGTCTACCGATCGAAGGTATAGAAGAGACGGACGATGCCAGAGGCAATGAAAAAAGGAAGGTTCGTAACCCTTCGGCCCATGGGACCAAGAGGAAAAAAACTAGAGTCCCAAAAAAGATTGCTCGCCCTGATGTCCTTGCCGGTAACACAGGGGGCACGAGGATCTCAGGGGTCCCAACACCATTCTGGCAGGGGCCTCGAGAGGACATATCGGAGGTGGATGTCACTTCCCCAAAACACATCGCACACACTGCGCTAATTACCCTCACTCTTCTCTTCACTAAGAGTGACAAAGACGACGATACGATACAAGAAACGCGGGTCACCACCTAAGTAGCTATAGATGAGACTATGCTTCGATGCGATAGGAAGGGGGAGAAGTTGTCCCTAACAGCGCCGGATCCGAGGCAGCTAGCTCGTCTAGTTCAGACTCTAACTCCTCCCAACATATGTAGACCACATAAAGTGAAGACGGGGGGAATGCTTCACCATCTTCGCACCTTGGTGGTGGCAAAAAAACTAATGTCACTGGGCACGTCATGCGATGCCAAAGTCATCAAAGCCGAAGAGCTACAGGTGACTTCGTTTGAACCAAGCACTGGAGAGGTGAAGGATGCGAAGAACGTATTTGGCAGCTTCGTCCTCCCTGAGCTCTAAATTCCATTGGCGTGGAAACCTGCCACTGATCTTCTTGATGCCTTCAACATGGCAACCACAAAGGTATTCCTAATTATTATAAATCTTCCCTTTGTATTACCGTTCTTATAGTGTTTTATGCTTTTTATAGAGTGTGCTTCTTTCACGTGCTCTTCATCAACATGCTGAACAATTCAAAGCTCACACCAAAGGGGCGGAGGATTTGAGACTGTTTCTGCTCCAAAGTGCTGAAAAGGCCAAGGCAAAGTAGAAAGAATTTCTTCAGTGGGTGAAGGATGCCGAGCAGAGGTCGCAAGAGTTAGAAAAAGAGGTGGAAACCCTTCACTCAAGTACGCAGGACTAGAGCAAGAGGTATTCACCCTTCGACAATGCGCATATGCATCTTAAGTGAACGTATCAGAGCTCAGACTCTATGACACCAAGAAAGCTGAGAACCAACACTTAAACCAAGAGTTACGAGAGGTGAAGCAATTTTCTTGCGATTCTGTTAGGGAGAAAGTAGATGTTTTGGAGTCAAAGGAGGTTGAAGCTAGCCAAGCTATTTGCTAGACTCTTGAAAAGCTAGGCGCTCCGGCCATGCCCCTAACCCTCAACCAAGTTGATCTAGGTGGCTTCCTCAGGTGGATCAATGAATTATCTAGAAGCCTTCAACAAGCAGCTAACATGTATGGTGATTTTTCAGGCTGAAGCCTTACCCAATCTTTGGAGCTAACAGGCTGCAACCATCACAAGGCGTGCTAGAGCACTTCGTTTTGCTATCCGCAGGACATGTCCACCAGGGCGGTGACGAAGGCATCAAAGACCTCCTCCAGGTCCTTTATCCAGTACTTCTGGTGCAAACACAAGCACGCCCTCGCCCTTCATGAGGTGGAGTACAACCGTCACAAAGTAACTCTTCTCTATACGTTAGCATCTTTTCATTATTTTTTCATTTAAAACTACCTTGTTTTTGCTTAGGCTATTGCGAAGGCCATGAATGCTTCGACCATCATAGGAACCTCTGCCCAGCCCGCTTAGGTGCCTACCTCTTCGCAAGCGGCTGATGGAGCGCAAAATGTAGGTCCAAAGTGAGTGTGAGCGGGGGATTGTCTAGTTGCACTTGAAACATTCAATGTTATTCGTAACGTTTGTAATATATCTTAATTTCTTCTTTAAACATTTTGATAGTCTTCGCTTCCTACGCAGGTCCTTCCCTCGGACGCTGTGCAGGTAGCCGAAGATTTTGCTCTCTTAACTATGATGCAGGATAACTTTTATATGTCATGGGATCGTTGGGAATCATTCCATTATCGCCATCCTGACATAAAAGTGCATGAAAGTAAATTTCTTACAAGGGCTTTGCCTATTACTATGAAGGTCCCTCCTGATATCTTCAATTACACATAATACTTGTGAAGGATGTCAGCATAACAAGTATTTGGAATCTCTTCTCCTTCGAGAGTAGTCAAGTGGTAAGACCCAGGCGTCTTCGAACTATTAACCAAGAAAGGCCCATCCCACATGCTCTGCGGCTTTCCCATAGTCAAAGCATTGGGTAGCCTTCGAAGCACAAAGTCCCTTGGACCGAACTCCTTCGGAGATATGTTCTCGATCTTGCAATTTTTAGTTTCCTCTTGGTACTTCGCCAAATTTTCAATGGCCTACATTCTGATTTCTTCTAGTGCATCTTTGGCTACAAGCTCTTTGCCTTGAGCTGTCTCAGCTGTTACCTAGAATGACTTGTTTTTACACTCCTCTGGAGTCATAGCCTCTTGGCCAAAGAGCAAGCAAAATGTCATGAAACCCGTTGGCCTGGTTGCTATTGTTCTGATCAACCATAGGACTTTCGGTAACTCTTTGACCCACTTTCCCTTTGGCAAACCTTGCAGGCGTCTTGCCACACCAGTCAAGACAATGCCATTCACTCTTTCCATAGCTCCATTTGACCGAGGATGGTATACCAAAGAGAAGCAAACTTTAATTCCCATGTCTTCGCAAAATTGTTTAAAGCCTTTGCTGTCAAACCGTGTCCCATTATCAACTATTACTTCATGAGGAACACCAAAGCGACATATAATGTTTTGCCATAAGAATGTTTTTAGAGAAGTATTCAATAGCCACTACGGCATATAGAAGGTTTCCCGAAGCAGCCGACAATTGTCCAATGATGTCAATCCCCTAGCGAGATAAGGGCCAAATTGATGGGATGAGTTGTATTGCTAACAAGGGCCTATTTGAGCCCTTAGCCATGTATTGGCATTTCGCATAGCTTCGTACTATGGTCTCCGCGTCAGAGATAGCCTTCAGCCAATAGAACCCTTGTCTGAATGCTTTTTCAACAAGCGCTCGAGTGCTGATGTGCAAGCCGCACTGCCCTTCGTGTATCTCTTTAAGTAAATCTTTCACTTATGCATGGGATATGCAACAAAGCATCAATGCATATACTCCCATTTTGTACATGTCAGCCACCACAATCATTTAGTTTTTGGCTCTCTGCACCATACGTTTTGCCTCCACTTGATTTTTGGGTTGGTAATGACCTCAAAGGTAAGCCATTATAGAAGATCGCCAATCTTCGCTTTCGATCGCAATGACGCTTCGTGCCACCTGCTGGGGGGCTTCAATAGATGGTATTTTTAGACTCTAATAAAAAAAACATCTAGAGGAAATGGTAGATTATGTGCTGCAGCTTTAGCGAGATCATCGGCCTCAGAATTGTCATTTCTTGATATACTTTTGACAGTGAATCCCAAGAAATGCTTTTCCATGCTTCACATTGTTGTCATATACTTAGCCAGCTCCAGCTCCCTGGCCTGTAATGTTTTGTCAATCTGGTGTACAACCACCTGGGAATCTGTCTTAACCAGCACCCTTCAGGCACCAAGGGCTCAAGCTTTGCGAAGGCCGAGGAGAACTGCCTCATACTATGCAACATTGTTTGTCGATCGGGAATCAAGTTTGGCCACATACCACAGCTTCATACTCGAAGGTGAAGATACAACTACTGCTGCGCCAGCCCTGAAGCCCCAAGCTCTGTCACAATATATGACCCACATTTTGTCTAGTTGTATTTCTTCTTGGCCTTCGGCTTGCGGCATCCAATTTGCCAAAAAATATGCTAAGGCCTGAGATTTATGGTCATCCACACGACAAAGGACAACATAAATGGTGCTATTTCTATGACCCATTTTCCAATTCTTCTCGTGGCTTCATGATTTTCAAGCATGTTGCGAAGGGAGAAGAGGTCATCACCGTTATCTTGTATGATGTGAAGTAAAGCCAAAACTTTCATGAGGCCATCACCATTGTATACGCCATCTTTTACATTTCAAAATAGAACCTCTTGGGCCCTGTCAACACCTCCAAAACATAATACAATGTAAACTGTTGCAATTTTTCACTAAGTTGCTTTTCTTATACAAGTACAACACTTATTGTCAAGGGAGAAGCTGCTATGTATAGCAATAACTCGGCCTTCGGATCTGGGCTAGAGAGGAAAGTGAGCTTCGTCAAATACACTTTCAGTGCGTCAAAAGCATTTTGCTGCTTCGCACTCTATCTAAAAGGGTCAGAGCCTTTGAGTGTTTTGAGAAAAGGTAGGCTTCGCTTAACAGATTTGGTGATAAACCAGCTCAAGGTGCCCAACTTTCCAGCTAAATGCTATGCCTTCTTCCTATTTTGCGGAGGCTTCATGTCAAGTATTGCTTGTATCTTCTCTGAGTTTACTTTGATGCCCCTTGTCAACACTAGAAAACCCTACAATCTCCCAGAACACATGCCGAATGCACACCTTTTGGGATTCAACTTTAGTCCAACACTTCACAGATTGTCGAAGGTCTCCTGAAGGTCATCAAACTGATTGTCTTCTTTGATGCTCTTGATGACTATGTCATGGACGTACGCAGATACATTTCTTCCCAAGTGGGACTTAATACCACCTGGACCAATCTAGCGAAGGTAGCTCTTGCATTCCAAAAGCCAAAGGACATCCTTACAAAACAATATGTTCCGAAGGATGCTCTAAAGCTTGTTTTTGCCTCATCCTCCTTCGCCATCCAAACTTTATGATATTCAAAATATGCGTCTAGAAAACTCAACATTTCACAACTAGCTGCGGAGTCTACTAACTGATCAATGCATGGCAAAGGAAAGTCATCCTTCGAACAAGATCTGTTTAGGTCTGTGACATCAATATACATTCTCCATTTACCATTGCTTTTCTTGACTAACACTGGGTTAGTCAGCCACTCAAAGTGCAGTACTTCACGTATAACCCTAACATCGAGCAACTTCTGCACCTCGGCCTTCGTTGCATCTTCTCTTTCTTTGGAGGCCTTCCGAAGCTTTTGTTTCTTTGGATTCGCATATGGATCGGCATTGAGAGTATACTTGATGATATCTCTATTAACACCTTGCAAGTCCTTCAGCAACCATGCGAAGACATCTTCGTTATCGTGAAGGAATTCTATCATCCGTCACTCAGCTTCTTCTATCATTTCAGCTCCTATGACCATTGCTCTATCTGGCCTATCCTCACACAGCGGCACTTTATTGGTCTGGCCTTTGGGCTTAGCCTTCGCACTCTTTGTGTCTTTAGTAGGTCTTTGCCTTCTTGGGGCTTTGACATAGGTTCTATTACGACATGAATGTTGCAGCAGCTTGGAGTGTATCCCACTTCAATTATGTGAGCTTCTTGCTGATCTCCTAGCACTGTTATAACGCCTTTGGGACTGGACATCTTCATGCACAAATAACAATGGTGTGGTATCGCGCTGATCTTGTTTAGCACACCTCTTCCAAAGATAGCATTGTATGGATAGGTTATATTGACAACATCGAAGTTAATTTCTTCCGTTCGAAAATTTGAACCTTGCCAAAATATCGGTATCTATACCTTGCCCAAAGCATTGTTTGATTTTCCACTGAAGCCTATTAATAGTGATCCAGTCTGTCGTAAGATACTTCGCTGCAGACCCATCCTATCGAAAGCATCGGCGAAGATGATGTCTGCCGAGCTACCGCCATCTATTAGGATACTATGGACTTCATTGCCTGAAATGTTATCTGTGATGATGAAGGCATCTGTTTGTGGATATTCCGGGACTCTCATATCTTCCTGAGAGAAGGTGATTGGGACATGAGACCACTTCGAATGGACGAAAGCAGGGCTTACGCCGACATGGTTCACCCTTCAAACATATTGTTTTGCTGTCTCTTAGACTCGGTCTCCTGATTAGAGCTACCAGTGATTGCTAACACCATGTTCCATCTGTGTCTTACTATGTTTATTGACCTGCTGGTTTTTAGGGGAGCTTCGATTGCAGGTCTTGGAGGAGGAGGTGGAAACAGTGCTTGAACAGTCATAGATCAAGCATAGGTCTGATCTGGTGGAGTCAAAGGTGTTGGCATATGTGGCTGCACTGAAGTTATTGGGCGCCATTGAGGAGTAAATATTGAAGGGTTTGGCCCATACGCCTGGCCCTAGCCCTGCTGACATTGCCACGCATTGCTCAGCTTATATGGCATGGCATGATGCACTACTCTTGCATGGTCAAAGGGTAACTTCCCCAAGCTATATGAAGGGTGGCTTCATGGGTACAATATGTGAACAATGTTTAGTTGTATGATGGCACCTTCACCATGTATCTCACAATACAACGTTCTTGGGTCGCACGGTGCCCGTCCTCCTCAGCCACCTCGGCCTCCGTGACCTCTACCGCTTTGGTTGCCACGTAACTCCAGCGCCCTGGGCTTCGACAACCTCTTGCAAGACACCCTCGGGCCCAGGTTCTATCTCGTTGACTTCTTTTTGCTTCAAAGTATACCCAAAGGACTCGTATTTCTTCAGTTGCTTATGCCTGTCTTTCCTCTAACCAACGTTTGCGTCCTTGTTTGAGGGATAAGGCTTGGACATTTTCGAAGCTACCATTTAGCCTTTCCTTCGATGATGGTCCACTTCGAACCTTGTGTATTCCTCCATTTTGTTAAAGAGTTCCTAGACACTCTTCGGCCTCTTACATGTTAGTTTTCCCACCAACATCCCTCCCCTGATGCCTTGGATAGCGGCATCGATGATTGTGTCTTCACTCAATCCCTTCGCCTAACAACGCACATGTATAAAGCGACGCATGTAGTCTTTCAGTGGCTCCGCCAACTGTTGCTTGACTGCGAAGAGATCTCTGGCTGTGATTTTTTCAACATGATTGCCCTAGAAATTGCAGAACATGGCATCATGCAAGTGCTCCCACGAGTAAATCGACCCCGGAAGTAGGGTGGAGTACCAGGATCTTGCTATCCCTTTCACTGCCAACACAGAGGCCTTTTCTAGTGTTGTGTCATTTCCACCAGCGGATTCAACTGCTCCCTCGAAGCTCATGACCAATTCCCTCGGATCTGATTCTCCGTCAAACATCACCACCCTCAGCATTTTGAAACCTGAAGGATAAAGCTGGTTCTGCAAGCCAGAGGAGAGCGGTGAGTCTGGGTCGCCTGCGTGAGACCTGCGCCAAAGGTCTTTCATGAGCCGAGCCGCAAACATTGACGAAGGGATGATGGTGTGTGATGCCTCCCTGTCCTCGCGCTGCAGCATGTTAATTTGGCCTTGCAACTGTTCCAACATTCTTCTGGCCTCATCAGCTCATCAACAATATTCGTCTACCTTCCGACTCACTGTTAAGTTTTCTAACATTCGCTTCTTTGTGCTATTTGTTGCTTTAGGTGTTTGGCTTCTAGCCATGCAGCTCTTTCTGCTTCGGTTTCTTCTTCTTCATCATCTTCACAGTCTTGAAAATGATTGGAGTCGTCATGCCCTTCAATCTGAAGGGCCTTTTCCTTCACAGCTGATGAAACTTCGAAACGAGCATGAAGGCCGGCCTCTACCCTTCTCATTGAAGTATTTGCATCTTCCTGGTGAGTTGGGTCTTCGCGAACTCGACCCTCCCTATCGATTAGCACAACCACATCGTGTTTCTCTTCATGGACTTCTTTGACTGCCCCAGCCTCGATGATGTTCAGCTCCGTAGTGGCCGAAGGGGTAGAGGTCGTAGTCGAATCCCCCTCTGTAAGCTGTTGCATCTACTGCGTTGATGCTTCGATGCCCTTCGACTTCTTCTTAGGTGGCATGGCTTTGAAATGTGTCGATCCCCACAGACAACGCCAGTTGTTGGAAACTGGCGTAATGGAACAAGATGGTGGGTGTTCGAAACCCCAAAGATATCTGAAGGTTAAGAGGAAGAACACATAAGGTAGGGAACTGTGCACTACTATTAATATCACTCATCTTTTCGGTTACACTGTCAGCCTATTTATAAGTCATACTCACCCACTCCCTATTATAGTTTATGATATTGCCCCTCTAACTGCCGCATTCTTAGAATATTCGTGGGTAATTCGGTACTTTCCTAAGTATAGCTAGCTTATTTACAATTCTGCCACTTATTGTCTTTGGTTGTCAGCAACAGTCAATCTTCTCTTGGGCTCCCGAAGGCCCATGCTTGGCGATGCATTCGGCCTCTCTTCATTTGTCCCCCTGGTAGCGCCAAGTGGTGGTCTTCGACTAGCTTCTGAAGGCCCGAGGAAGGCTTTGCCTGTGATGACACCTCCAACGCCCATTTAGCTAATTCGACCGCGACGCTGAGCAAAGGCCCTCGATTGGCACCCGAAAACCTGGCATAGGCTTTGCTAATTCCATACATTGGAGACATTCCTGCGGTTCCGTTCTGAAGACTACCTTTGAGGTGTCAAACGGTTCCTGCAACATGACAGACCCACGACAATTGTAAGCTCTGCCAGCAAACAATGGCCGTAGAGGTCTTTGATTCAAGATCTGAAGGGGGCATATCCCCAATAGTATGGCTTTGTAAACTTACATGTTCTGTGTTTACTTCGAATTTTCTAGGATATCATCATGTAACCTTTCGATTCTGCAGAGAGTTGTCTCAACCAACAGTGTACCCATACTCTGAAATAAAAGAGAACGCATAACCAACTGTGTACTCGATTCTGCAGGGCTCATTTGTCTTATTGATTCAACTTTTAAGCTGAACCTGAAAACTGAGCTAGACAGGCATGGTAAATATCCAAATCCAGTACTATGAAGAAGCAAGAACTTAAAAGGATTTTAACCTTTCAAACTGCGATTTGCCATAGCTTAGTGTAACACTTGATCTTGAAACGTATTCCTTCTGTAGCATTTTGGATTTCTTCCTCAGTGGTACATGGAGATGTGCGCCAAATGCCCAATGCCCTAATTCGCGCAAAGAAGGGGCACCGTATTCAGAGATCATAGGGGGATGCCAGGATGCAAACAAACTTCTAAAATGTCGTATTTGTTTTGTTCTCTGCATGAGAACAAAATGAAAATAAACATCGCCTAATTGCCCCTCTAGTGTGTCCTGCTTAGATATGTGTGCTGTGATAAACTATTGTTGAAAAGGGATCCCTTGCTTGCAGAGATAAGCTGACGGTTGCATTAGAGGTCTTTTTAATGGGAATGCTCCAATGACTCGCAGTTCACAAGCTGTTGTCCTTATCGTCCGACCCAAGTATGTGATCTCCCAGTGGCCGCTAAAGTTGACGGCAGGGTGAGTCACAGTGCTAGGTACCTAAAGTTGCCAATCATGAGCGTCTGTTTGGCCTTTGGTTGAACCTGATTATGTAGTAAACAAAGTTATTTGAATGCACATGCTATTCAAATCTGCCTTGGGAGTGTATAAATTTGCACTTGTAATGTGCAAAAACTGGCCAGGAAACAAATATGAACTGAGAATCGCTTAATCATGTAGCAAGATGGTACTCATTTTTCGAATACGTATACCAGGATATTATTTGAATTCAATGAGGAACGAAGCAAGGATCAGATATAATTCACACATTAGTTTATGTTCATATCACAAGAAAGGTTTATAAAGTTTTTTCGGAAGAATAAGAGAGTTTCGTAAAGTGAAGTTGTACATTTCATTAGATATTAGTCTCTGTAGTACATCGATAGGTCAAAAGCGTATCTTGTTAGATCTCGACAGCGAATCGTTTTCATGGTTAAAAAAGGCTTAGAGTGTCGGGACCGCATCAATGCACTCTCGTGACTGAGGTAACCAGCTCTAGAAGCTTCATGCGTATGTTGTTGTTATCTTGCCGAAAGGGGTGTTTGGATGGAAGCCCTCACCAACCATACCAAAATTTGGTATTACCCAGGGGTAATACCAAATTTTGGTAGGCCTGAAAATAACGTGGATGGCTTCCAAACCGCATAGGAAGCTTTGCCAGCGGCCGTCGACTGCATGAAACTTCATTTCCAGGCGATTGAAGAGTGGGAAATGTGGAATAATAAAGTAACAAAGTTCGAGGATGATGTAGCTAACTGGCTAACCTATGTCAAAGTACGGATGCTGGTTAAGACCGTAGTCACAGACGGAGAAAGAGATTACCAGCTTGTGGTTGGAAGATCCAGTATATTTCATATCGGAGCAATCGAATTTGAGTAGCGCTTGATTTCAACCATATATTCTGCAACGAACGTCGTACAGACAGCACACCCGGAGTATACCACCATGGCGTCCCTACAAACCACAATAAAGACTAATGCACCCTCATCCGCCGGTGGGCCCCTGAACCACGAACACTACATGAGCGAACAGGAATCGGAACGCACAGGGCAGCCCGAAAGTTGAAGTCGGCCGGACAAGCAAATGAGCAGGTAACTGACGGTAGAGCTGTTCTCCTCCCGGGTTCCACCCACGTACCAAGAGAAAGGTGGCTCGCGACAATACCGCCCTGCGAATGGGGCAGTCGGTTAGTCGTTGGAAAGCGAAACGGAGGGCAGGGGACGCGAGAGCAGGACTTGGTGGTGGCCGTGAGGCGCCGCGCGGGGCCGGGGCGCGGCCCGTGAGCGCGGCTTGTTGCGTAGCTCGCCAGATGTGCGGCTGGGCGCGCGCGCACGTTCCTGGGGACGGACGAAGAGCAGGAGCGGCTGGGTATCGAGCCTTGACAAGGAAGGATGGAAAGAAAAAGGCTGCGGGGTCACGGGCTCACGGGCGGATGGATCAACTGCTACTGCATTCCCAGTTTCCTACCGCTGCTGCCGCTGCTCCTCCGGCTCATGCACTGCTGCTCCGCCTGTGCCTGTGCGTGCGACACCTCCACTTCCGTGGGCGTATGATTTGACGCCGTTCCGTGCTCCCTAGCTAGCTGCCGTTGGATATATTATTATATCAGCAAGCGGTTGATTGAGCTCATAAACTTATCAGCCCCCAATCCTATGGTCCACCGAGCTGCATCACTGCAGGGAATGTATCTGCGCCGCTTCGCCCGCGTGGAGCTGCTGCAATCTATGGTTTTTATTATGCAGTTCTTTTTTTTTATCCCGTCGAGTATACAACAGGGGTGGACCCACGATTCGCATGGTATATATTTAAATTTTGAAAGTAGTAATATTTGTTCGATAGAATAAAGTAATACAATATTCAGCCACAAATAAGTGACGTATTAAACATCAACACTATCCTTAAAACACATTTAACTAATATTTTTTATTGTAATATATTTATATAATATAGCAAAAATATATTATTATAGAACTACTTTTCAATACAATTCTACCTATATCATTTTTAAATATTCAAATTCAATACGTAAAGAGAATTTTTTAATTAAAGTTTGAAATATTTAACTACAGATAACTCAAAATATCACATATCTGTAACTAGAGAGTAGTTCATAATAGTATAAACTACAATACAACCCAAAACATCATTCATTTATGATTAGAGGAATTAGTTTATAATAGTAAACACTGCAATACAATACAAACTGTATATGAGCACATAGAGATGATTATAGTTTTTCTTTTTAGAATTTTCTGAAGCGCAGAGGGGCCACATATTTAAACATAGGTGTAGAAAGATTTAGCTGTAGAAAGCCTTCATTCCTCCGTTCGCACACCCTCTCATCCTCTCTAATCATCGAGTCACAGGCTCACAGCGGAGCGGAGCAACCGTGGGGCTAGGGTCTAGGCTGCGAGTTGCCAGGAAGGTGGCGAAACGTTTATGTTACCACCTGTGAGTGAGGGCTGTAGTAATATTTGCCATATTGGTTATTATACATGGAAACGCCATGTGGACCAAGGCATTAAACTCGTCTTGTAGAGATGCGGCTTCCAAGTAACTATACATGTAGATCATGCTAAAACATTTGCATTTGAAAAGTTTGTGCAAATTCTGTTCATGTGTGCACTGTGCAAAGAAACAAAAGGTGAGGCTTATCTTTTGTACACACATCTGACCATATTTTGGCACATCGTATACAAAATTTGATATGAGTTTTATGTATGATTTTTTTTAAGAAAAAAATTCAAAAGTGCACAAGTTCAAGATTGCCAACTACTGCAGCGATAAACTATCGTCGAAGGGACTGTCGTGCATGGGGTGAGGATGCTTTCTTAGCATGAGGTCATATTTTTTACATCGAATCAAAATCAGAATAAAAAGCATATAAACATCTCCTCCGTAATCCAATAGCAACGAAATTAACTTGTAATCTTGATTTTATACAAAGCAACTTGGAAGAAACAAAATTATTATATCCATTTCACAACTTCAATAAAATTGAGCAACACAAACGTAATAGAATGTAAAAAACAGTTGAATATATACATGGAAACGCAATATGTGGATTTACTTGAAGATCTCACAATTACCATTAAAACATGTAAAAAAACAGTTGAATATATACATGGAAACCTTAAGAACAGCATAAAGAATAAATAAACCAAAAAAGGATAATAAAGCTGAGGCAACACAATAGCACCATTCCTGACTGGAAACAAGCTTACATAACAATAAGGGCTGCAAATGTTTATTATCCTGTTTCATGTAATGGGACGACAAAAGAAACCCAAAGATGGGCTCAAGGTCTGTTGTTGCCAGATCAAGGAGAAGGTGAATGGTAGAAGAAAAAATCGGCCAAATCAATATAAGGTTGGGAAATAAAAATAACAAACGAAAGCATGACCACAAGAACAGAACATGCACAGCTATGAAGGTGTCTCGGCTAGGCGGACTGAGCGTGGAAGCAAAAATTCAGCAAATATGGGAAAGTGCGAAGATGGATAAACACCGTCTATATTGTCATTTATGACCTCACAGAGTGCAGGAACGAGTGGGCGTCCCCTAAATAGGATCCAGTCAATATGCAAGTCCTGTGTCTGTCGATCCCAGCAGAGGCAAAGAGCTCTAAATATTAATTTAAGAAATTCTAGGGCACCTTGTTTCTCCCCTGCAACAAAACATTTATTTTGTAAGATTACTAAAACAAATAATAGGATGAGCGACCTGAAAACAAAAAAGCATTGGCAGGTTCAACTAACAAGATCACAAGTTATAATGAATAGATCCCAATATTCGCCCATGTAGCGCAATTAGTACAAATAGTCATCATTACATGGATAAAGTACATGCTGAAGAATAGTGTTCAGTACGATAAAGGCTACAAGACTAAAGTTTAACATATATCTACATAATAGTAAAAAAAAAAAAAACCCATTAACATCAAGCAACATATTCGAGCCATTCTCCTCTTAATTCCTGGTTTTATTTTGATAATAAATCAAACCTTCCCAATCAATTAAGTTGTTGTCAAAAATTGAACAAATGTGTAGCAAAGTAGAAGTTATTTATAGTAATGTGTTTTTTTCATACAAGAGTAAATTTAAAAAACTAGAACTATTTTGACAGATGTTGCAGAAAACTACAACTTCTTGTGCCTATTTCAAAAACGTATAACTATTTTGACATATGTTGCAAAAAACTACAGCTTTCTCACTGTGGGTTCACCTATCATATTCTATAACATGTAATAGGAGGATTAACCGTGAGCCCACCTGTTGACAGAGGATGGCAGGTAGATACATGGTGAGAAAGTTATAATTTTTTGTAACATGTGATAAAATGGTTATAGGTTTTTTAAATGAGCACTAGAAGTTGTAATTTTCCGCAACATATGCCAAAATAGTTGTAGGTTTTTAAAATTTACTCTTCATACAACCATATAAAATACAATAGCAGTAATCACTTTTTTTATTGTACAATAGAAACTGGAGTACCAGGGGCACCTTTAAATCCATGATATGTGTGTATTAGTGAAACATTTTTACGCACACGAGCATTTGGCCAAGCATCTCTCATATCACCCACAACACCATGTTCTCTGTATTGACACCACAAGGAACTGTGTCAATAAACATAAATGAAGGAAATTGCTCAGGTACTTCACTAAAACACAGAGAAACATATACTAAAGAAAATATAGTATTAGTAAATATAATCAGGGGCTCCTCTGTACAAATATTAATACTTAAAAGTGTGGTTCCTTGGGTCCACTTCTCTATAGATGCAATTAAGCAGTTCAAAATGATTTTCTAAAGCTCAAATCAAACAACAACACTTATTCAGCCCTAAACTACTCTGCAGCTTGTATCATACTGAACGCAAATGCTTTCAAAACTCAATAACAAGTCTTCTTGAGCAAAAAAAGGAAAATAATATTATATATGTGGCTTGAAAAGTCGAACGATGTAGTATCAACTGTTGATTTTTCCTATTTCTATATATCATCAAAACATTTGAGTATTATCTAACAAGCCTTTTGAGTTTTGACTGATATTTCTGAAACAACCGAAATACACCGTGCAAGACTTTTCGAAATGTGATCTTGCAGGGTTGTCATAATTATAAAGGACATAGGAAGTTATTTGAAATATGGCGATTCTTATATTCAATTCAAACTCGAATTTCATTTCTAAGGTTTGAAAACTTAAAATATCAAGTACCTAGGATCTTCACAAAAAGAGAAAGGTAAATCTTTTTCAAAAAAAAATATCAAGTGTACTCTAGCCATTTTAAAAAGATATATTGAAATGTAGATGATGCACAAAATTTCAATGGTATATACAGAAGAAGCAAAAAGTTGGTGGTGGATCCAATGCACAACTTTGTAGTGGCACAATTCTTAATTACAGCAATTTTGGAGGTTGCGTGTGTGCACTGGCGGTGGTAAGAGGATGGGCGGGTTTAACAACTTCTGGATATCGATGCAAGGAACACAATATGTTCAATATAATTAAATAAGTGTACCTGACCTCATTCTTTAGTTTTACCTCAAACACAGTTTAGTTTGAGCAGACACGGAATGACACAGAAAATAAAATCTTCCAGCATATATATCGGTAATGGATATATGTCAAATAACCGTGTTAATTTTGACAAAATAATAATCTTCCATCAAGCTATACCTGGATCTGCCAAGCAAAAACCGCCCAGTCATAGACTCCTTCTGTGTGTTGAAGCCTCCACAATAGATAACAGGCAAATTGGGTGGCAAAGACGCTATATGTTGCCACGTCAGCAAAGCACTTCTTCGACGAGCACGAGGGCTAACTTCATCAAGATTTGTATTTACAATCTGGAAACTGAATCCAGGTGGTTCTACTCTTTTGAGTTGAAACGTGTGTACATCATGTTAAGGCAACAGACAATCTTGAGTCCAACCAAGAGACTATGAAAATGATAGAACAATAAAGCACGAGAAAATCATTGCACTAAAGGATATTGCCCATGTAGCAATGCAGGGTGCAGTTGCTCCCCATGAAATGCTTCCTGGAACTGATGGTGATTCTGATAACCAAAAGGTACCACCTTCAGTAAGCTCCACCTTCATCAAATGCACAGGAATTCAGCTCAACTAGGAATATATATATCCTTAATAATTTTGACATTGGCATTACTAAAAAAAGGCAGATATGTTTTGAAATGGAAACGAGATAAAGTAACAAACAATGTACAGAAATGATTGGCAAGAAATGTCAAACCTTCTCTTTTTCATAGAATATTGTGCAGTATTCATCAGTGGTGTCCTGTGATCCTTTTCTTGATATCCCAAACTGTTCATAACCTAGATGAGTGCAAAAGCTTGGTCATTCTGCTTCTCGATAAAAGTTGACCAATTAATAAAAGGCTATCTTAGTTTAAAAGTTCAACATCATACACCTCAGAAACTCATGCCTGGGTCCAACAGACACAGGGTGCGAAATAGACTTTGTTTACGGATCAGGGAGAACATGGGACTTTCCTTGCGTGAGATGGTAGATGATGGAAGGAAAACAGTATTTACACGGGTTTGAATACCAAGGATGGTGCCTAACTGACTACTCCTATGGATCAATAAAGGGGTACCATTTGTCTTGCACATCCAAGGAGTACATAGTTCCAAGTGAAAGGTGATCGGAAGTGTGCCCTCCACCCTCCAGTGGTTTCATAGTGACTAGCATATACAAATCAATCAGCCCAAACTGGGAACCAGGAAACATTTCGAACAGGATGACGTGCAATGGATCTGTGAAGGCTTCTTGATGATACCAAACGGGTGATTAGTATATTGATTAAGATTGTGAGTGGATGCCCAACAAAGATTTTTTTTTTTCCTTTTGACTTGAATGGTACCAGTAGATTCCAAGATTGGATATCTACTTGTTGGTCAAGTATGCTGATACCTTAGTCTAGAACCTCAAATATTTACTTATCCAAACAGAAAAAAAAAGAATATATATCTCTTTTTTACTACAAAAGATTCCTCAAATGCAAAAGACTAATAGATTACTCCCGCCATTTTAAAATACAGGGCGTACTAGGATTCAAGAAAGTCAAACTTCGTAAATTTTGACCAACAATTAGTCAAATTATATGCATATTTAGTGTACAAAATATGTATCCATAGATTTGTATTTCACATATATTTTAATAAGATATTGGTTACGTAGCAATTGATAATATAGTGTCAGAGAAATTAATGGTCAAAGTATACTTTGAAAGACTTTCTCAAATCCTAATACTCCTTGTAAAAAGAAATGGATGGAGTACTTGTTTTTCCCATTTCTTTTGAGCCATTGGAATTTGGCAGTCAATAGCCAACGCAGCACTGCCAATGGACATGGCTATACTGGCGGAAGCAACAGACAAGGCGCTGCAAGTCATACCAGAAACCAAGATTCAAGAACTTATTCATGTTAGACAACTATTCAGTTGTGTGTATCTGTTTTAAATGGTGGAAGCCTATAATACTTGGTTCTTTGCTCCATGTGACTCTGCATGATTTATCACTATAAGTAACTAGGATCCTCTATAATGGAGAAAATGCAATATAAGCCTTTTGAAACATTGTGTGACAGTAATTTTTTTCTGAGGAAGCAGAGTTCTTCCTGCCTTTTGTTCAGAAAATGTGGTTCTCATGGGAACCTACCCTAATTTCTAAATTATATACCGCAGACCAATTGACATTTAACTAGCACCTTACTGAATTAATTATACCCGATGCTGTGGCCGCTTGACAAATTCATTCTAGGATTACATTTTTACCGGTTCAAAATAGAGCTAAGATGTTGATATTAGGGACTACTAAGATCTTTGTTTTGTAAAATAATATGGGGGTGTTTAGCCCTCACAGCTTGCCAAATGAAAAGATCTATCTTTCCAAGAACCATGATAATCGAAGTAATGGTATGTACAAAAGTAGTTCACTGTTATAAGACAATACCCAAGTTAGCATGTAAGAAGAGCACAAAATAGAACGGAGCGGGTGAATTACCCGGCAAACACTGTTGTAGGTAGTCCAGCTGCCACCTCAAGCCTGCAAATAAAACCCGTTATTTACAGCCTAGAACGAAATAATAAAACTAAGAAAAAAAAGGGAAAGAGAAGTAACGAACGCAAAAAAATTATCAATGACAACAAAATTTGTGACTCTGCAGGTCCCACCAAAAGAACCAAATGATGAATCAAGTTCGCATGCCAAATTTGTTCCAAAACTGACTTAGTTAAACAAAGTAAACCAAACCAATCTTAGAGGCAGTAGCATTAGCAAACCCAAGCAACTCTCTTGAGCTCTTTGCTAAAAATGAAAACAAAATCTTGCTCACACTATCAGGCTTGTTCAGTTTCATGCCTAGCCTGGAGCAGTACGACTCGTATCTAACACCAATATGCACCAAATGAACATCTTATTGCATCATATGCATCACAGCTCACCTTGCTGGGTGCAGAGGATGGTGGGGGAGTAGCTGGTGATGACGCTGACGCAGATGTCCCGGCGCTTCTCCCAGCTGTTGGGGCTCTCTCTCGGCTGCTCGCCTTCGTGCAGATTCAGCGTCATCACCGTGATCGACAGGCTAGTCATCCCCTCCTCTCTCGCTCCGTCTCGCCGCCTCTAGTACAGATTTCTGCAGCCCGTGCCGTTTTCTGGACTACCCTGCGAGAAGCAGGGAGGTGATGGCTGGTGCCCGCGGTGATCGGAAGCGGCCGGCGGGGAGATCGCAGGCGAATCTGGTAGGGTTGGTAACGATTTGGGGGAAGGGAGTCGGGTGTGACCTTTGGACTGTTCTCTTGTATTCTAACGCCATTTCCCCCTTTCTCGCCGGATTTTTCTTTTTCCCTCCACGTCTAGTTGAAAACGGAGAGACCCTTCTTTGAAAACATATATCATTACAAATCGGATATTTAAAAACATATCATTACAAATCTCTTTAAATTGAATCCATGTCATGACCTATGTCTCCAGCTCCATTTCATATGTTCTCTCACCGTCGTATTTCTGTATGAATCATTTTGCCCTCCCCACACCGCTTTTGGTCCGACCAGTGGGGCCTCCAGCAACCTAGAGGTGCTGTCATGAAAGCAACGGGGTCGGCGAACCGAGGGTGGTGGGAGCTTTTGCGTGCGATGACGAGTTTGTCCAAGGGCTTCTTGACCAGCGGGCTTGGTCGGAGTTCGGTCGGCAGTGAGAGACCCAGCACAGTGACGCTTAGCACACACGGGCTACCGTGCCAACGTTGAGCCAAGCCTTAGGTGGCGTACGAAGAAGTAAGCGCAAGGTGAGAGGAAACTCACCATGGCTCCAATTGGAAGGTAAGACTGAAGTGACGGCGGCTTGTCAGTGCGATTGCGGAGAGCCGCTGGAGTTGGGGAAGAAGGTAGTGCGTGACTTGATTTGGCAGGCAATCACTTGGGAAATGGAGGGGAACACTTCACACAACTCTCATCTTCGCTATTTGAGGCTCGACTGATGGGATCTAGGCTCAACAGTGACAGATTTAGGGTGGTGGTGTGATGTGTAGAGAGGGAGCTCGGGTGGTGCTCTTGGTGGGGATATATGGAAAATGAGGGAAGGCGAGAGCAGTAAGAAGGCTAGGGAGAGGATAAGGGTCTTGGACTTCCACTTGCGCCCGGGACAGGACGGAGGTGACAACGAGCTTGGGCATCGATGGACTTGTGGTTTGTGCTTTGTTGCAACAGAATGGGAGGGAGAGAGGGAGAGAGGAGAGGGATGATAGGTGGGTCCATGAGTAAATAGTGCACATGAGATCAATTATCCATTTCCTCTTTCCAAAAATCCTAAGCCAAATTTTAGAGGGGGAAAACGGTCATTATGGAAATACGGTAGTGAGAAAACGTATGAAATGGAGCTCGAGACATAGGTAATAATGGCATGTTTCCAAATACCAGATTTGTAATGTGAAGATAGGTAGTATAAAACTATCGTATATCAGTATCATGTACACACCCCTAGGGTTTTTTATATTCTCGAGGCATACGTCTGTGTCTGGGAAGGGAATCCTTAGACGTACAAAAACACCCATAGGTATCAACATATCTCGTAAATAGCGAAGCTAAGGATGACAAAGGAGTCTAGAGATCACATGATGACCCCATATACACATGGAGTTGGGAGACCCTGCAGAGGATAGATCCATTCAAGCCTACAAAAGCTTTAAGCCTTTGAGCCTTTTGTACTTTTGATCTACATCAACAATTCTCCTAGACAACATGTAAGGAACCTCTCGACTAGGTTTAGATCTATCTAGGCTAGCCAAAACCTCCCTGTAAATAGTCTTGAAGATTAATACAAGACAAACATGATGAAAAAGGCTATTATCCTAAGAAAGGCTTGAACCTGCACAAATTTCTATGTGTGACATGTGATTCGACTATAGGGAGTACCCCTACTTAATTCACAAGTTTATAAGATCGGTAGTTCATAAATCGTCAATAGCTGGCACCTTCCATAGGAATATGACCAAAGATATTGAATCCTCAACACACCAAAAACCGGCTTTTCTGGATGAGGGGTTCTATGACAACTTTACCCTCTCAACCGGCGAGGTCCTAGTGACCTTATTGATGCCAACTCCAGCGACAAGGTAAGTCTTTTTATGGATCAATGAGCCAAAGATTATGACATCGAGTTTGAACCACTCAGTGACTAAGACGATGACGCAAGCGATGTTTGCTGCAAGTTAGGATCCTCCCCTACAGCTTTTGACAACATGGATTATCAAAGTGCCTGCCTTGAGTTCTCCTCCGATGATAAATCCATGATGGATTTGGACTCCTCCTGAGCTGAAGATTACCCTTGAGAAGTCTTTATCGTCAAAAAAAGGGGCACTAGGTCATCCGATCATGATGATAATGATCCCACAAACACATGGGGCACCGCTACTCCGGTTGCTGGAAACAACAACCAGCCACCACTTATGACAAATACTCTGATCCAAAATCTCAATGGGATCCAAGATCTCACATTTCCCGACCATCAACTTGGAACCCAACGCTTCAGATCTGCAATGGATCAGAGGGTCCTCCTTCTACAGGAGGCCCTATGATAACCCCCCACTATAGATCTGACTACCCCTGGTGACAAGGACTAGATCAACTTGATGACCAACATTACCAAATAAGCTATGCTTCAGGATGAGAATTCCCATCAAGCAACAGCTGTGAACTGCTCTAATCGAGGGAAGTCACGTGTTGATCCTTCTCGTAATGATTTAGATCCAGAGAGACGTAACCCCCAAAGCAAGATAGTCCGGGAAGACAACTGAGTGCCTAGCAGTCACAAGACCTCACCGAACAGGAACTACCCCATAAACGATACGTGCGAAGTTATCGAGTAGCAGAGACGCTCAAAGACCCCTAAGGAATAGTCAACTTCTCATCAATGGACTAACCGAAGGTCATCCCAGTGTAGTTTGAGTAGAAGCCACGACCGATCTTTGGCCCCGGTGAGTAGAACCCCAGTGGCTCCCAGGATCAACGAGGGTGTCATCATCAGTTGCCAGGCTTTCTCTCTAGATCTACGGAGGGTGAACTGGCTGGCTCGGTTCGAGTCTAGGTTGATCAAGAAGTACAATAGAACCACTAATCTCGTTGAGTTTCTCTAGATTTACACTATAGTCATCCAAGCAGCCAGTGGGGACAAAAAGGTTATGGCTAACTGCCTCCCCATAGCCCTTGAAGGGTTAGCCAGGACTTGGCTGACCAATCTTTTGTTAGACACAATCTACTTCTGGGAGTAGCTCTGTGACTTATTATGAGCCAACTTTCAAGGTACTTACCTTTGCTCTGACAAGAAAAACGACAGGTTTTGTGTCATACAGACGGAGAAGGAAACCTTGTGTGAGTTCGTCCACCACTTCAGCATCACCCGAAACACCATCCCGGTCATGACTATTGAGCCACCAAGTCACAAAGACAACATCTCAACCCGAATGAGCCACCAAGGTAAGGTCTCACCACTAGCCTCTCTTTCGGTCCCTTTCCACCGTTATCACTTCGAAGCTTGAGCCACCAAGGCAAGGGCCTCCGCATCCCTGTACAAGTGTCTTGCGGTTGCTCCACACCAAGTCGGAGGGTCAACAAGCTTGAGCCATCAAGACCCAAGATGCCGGTGAGTCACAAACACTACAAGGCACTGACGTCCCACTCGGTACAAGCTAGGATCACTCATCGATCCCTTCCTCAAGCCGCAACACCTAGCTACAACTCACTCTAAACCTATAAGCACTAAACACTCTCTAATCTTGTGCTTAATTATCTTGGATGATCACTTTAAGCATTTTGGTGGCTTGAATATCTTGTCAAGTGTATATGAGCTTCCTCTAGACTCCAGCAGCATGCCACACCTTTAAATGACTGAGTGGAGGGGTATTTATAGCCTCAAACTCGCCAACTAGCCATTTTTCTAATGGCTCAAAAAAGCTGTTAACTTCGGATGATTTCGTAAGAACAATAGTACTAACACTGGATCATCCGGTGAGTACAAACTCAGAAACTAGCTATTGGAACTCCACTCATAGCCTTTGTGAACACTAGACACTCTGGTGTGCCTTCAAATCCATCATCGAACCTCCCAGTAAGTTATCTTGAGCTAGACTGCGCCACTTCTTCTCTGCAATAAATACTCCGGTGCATTGATCTTCAGAGCACCGGACCTTCCGGTGGGTTATTCTTCATTCTTCAACACTTGTAGTCTCCTCCGCAAGAAATGCTCTGGTGCTATACTCTGGTATGCACAAACCAAGCACCAGGTCATTCGATGTGTTGATTTTCAGTCTTCTGCACTTGCATTCTTCTCTACAAGAAATGTTCTAGTGCTATCCAATGCAGATCATCAGACTATCCGATGAGGTCCTCAACCTTCTCCTCTTTATCAGAAATACTCAAGTGAGTTCAACACACAGACCACTAGACTATCCGGTGAGGCTATTAGCCTTTGTGCACAATGCTCCGGTGAGTGCAAACTTCTCTACACCAGACTATCCGGTGAGGTTAATTCTCCTGGAGCTTCTCCAATTCAATTAAACTTTATCCCGACTATGGTGGCTTGTTGATGTATTTGCATCCATGAAACCTACTAATATATATTCTTCACAAATATGTTAGTCCCAATGACTATATTGACATTAATCACTAAAATCACAATCATGACCTAATAAGGCCATTTTCGCTTCAACCTCTCACTACAAAGCCTAGCCATCGCCGCCCTGGTCGGTTGCCGTGCCACCCGGCCAGTGCCGATGGAGGCCACAGGCTGGGCAAGGGGGTGAGCATGGGGAGGAGGCTGGGTAAGGAAGGGGTTGAACAAAGGCAGGGAGGGAGAAGGGGTCGGGCGAAGAAGAAAAGAGGAGAAAGAAGAAGGAAGAAGAAGAAAGAAGGAAGAAGAGGAAGAGGGAGGAAGAGGAAAAAGAAGGAGGAGCAAGAAGAAGAAAGGAGAATAAGGGGATTTCACCATTGATTCATGACCTCACTACAAAGGTGACCTCTCTGTAATCCTTAGATGCTTGTGGATAGTTGGGATTGATCGATCTCATCGTCGGATTAGTATTTTGGTGATCCATTTATCCTCCAACAATTTAATTTTGTAGTTGAGACCTAATCGGTGTTGAATTCGATCATAAGCCTAAAATGAAGGTCGTAGGTCTTGTTAATATCATTCCGATGACACTAGTGTTGTTCTCGTTGGATAAGAGGATTTGGAGTAATTGATAAAAAGTGTTGTTGTCCGGTATGCTTTAACTCGGGCTTTTATTTCGGTTCTTTGGTCCTCGACCTAGAGGAGGATCCCACCCATCATCGTGCTAGACAAGCGGTATATGTTTCTTTGTTGTTTTCATTATCGCCTTGTATGCGGGGTTTCGGGCGCGGGAGCGTGTCTCCTTTTGTTAAATGAAATATGAAATTTTTATTTGTTACCTCCATCTTTTAATTGTCGTACTTACTAATAATTTATTAAATAGAATGTGAACATGTTACTTACTTTCCACCTTCTAAAGATTGGATGGTTTTTGCTAGATTATGAGGTAAATGAAGTGGGATAGGTCTTCTCTTTTGCAGTTGTTTATATTCCTTGTATGCAAAGTATGACGTATATACCTATGTTGCAAATTATATCCTTTGATTGTTCTTGAGCTTCTTGCCTTAATATTTACTTTTCTGAAGTTTACTTGAATACTTGAATTAAGAATTGAAGTAAGCAAAATTTATCGCTTGGAAGTTGTTCATTTATTATAATGTGCAATGTTGAAAGTTATGTTGTTACCTATGTATGAAGCATGTCATACTTATGCATCTCATGCATTGGAAGTTATGTCATCGTCTTATGGCGGAGACCGTACCGGTACAACATTGTGTATTGCTCGTGGAGGGTTACAACGCACACCCTTACATTGCTTGTGGATGGGTAAGGGTGAGTACAAACATACCATATGCATACATAAACATTCATATAGATGTCTTTATTTTAATTGCTTTGATGTCATTATTATATTATAAAGAAGTTTTTAATACCATTTTGGATGAAATGATATGGTGATAGTATGTGGTTGTTGAGCTTTATTAGGCTTAATTATGTTTTTTGGTTATTGTTAACTTGTCCAACTTATTATCTTTATTAAAGATGAATGTTTAATCAAATATAACTAAATAGTTTGTTAATATAATTCACTTGCTAAGATTTTTGATCCTCACCTTGCTATCCTTTCAGGTGCACCTTGAGGTGATGTCGAACATGCGGGATGGGTAGCAGCATAAATTTGGCACAAATCACCTCCACTTTTTGTCTTTTTGGTTGTAATATCAATTTGGTGTCTCTTAGTTGTGTTATGTCTATCTCGTTGCGGCATGGATGTATGATCGAGACTTGTTCCTTATTTTGTTAGGATGTTTATTTCTAGTGATTGGTCTGTTATACCTTTAGATAGAGGTGTTGTTGATTTTTTTAGGTTCGACGATCTTATAGGATGGTTTGTTGGCACTCCAAGCCTATGGTGGTCCCAAAGTGTTACACCTTGCAAGGCCACGAACCACCCACCTAGATCCTTCTCACCGTTGATCATGTCTCACAATCTTGTCTCGCTCCCGCAAGTGTCTCCTCTTCCCCTCGTGCGATAGCTGCAACTTCTGTTCACCTCAACTTCAGGACTCTGCCATGATCGTCTTTAGTTCAAACATCGTAGGACCGTAACTCATGAACTTGTCCCCATCTGCTAGTCAACAATCACCAAATTCCGCCTTTTATCAATGCCACCAACTTCAGATCTGGCTGAATACAATAGAATAGCTTGGGCAGTACCCAGCAAGGATGACAACACATCAATACCCGTGAGCCTCGACTTCCAAGTAGTCATGGCGATCTTGGCTTCGTGATATTTTCTGATATTTTCTAGTTCCTTTTGAATTTGCTAAAGTTTGTGGATTTGTACTCTAGCCTCTGAAATGATCCATGGGGATTAATTTGGCTGGGTTAAATCTTACATGAGGATCTCTCGAACAAGGCCTAATTGGGAATCAAATCAGCAAAAGGGAAATAGAGAAGAGAAACAAATGTAATCGAGTTATTTAATCTCCTCTCTTTGCTGCTCTGCTCTATCCTGCTCTTCTTTCGCATCTGTTGCTTCCACGCATGGGCTGCCGAGCTAGTCACCATGCTCCGCCTGGCATGCAACCTCAGCGGTGCTTGTGGCACCGGGAAGTCCGACCGCGAGGGCTTTCACATTGTCATGTGCCGTCCTCATTTCCTCGCAAAGATCGAGCCATGGAGGGAGGGTATTTTGGGTATAGAAGAAAAAAAAGGAATGGCACCGCGAAGGAAACAATGATGGTTGATGGTACAAATGAAACAATTTTGTAAGGGCTGCAGTATGGAGCAGGGAGGCAAAAGTGGTAGTATTTTTGCTACCATCCTCTTATTTTGGTGGTACAAATGAAATTTTCTTTGTCAACCATTTGGTTGGGTTGGTCCTATTCCTTTTCTTCCATTAACCAGGAGCAGATCCAGGGAGTGATCGGGTGGGCCGAGGCACACCCTAAAGAAAATTTGAGTACCCTGCTTCCTGGCCCATTCCAATATATCTGATCTCCCCAACCCCTCCATTTTTTTGTTGAGCTCAGGAACTGCAAGCCCCTTGCTCCCGATGTTCGACTGCCCGATTTTGTCGCCCTAGGCACCAGCTGCCATGACACCTCTAGGCTCTAACGTGTTATGCCACATCGTCACATCTAGCCATCGGGCTGTTCTCTGCCTCAACCGCTCTGTACCTCTACCTCCCGTTTTGCTCCTCGTCTCTTCCTGTGACTCCATGAGGTTGTGTCACTGGCTCACCGCTTGAGTGCCGAGTATGTCACATGTGCTCCTACTTGGCGGCTTCATGCCTCTACCAGGCACCGGGCCACCAGCTTGCCACATGAGTGCTGAGTGCATGACCCATGCTCCTGCTCGGCTGCTCCGCACCTCTGTCAAGGACTGAGCTGTGTAACACCCAGTTTTAAATGAACAAAATCGGGCACAACACATGTATGCCAGGATCAAGTTTCATACATGTGCTTACATCATTAGTAATATCATCACAGTAACTTTATTACAACATCGTATTTAACTTAATACAAAAGGACCCGAGGGTCTAAAGAAAACACAGCGGGGAAACTAAAGGGGCCTTCAGCGCCAGCGGCTCCATCTTCCACAGGCGTCGACCGGGGGCAACACAGCCTAGAACAGCAGCTCTGGATCGAAGTCGTCGTCGAAGACTCTAGCTTCATTGCCGGCTTCTGAACAGCGGTAGGATGCAGGGTAGGGGACAACAAGTGTGAGTACAAAGATTGTACTCCGCAAGGGTAGGGAGAAACATGAAATGCGGCTTATGTCAAGGAATGGACTTTGACACTGGCTAACAGCACTAAGCAACTATGATCTGCCTATGACTCCAACATCAGGCATCCTATTTACTAAGTGAAAAGACACGACTATATCCAAAGGTTCGACTCATCGGATTCCATCCGACTACCAAGACTCACCAGATAATTCCATTACCTGGGTACCCCAACTTACCATACCAAACCCTGATCCCAACTAATCCTGAGGAAGTCCAAGCTCGCTCTTATCCGTGAGCACGGCTGATCGACCAGATTGACACTCTGCAGAGTTTGCACTGCTTTCCCCACGAGTCGTGATTCCCTTGTTACTCCAAACTTCCGGGGTGTGGAGTCGGGGTCTCACTACAAGGCCTTTACAAAGATCCCTCTAACCTGCAGGCACCCACTGAGGTTTCACCGCTAACAGACAATTACATTGCTGCAGAAGCCCCCTCTTGTGCCACTTATACCGACCTATGGTGCCCACTAAGCTAGAAGGTGACTAATTAGTTAGCCAGGCCGTACCCATATAGGTCTCGTGGTTGTGCGGATAAAACTTGGTTACATGCCCAAGAACCGGTCCTTAGGACCCCACACAGATACAAACACAAACATGCCATAGGCTCCACCTCAAACCATCCATTCTGTTGGGGAAAACATATACCATGTTGCTACAAAAAGAATTACCATCTCCCAACCTTGTTGCATAGTTCATTAATCAATATTAAGATTTCCCAACCAAGACTGCGCTAGCATAAACTATCCATTTTCATAACACGATGAACAACGGTGACAAGGAAAATATTGATTCAAAACTAGTAAACCCTAACATAGGATTCATGTTTAGACAAGCATGCATTCCGAAGGTTAAAAACTACACATGCAATTCTAAAATAGGATAAATATGCTCAAGGACACTTGCCTTCGACAGGGTGCTGCTCAACGTCTTCAAACACTTGATCTTGCGGATTCTCGAACTGATCACCTCCTATTCGACAGACTGGAAAAAGACATACAACATGAAAACCTAAGAACAGTGCACCAAACAGTATTGAAACTAGACAAAAACCCTACAAAAAGATTCTACACGTCGCTACAAACATTTGGGAGCCAAAATCGCCCAAATCGGAGCTACGAGCAAAAAGTATTGAGCTTTTGAAGTTATAGGGGCTATTCTGCAAATGTTACTTGAATTTCAGAGAACTACCGAATTGTTTTTATACTGAAAACCTTATTTATAAAACAAATCCAGGGGTTTCTATAAAAGTACAGGGCTTTTATGAGGTTACAGAGAAGTCTAGGGGCTAAAGTGCAAAAATACCACTTTTCCCGAATTAAAACAAATATAAATCTGACTGGGTAAATGGATGATGATGTGGCATTGCTACGCGGGCAAAAAGGCTGAGGTGGCCGGCTTATGTGGGCGATGAGGTGGCGGTTCTTTGCCGACTGGGATTGCATAACACACGTGTCGCAACGGAATTGGTTAGGCGAAGGGGTATTGGTGCATCTAATCTGGGCCATCCATCTCGGATCCGACGGTGGGAAAATGAGGGAGCTCGGACCTGCGGCGCAGACACGGCGGCGGCGGAATGGCCGGAACCTCGCCGGAATCACGCAAACGGTCACGAAATACGACGGGACAACTTTCAAATGGAAGAGGAGCTCACGGGGAGTGCACACCGAGGCTTCACAGTGGTGGAGATGGTCCGAGTGATGGCCGGCGACGGGGAAGAACAGGCGGCGGCCTTGGAGCTCGGTGCGACGGCGTTTGGCGGCGGGAGAGACACCGAGGAGCGTCGGGAAGCGTCGTCCGGGGTCCTGCGACACCAAAGAAGCGAAGACCAAGGTCAAAAGGTGTTCGGGAGCGGCTGCAGGCCGGCTCGGCCGATGGGCCAGTGCGGGGAAGAAAAGGCGGCCCACGAGAGAAGGAGAAGGGGGAGGAAAGATGGGCCGAGGGAGAAAGAATCGGCCCAAGGGCATTTTTCCTTTTAGAAATTCTTTTTTCAATTTGATTTTCAACAATTTTCAAATAGGGGTTTGAACGAGCGATTTCTAGCGAATTTTAACAAATTTTTCCACGCAATAAAAACCTTAATGCATCTCTAATGGCATGAATGCATCAAACATTATCCTAGGATAATTTAAATTTAGAAATTAATTTTCCTATTGAACAAAATTGCAACCACCTATTTAATTTCTAGCAAAATTTTAAATTATTGCAAAAATTGAAATTTGGGGTGTTACAAGCTGCCAGCCCGCCCCCCACCATGGTCACGGCCCCAGTGCCGCACTGCCGACTACTGCACAATCGCAAATGCCAGATGCTCTGCCCCCCATGTCTGGGTATGTATGGCCTCATCGATAGATCAGATCAAATAGGCAAATTGAATAATTTCTTGCTAAGTTTCAGTTCTGAACTTCCGATGCGCATGATGGTTGCGTTGCTTCTCATGGATTTCGTGTTACAGCTTGTTAGAATGACAGAAATGTGGCATCCATTTTTTTCTGAGAGCCCCACTAGTCATATCTGCTAGGAAATACAATAGATGTGTATTTGGGGAGCAATCTGGGTTGTAATTTTGGCTTTGATCATGTTGCTATATATGGTGCATGTGTTGTTTCAATTAGATTGTTGATTCAAACCTCTCTGCTGGGTTATGTGTGTTCAGGCTGACAGGCTGTCTGTATTATTTAGGGTTTGGCTTCAATGTGTCTCCTGAGCTATGGAACATGGAATTTGCCATTAGGGTTAGTCTGGGTTTGTAGTTTGGTTGTATTGATTTTGGTAATACATGACCGTACTTTGAGTGTGAGCCACTTTTGGTGTTCTCACAAGACCATTTGGTAGCCAGACAATTGGATAAAGCCTTGTTTGGAGATGACATCACCGAGAGGTTCCTCATTTGCACAATTTTAACATGCAAGTTGAGAAATCGCATGGGTGATCATACTATTGAATGATTGTCTCGTGGCATTTATAGAGCGAGACATGTTCTTAAGGGTTAGTGTTGATGATGTAATCAAGCACTTCAAAAATATGGGTCATCATTGTGTGAAATTGAATTTAGAATTTTTTTAGATAATTTGCAATTTATATATGTAAAACCAATTGGTACTCTTATTTGAACAATTTTTATTGCATTTTGCCTAATTTGAACCTTAATTTTATTGGACATATGATATAGTGTATATGATATGTGATATGTCGTGCTAGAATAAGCACATCCTTTTCAATTTTTCTAGATTCACCACTGCCATTAACCAAACCTGGTGTAGCAAAAATAATCCTATTAGGCCATGATTGTGATTTCAGTGACTAATAACAATATAGTCATTGGGACTAACATGTTTGTCAAGAATATATGTTAGTAGGTCTCATGGATGCCACACATCAAGAAGCCACCGTAGCCGGGATAAAGTTTGATTGAATTGAAGAAGTCCCAAGAGAATTGATCTCTCTGGAAGTCCAGGCGTAGAGGAACCACATGTTTGCTATTTTTTCTTTATTCCTAATCACTGGCATGATTCCTCTTCCCCTCTCGTCTCGGTCACTACCAGTCTAAGCACTTCCTGCGGGCTTGTCAAATTCTGACTTATTTTTTTGGCTTTATTCTTTATTTATTTCATTTCAAAAACTATATCTTTTCTCACCATCCCCATAGTGTATGAGACAAATGTATGCATTTTGATTAGGAGCAGATCCCATTGAAGACGAGAGTGAGGTACAACAATGCCATTTCCGTCCACCTTTTCACAGAGCCGTACGTGGACATTATTTAGAGATGCTCTTACAGAATCCCATGCTACGCCGAAGATTTGTGCTTGTGGGCTAGGGTGAATATTGCGGACCCGAGTGGGTAGGGGCGCCTATAGTGGAGGGAGCTCTGCGCGCGCCTGCGCGTATAGATAGTCCACAGGAGCATTGTGCATAGAGGTTTATTGTCTCACCGGATAATCTGGTGCTTTGTGTGTTATACTCACTAGAGTATTTCTGACAAAGGGGGAGAAGGCTAAGTACCTCATCGGATAGTCTAGTGATCTGCATAGGGTAACACCGGAGCATTTCTTGCATAGAAGAATGTGAGTGCAGAAGACTGAAGATCAACTCACTTGATAGTCTGGTGATCACAAAGATGAATGCACTGGAGAATTTTACACAGAGAGGCTACATGCTCGGATGGCTCAAGATAACTCACCGGAAGGTCCGGTGATGGATTTGATGGTACATCGGAATGTCCGGTGTCCACAAAGGATTTGAGTGGAGTTCCAACGGCTAGTTTTTGAGTTTGTACTCACAGGATAATCCGGTGTTAGTACTACTGTTCTCACCGGATCATCCGGTGTTAACAATTTTTCTGAGTCGTTGGGAAAATGACTAGTTGGTAGGTTTAAGGCTATAAATACCCCTCCACTCAGTCATTTGATGTATGGCAAGCTGCTAGAGTCTAGAGGAAGCTCATAGACACTTGAGAAGACATCCAAGCCACCAAAGTGTTTAAACTGATCATCCAAGACGATTAAACACAAGATTAGAGAGTGTTTAGTGCTTATAGGCCTAGAGTGAGTTGTAGCTAGGTGCTGTAGCTTGAAGAAGGGGTCTAGGAGTGATCCTAGCTTCTACCGAGTGGTATGTCAGTGCCTTAGAATCTTTGTGACTCGCTGGAATCTTGGGTCTTGGTGGCTCAAGCTTGTTGACCCTCGGACTTAGTGTGGAGTAGCAGCAAGACACATGTACGGGGACACGGAGACCCTTGCATTGGTGGCTCAAGCTCCGAAGTGATCATGGCAGCAAGAGACTGGAAGAGAGGCTTATTGTGAGGCCTTGCCTTGGTGGTTTGGTGGCTCATCTAGGTTGAGACCTTATCTCTTTGTGACTTGGTGGCTCAGCAGCTGTGACTGGGTGCCGACCGGGAGTATATTCTTTGTAGAATTCCAACATGGACTAGGGATGACATTAATGATACCACGGGATAAAAATCCCTTGTGCCGAGTTTGTCTCTCTACCTTATTTACATTTTCCCATTTACATACTTGCAATTTACCTTGCTAAAGTAGGTTGCAATTCTTTTAAGCGGTAGAGTAAACACACTAGATAGACCTAGAGAACATTTAGATAGAAATTGAGATAGGTTTATCTTATGAAGTTTTTAGAGCTGAATAGTTTCTAAGTGTCTTAATTCACCCCCCCTCTTAGGACGTCATCGTTCCTCACAATTGGTATCATAGTATCATACTCTTGGTAGGCTTAATATTCTAGAGTTGTGACGTCTGGGATTGGGATAGATACCCATAGTGCTCTATTTTTTATGGCACAAATATTAACCTTAGAAATTTCTAATGTCTTGTTATTTACAAGCTAAAGGTTTAGATATTTGAAGAGTCACCGAGGAAGGGATGAGACCTCGCATCACCAATAAGGAGAGGCAATTAGATGCATTGGCGAAGATTATCCTTTTATCATCTTTAAATATTGATGCATTTAATCATGTTTATTCTCTCACCAATGTACATGATATTTAGACTAGTCTCATTGAAATACATGAAGGAACAAAGGATGTGCGCAATGAGAAATATCATGTGCTTGTGACTAAGCTCAATGGCATCAAGCAACTACCCCATAAAAGTGCTAATGACATGTACTCATGTTTGAATATTCTTATTAATGAGATCAATGGGTTAGGTTTGACGCCAATTGAAGATGATCAAGTGGTAAGAATAATATTTCAAGCTCTTCTTCCAAAGTATAAGTTGATAGTCTCCATCACCTACGAAAATAATGACATCAAGAAGATGACTTCAAGTCAAGTGCCCATGAGATGACAATGAACATGGAGGTGGAAGCTCCTATCTCATCCAACGCCAAAAATCTTGCTTTCACAAGCAAGCAAGCTCAATGCTCACACATGAAGGCGAAGATGATGAGGCAAGAGCAAGAGTCAAGCTCAAGTGAAGATAATGATGATCAAGATGAAAAGAGTGATTTAGAGGATGATCAAAGCACATCAAGTGACGATGAAATTGATCCCAAGATGGTCAAGATCTTCTCGAAGATAGAGAAGAATATGAAGAGGATCAATTTCAAGATTGATCATCCTATCTCTATTGAAAATTGATCAACACAATCGATAATATCAAGAAGGAGAAGAAGACCAAGGACAAGAGGGAGACAAGGGGAAGAGCCAAGGCATTCGCAAGGTTAGGAAGATGGGTAAGTGATGATGAAGTGTCAAGCTCAAGTGATGAAAGCTTCACAATCCTCCCCTCCAAGAAGAGCTCTTCCTCAAGGTCATCATCACACAAATTGACATACAAGCCATCTCATAAGTGCCTTATGGTCAAAGGTATGGATAGCGATGTAAGTGGTGATGAATCCGATGAGAATTCTCTGTCCTATGATAAACTCCTTCATTTGATCAATGAGCAACAAAGGGCCCTTAAGAAACAATCTAAGGAATTAAGAAATTTGATGCCCTCAATGACATTCATGCTACCTTTATTTCTAATTATGAGAAATTATTGAGCAAATTCAATTTGCTAAATAAGGAGCATGATGAGCTTAAGGTAAAATTTGAGTGCATTGAATCTCAATCTAAGGCCCCTTTGGAATAATCTACCTCTCTATTTAATTTTAAGCCTATGATAGATGGTTTTACTTCTTGCAATGATTAAATTGATATATCATGCTCAGCCCTTTACAATAACATATGTGTTGAGAATGTTCTTATAGAACCATCTAATGAACTCATTGCACAAGAAAATGATGAGCTCAAGAAGAAGTCGAAAAGCTCAAGATGGAATTGACAAGATTAAAGGGCAAGAAACATATCCAACCTCCTCAAGATAACCATACTACCGTGGTGAAGAAGCTTACGTATGTGTGCACCGTGACATCCTTCAAATGTCATCAAGAAGGCCACAAGTCTTTCCAAAGGAAGCAAGTGAAGAAGGAGATCAAGGAGAAGAAGAAAGCAATGAACCTCTCCAACAAGACCTCCAACATTACACCAAGCCTAATTACAAAACTAAGACCGAGAGCAACAACTACAAGCTCAAGAAGAAGAACAATAGCAAGGTGGTTGAACATATGGTTGGGAGAAAGAATTGGGGGAGGAACTAACCTATTTATGTGCCTAAGGAAGTCATCATCAATAAGAAGGGACACCAATCGGTTTGGGTTCCAAAGAAGACTTGAAGCCTGAGGTGGATATGGGATTTGAATACTTGGCTCATAAAATAAAGTGAAGGTTCAAGCAAGGAAGCCAAGTGTATAAGATTGGGCATTTTAATGAAGATCATGATCATTATATACTCAAATATCTTTCCAAAGGTAAAAAGGTAATGAAGCTAGATGTAAAATCTTTCAATTGTTGTAGCTCATTCGCCTTGTTTAGGATTGCATATATTTATTTCAATTTATTGTAATGCCTAGTGTAGGTTTTCATATGGTAGGTTGCTTGTGTTTCTCTCTTTCTTATAAGCAACCTACATAGTTTATTAGTTTAGGTTCTTTTCGTAGCATTAGTTTCACAATTGATATCTTTTATGTGCTATGAACCAATCTATAGGGTACCCTTCCCATTGTTATAAAAAACAAGTGCATATGTATCACAAGTATTCAAAACTTATATGCACACATTTACGGGGAGCATATCCTATGGGTTGTGATTTTGAGACTAACATATGTTGCTAGATGTATCTTTTGTAGTCTCATAGAGAAGTCAACATGTTCCCAGAGGTATGAAATGCTTAAATGCTTCAATCGGTATCATTGTCAAATCATTTCTACATTTAAGCTACCTCCATGCATGATATGATTTAAACTTCCTACCTCTACTTATTGTCTAGATGTGCATATATTGCTACATTCCTACAAATGGTATTCACAAGTGGGTCTTATTATATATATGCACATATAAAGGGGGAGTTTAGATTATATCATGTGAGTTTCATGAATTATAATCTTTGTTTGTCTTTTTCAATTGATATCAATGTCTCATATCCTTACATTTGGTATATCTTTTCAATTGGTATTATTTCATTAGTATATCTTTTCAATTGGTATCATTTCATTAGATCATGATTTATGAATCTCTCTCTCATGTGCTCTAATGCTCTTCCTCGAGTTCAACATATGTTTGTAGCTCTTTTTGAGATTGTTGATAAAGGAGGAGAAGTTTCATGACGAAAGCAATAAGCAACGATACAAGATGTCTAGGAATTCTGAAGTTGACAAAGAGGGAGAAGAAGAAGATACTAGAAGCAACATGAGGCACCTAGGTTGACAAAGAGGAGAAGTTATTACATGGGTCAATCAAGGGAGATAGTGACAATGGAGAAAGGGGGAGCCACAACATAGAGGGACTAAATGGTAAGAACATGCATCCAAACAATGTGGTAAGGCTTTGTGCTCTTTACGATTGATATCATTTACTATTTACCACTTGCTTTAGTTGTATTGTTATCAATCACCAAAAAATGGGAGATTGTAGTGAAAATGACAACATAGTCATTGAGACTAACATGCTTGTCAAGGATATATGTTAGTAGGTCCTATGGATGCAATATATCAAGAAGCCACCACAGCTGGGATAAAGTTTGATTGAATTGGAGAAGTTCTAAGAGAATTGACTTCACCGAAATATTCGGTGTAGAAGAGTTTGCACTCACCGGAGTATTGTGCACAGAGCCTGATAGCCTCACCGGATAGTCTGATGTTTTGTGTGTTGAACTCATCAGAGTATTTTTAACAAAGGGGGAGAAGGCTGAGGAGACTGCACAGGGTAACACCGGAGCATTTCTTGCACAGGGTAACACCGGAGCATTTCTTGCAGAGAGGAATGCGAGTGCCAAAGACTGAAAATCAACCCACCGAAAGGTTTGGTGCTTGGTTTGTGCACACTGGAGCATTTCTTGCAGATGCGTCTATAAGTGCTGAAGAATGAAGATCAACTCACTGGATAATCCAGTGATCACAGAGATCAATGCATCGAAGCATTTTATACAGAGAGGTACAAAAGACTCGAATGGCTCAAGATAACTAACTGGAAGGTTCGGTGATGAATTTAAAGGCACATCAGAATGTCTGGTGTCCACAAAGTCTTTGAGTGGAGTTCCAACGGCTAGTTTCTGAGTTTGCAACGAATGATATAATGTTAGTAATATAGTTCACACTGGATCATCATGTGTTTACAGCTTTTCTGAGCCGTTAGGAAAATAGTTAGTTGATGGGTTTGAGGCTATAAATACCTCTCCACTCAGTCATTTGAGATGTGGCATGCTACTAGAGTTTAGAGGAAGTACACATATACTTGAAAAGATATTCAAGCCACTAAAGTACTTAAAGTGATCATCCAAGGTGATTAAGCACAAGATTAGAGAGTGTTTAATGATTATAAGTCTAGAATGAGTTGTAGCTAGGTGTTACAGCTTGAAGAATGGATCAAGGAGTGATCCTAAGTTGTACCGAGTAGTACGTCGGCGCCTTGGAGTCTTGGTGACTCGTAGGCATCTTGGGCCATGGTGGCTCAAGCTTGTTGATCCTCCGACTTGGTATGGAGCGGTGGCAAGATACGTGTACGGAGAGACGGAGACCCTTGCCTGGTGACTCAAGTTCCGAAGTGATTACGACGGCAAGAGACCGAAAGAGAGGCTTGTGGTAAGGCCTTATTTTGGTGGCTTGATGACTCATCCGGGTTGAGATCTTGTCTTTGTGACTTGGTGGCTCAATAGTTGTGACCAGATACCGACCGAGAGCATATCTTTTGTGGAGCTCTAACATGAACTAGATGTGGCATTCATACTATCAATACCACGAGATAAAAATACCTTGTGTCATTGTGTCTCTATCTTATTTACGTTTCCGTATTTATGTACTGGCAATTTACCTGACTAGAGTAGGTTACAATCCTCTTAAGTGGTAGAGTAGACATACTAGATAAACCTAAAACATATTTTGATAAAAATTAAGATACATTTATCTTATAAATATTTTAAAACCAAATAGTTTCTTAGTGTTCTAATTCATTTACCCTCTTATGATCTTACCATTTCTCACCCCTGGTCTACCGAGATGGTTTATGCAAACCACCGTCCCAAAGTGTCTAGCCTCTCGGGCTAGTGTATTTCTATTTGCCACTCTTGCTTGGTACATCCTCCTAGTTGCATCCTTCTCTTCCCACACAACTTCATACTTCAATATGCAGTCATATAAGCCAAGTTGCAGTAGTATAGTCAAATGATTACTCGTGTACAATGCTAAGCTTAACTTTCAACTTGTATGAATGTGCAAAAAAAGAGCACATTCACAAATCACAACATTTTTCTTTCGGATAATATCCACGTTCATACTTTGAAACGCAAATTTTGAAGCTTGCCACATTCCCAAAAACCAGAATCGAGATCTCAGATAAAAAAGAATTATTTGAATTATTTTTACACCAAATTCTCGATCGCACAACAACGTTTTTATTAACTGAAGTTATGAAGAAATTTAGAGCTATCCTTTTCTCGATGTGGTTTTGGTGACTAGAGCACAGGGCGTACACGCTAACTTGCAAATTCAACGCCTTAGAAGCCACGGTATTTTGGATCGACTCCCAAAGACATAGACACCTCTTAATGCAACAATTTTCTTGTGATGCGCGTTTGCCCGATTTTTCGAAAGGTAATATGATAAGTCGATTGGTGAAGCTTCGACGTTGATGATCCAAAGGCTCCAAATAAAACTGATCGAGAACCCTCGCAACCACTACACCACTACTCTGAGATTATCAACCGTGACAAGACGCGGTTGACCTTGCAAAGAAGGCTTTTCCTGCAAGCGAATTGAGAACAAAAGTAAGAATAGGTAAATACAATCTGAATATTGCTAATTACCAATGAAGTACTCGAGTTGAAGTTCAACAAACTAATAAACGGCGAAACTATCTAAAACATAATAATCTAAGCTAAATCCGAGTTTAAACTACGACGGCTACTGTGTATATATAAGAGGTGGCACTACGCTCAGAGTGTCAGTAGTTAGTTGCTCTTGCGTAGGACGTTGCCCGGATCACCTTCGATGCTATGAGCTGCCTTGGGGCCAGGTGTCCGCCACTACCCTCCGAATCGAAGGCGTTCGTTATGCCACTCTTCTGGCTTCGGTCTGCTGCGAAGGTCATAGTTAGGGCCGTGGAGACCTACGTGAGGTCCAGCGCACACCTGGCTACGGCGCTCTAGCTGACCCTGCTGCACCAAGCGGGGGTTGGTCCCTTCGAGGTACTGGAGCAGCAGGTGCCAGACTCCTTGGTTGAGGGTTTTCGGCTAGAGGCACCTCAAGCGGAGATTCGCCCGGCTCTGGAGAACTTCCGCCACAACTTATGCGAGAGGCATGGTCGGAGCATGTCGTTGCGCCATATGGCGGGTCGGGTGACTCCAGGCACCCCGGGGGGTCTTCGCTCAGGTTGTTCGTCAGGAGGTCCGGTCCTTCATCTGGAACCTGCAGGCACACTGCGACCCTCTAAAGGCCTTTCGCTTCGCGTTGTGGCTCCGCGTGAGCGGTCTTCAAGTGTGGATGCCCCGGAGGTGTAGCTCTGTCGTATGCTGTCTATTTTTTTGCTTTCTTTTCTTTTCGAAGAGGGTCAAAGTTTTAGTATGTTGACTACCCCCTTCTGCTTCATGTACTTGGTCTTTTCCTTATCTAATAGAACCATGTCTGTCTTCTTGTCGTTCGCCTGTGTTGTTCCGGAATGTTCGTTCCTTTGAGGCTAATTGGAGTCCAATCTGTGTATGTGACGGCCCGAAGCCGGAGGGGGCCTTACTCGTATCTGGGATGGGGCCTCCGGGGAGGGATCAAGTTCGTCCAAACCGTCTGGGGCTACTCCGTCCATCCAACGATGGAGTTGTTTTGTTATGCCTCGTGATTCCGAGGGGCGTGTGGACCCAAAGCTGGCTGCCGATGTCTTGGTCAAGATCGAGCCAGAGGGCCCCCTTGCATATGCTCCGGATGTCTCTTTTGTTGCAAAGGACGATTGGTGTGTAGCCTGAGAAGCCCGGGAGGTTGCTGGCTCACGCTTCTTTTGACGCCTTATCCTCCCCTGGGATTTTGACGGAAGGGTGCCTTCGGAAATCCTTGAGCCTATTCTGGCCGAGGTGAAGGCGGAGGAGGTACAGGCTGCAAAGTCCCCCGCCGGAGGAGAAGGGGGAGAGCTAGATTTCTCAGCCTTTGACTCGTATCCCTCCCATTGGATCTTTTGTCTTCCCAAGGTCGAGGGGGCCGTTTTAGGTAGTAGCTTCATCCGTGGAGGGGTTTCATGTCGACTCTCTTTACGCAGTTACCAAGGTCAATTCTCCAAGTCCCGCGGTATTTCTAGGAGGTGTGGCGATCAAGCGCCCTCGTCGTCCCGTAGTACTTCAGGGAGGTGTAATATGATAGCAAGTTTGCTAGGCCTAGATTATACGTATAGTGGTTAGCTGAATGCAAACTCTTTGTATGTCATGTATGAATAAACTTGTGTTTGTGTTAGCTTTATTTTTTGGTGTTTATAATTTATCATATCGATGTTTCGTTATCGTATCAATGCTTCGCTTGTGCCCTCTATCCCAGCCCCATCGCATTCTACGGCTGTTAGCGGTCGCGGAGTGTGAGATTCGAGGGGTACTGCGTTGCGTTGGGCTTGAGTAGTAACAACATTTTGATGTGTGACACCTTGTAGTACAGAGGCTAGGCCTTCAAGATACCAGAGGGGTCAGATGATTTTGGCACGAAGACTTTTAGTCTTCAAGGTGCCGGAGGATCCTTACTTTGTATGAATCCTTTGTGGCACGGAGGTTAGGCCTTTAAGATGCCGGGGAGGTTATCCCTCTGCCACGTATATTAGCCAGGCCTTAAAGTTGACAGAGGGTCTTATGCCTGTTCGGCACGGAGGCACTGCCTTCAAGATGCCGGAGCGGTCTTTGCCTCTCCGCCACATATGTTAGCTAGACCTTAAAGATGGCAGAGGGACATATGTATGTCTAGCACGGAGGCTAAGCCTTCAAGATGCTGGAGCAGTCTTTGCCTCTCTGCCACGTAGGTCAGCCAGGCCTTAAAGATGGCGGAGGGATATACTTCTCCAGCACGAAGGCACTACCTTCAAGATGCCGGAGGTTTTTACCTCTCCGGCATGGAGGCAATGCCTTCAAGATGCTTCAGGGTCTTCATAGGTTTTGTGTGAGGTTGTTTGGTGGGGTAAGGGCTTTTTTTTGGAAGGTAACATCTCTAGGTTTGGTGGCTATTTGTGGGTGTGTAAACCTATGGTTTTATATTGTTCTGGATTTTTGGAGAGGACCGAGGATGGGGTTGTCCATACATAGTATTTGCGGAGGGTCTCCGTGTTCCAACTGTGTTTGAGGGGGGTCCCCTTTGTATCGGCCAGGTGATGGGAGGCGGGCCTGTTAGATCTAAGGACTAGGTATGGGCCCTCCCATTTGTTGCGCAGTTTTCCCAAAGCTAGGGCACATCAAAGTACTAGGTCGCCAGGCTTGAAGCTTCATGGTGCAACCTTAGGATCATACCAGGCCTTGGTTTTCTTGATGTAGTGATCGAGATTCTGGACAGCATGGAGCCACGTGCCTTCGGTGAGATCGAGGGAGAGCTCTCTTTCTCCAGTAGTTCGTGGAAGTTGTACCCTGAGTGAGCATCCCTTGATCTTGGTGGGGTTCATGGCCTCGTTTCCATATAGGAGGCGAAAGGGGGTGAGCCCGGTGGCTCGTGTGATAGTGGTGCAGAGGGACCATAAAACAATAGGAAGCTCTTCGACCCATAGGCCTCGAGCTAGGCTAACGAGTCGGTGATTTAAGACAGAGAGGATGCTGCCATTGGCCCGTTCGATGGCCCTGTTGGACTAAGGATGTCAAACTGCGGCAAAGCATAATTCAATGCCGAGATTGTCGCAGAATTGTCTAAAAGGCTCGGAGTCAAATTGTGTGCCGTTGTTGACCGTGAGCTGTCGTGGGACGCCGAAGTGGCAAATTATGTTCTTCCAAAAGAATTTCTAGACATGCTTCGATGTGGTCGTCGTGAGGTGCTTGACCTCGACCCATTTGGAGAAGTATCCCAATACTACCACCGTGTAGTGAAGGTTGCCTTTGGGGGGAATGGTTCGATGAGGTCCATGCCCAACGAGCCAGGGGCCAGACGGGAAAGATTGGTTGTAGGGTAGCCGGGGGCCGGTGGCTTTGGCGTCCCATCCATTGGCTTCCTTGGCAGGTGCAGACGGGGTCTTCTGCATCAGACATGATTGTAGGCCATTGGAACCCCTGGCGAATTGCCTTGCCGGCTAGGGCACAAGGCACTAAATGATTGCCGCAAATGCCTTCATGTATCTCCCGGAGGAGGTTTGCCCCTTCTTGTCTGGTAATGTAGCGAAGGAGGGGAGCGTAGACCTAGTCTTGTAAAGGGTGTTTTCTATGAGACGGTAGCCCTTAGTGATGCTGAATGCGGCAAAGCACGATCGGGTCTTCCAGCTCTTCTGTTCCAGTGAGGAAGGATAAGAGGGGAGCTCTCCAATCAGTGGTTTCGATGGGGAGGATAGTGGCGGCTATCTCGTTAAGGGTTTTAGCAGTCGGATGGTGTAGAGTTTCAAGGAAGGTGCCCAATGGTGGGTCTTTGCCCGCGAAGGTAGCTTTTGCCAGGGCATCTACCTAGATATTGTCCGTTTGTGGTATGCTCCGTATTGATATTGCGCGGAAGTGTGTTTCGGCCTTGCGGATGGCTTCAAGGTATCTTGTCATGTCCGGATGTCGAACTTGGAAGCTCTTGTCGATGTGGCTGGCGATGATCTGGGAGTCGGTTCAGATGATTACTTTGGTTGTCGCCAAGGCTCGGGCCTTCCGGAGGCCTAAGAGGATTGCTTCATATTCGGCTATGTTGTTGGTCGTCTTGAAATCCATGCGAGTAGTGAATTGGACTTGCTAGCCTGTGGGGGAGATGAGGACCGCACCAGCTCCAGCTCCCATGGAGCCGTATTCTTCGTCGATGTAGATAGTCTAGATGTCTTGGGGAGGGGTAGTGGCAGGTTTGGCGGGCATCGAAGCCCATTCGGCGATGAAGCCTGCCAAGATTTGGAATTTGATGGTGGTGCGGGCCACAAACCTTATCACGAGTGGGGCTAGTTCTACTGCCCATTTGCTGATGAGTCTCGTCGCCTCCCGGTTGCGAAACATGACTCCAAGTGGGTAAGAGGTTTTGATAGTGATGTTGTAGGTGAGGAAGTAGTGCCGGATCTTGCGTGAGGCTATCAACAGGGCATATGCTATCTTTTCGAGCTCGGTGTAGCGTGTCTTGGCTCCAGCTAAGGCTTTTGAGACATAGTATACAACCCTTTGGGTAGAGCAACTGTCACTTTTCTCCTCCCTTACTAGGGTGTCGCTGATAGTAGAGGCAGAGATAGACAAGTATAAGAGCAGCCTTCATTTGGGAGGGGCATCGCGAGTGTTTCGAGGTGGGAAAGGTGGACCTTGTTGGTCTCGAAGGCCGCCTGGCATGCCGGAGTCCAGTTGAATGGTTCGGAGCCCCTCAGCATTTTGAAGAAGGGGAGGCTGTGCTCGGTAGATTTGGCGAGGAAGCGGTTGAGGGCTGCGAGGCGACCGGTCAAGCATTGTACTTCCTTTGGATTGGTGGGAGGTGACATTTCTGTGATGGCACGAATCTTTCCCGGATCGGCTTCCATGCCTTTTTGGGAGACGATATATCCCAGTATCTTTACAGCCTTAGCGTCGAATATGCACTTCTCCGGGCTACCCTCGTTGATCAGTATTCTCCAGACCTCAACTTTGGCAATGTTGGCTAAGATGACTAGGGCATCGGAGTGGGGAAATTTTACCCCTTTGGAATCATCGAAGGTGAATGTCCTAGGGGTGTTAGCCCATTCTGGGGCCTACCGATGGATGCTGGTTGCTCCGATGTGGTGCACCCCGCGTGCGTAGTCTCGCCGCTACCGTTTCAAAGTGCATCCAGAGCTCCCTCTGCCGGTTATAGCGAGGATGATATGTTTGCTCCGTGTCACTTCATCGTTGTACCGCTCTGCGGATGATTGGGGCAGAGAAGGTACGGCCAGCTGTGGAGGGTTCTGAAAGGCCAGATGATCGACCCACCGGCTAGCCGGTGGCCTACGATTTTTGGATTGTTCCTTGGTAGCCTCCTCAACCGAGGTGAAGGCTGCCTACCTCCCGAGGTACTCTTCTCGGAAGGTGGTCACGGTCTGGTAGTTGTCGGTGTTATGTCCTCGTCTTGCGCCATGTAGAGTGCACCAGGATTCCTCCTCGAAACACTGATTTGGAGCGTGGCTTCACTCCAGCAGGCCTCCGGGGCATTCCCGGTCGTGTCCTTTGGGGTGGTTTTGGTTTGGAGCCCCGCGGCTTGGGCTTATGTTGTTGATATTTCGGTGTTGTCATTGCCGCCCCCTAGGGACCCAGAGGTATGAGCCTCCTTGAAGCACATTTTCACTGGTAGGGAGGGGGAGTGTGGCGATCGTTCATGTGAGTGTGACTTCTCGGAGTTGACACGGGAAGTCTCGGTAGCTCGTGAGTGCCGTAGGCGGGATTTTTCCTCCTCTGCTCATGCATATTACTTGAACTTGGTCATGAAGACTTCCACCGTGCATCTGGGATGCCGGTTCAGCCCATCGTATAGGGGACCTTCGGCCAGGCCCTAGGTTGAGGCATCGATGACCGAAGACTCCAATATGCCCCTAATCTTGGCCTTGGTCTGGGAGAACCTTCGGAAGTAATCCCGGAGGATTTCGTCCGGCTCCTGCCTGGTAGTGAATAGGCTTCCTAAGGTTACTGCTCGACGAAGGTACCCTGGAAATTGCTGCGGAAGAGGATGTCACGTCCCAAATTCTTAAGCATGCAATTAAGCATAATCATACTTTTTAAGCATTATGTTTAATTTTGTGTAATTATAATTCAGAATATTAATGCTATTCGTTTGAAATCATTTGGATGAGAGAAAGAAATCCGGGAGAGAAAATAATTGAATTCGCAGTGAAAATGAACACTTTTCACTTACATGTGGGTCCCACACCTCACCCACTCCAACCACTCAAGTGGGCAGCCCCACCTGCCCACTCTCTCTCCTCCTCACTCTCACGTCCCCCACCCGAGCTCCCTCTCCCTCTCACTCAATCTCTCACTCCCTCTCTCCATTTCTTCCAAAATCCGAGCTCAAGAGAGGGATTGAAGGTATGCATGTGGTACCATTGCATTCTAGAGCTCATAAGCTACTCATCCATCCAATTCATTTTCGTTTTCTCGAAAGATTCGAACCGGATTTGATGTCTTTTGGTGTTCTTGGTTCAAGCACAAGGAACACCGGAGTTCTTCGATTTCCCTCCATTTCCTCCACTTTCCGGTGATCACCCAACTCCACAAGCATCTTGAGTAAGTCTCTTAGGTTCCCCATGGCAAGAATTCATGGTTTGGTTGGTCGATTTCGAGTTTTAGCAAAGTTCATGAGTTTTTAAGGTTCTGGACCAAAATGAGGATTTAGATGAGATTTGCTTTAGGAATTTAGTTTCTAGGTGGTTAGTTAAGTTTTAAACTCTCTAGACTCTCCCAAACACATCCCCTTTTGAAGTGGAAAAGATCGCAAATCAATTTGGTAAAATTTCCCCTCAAATAGGAGCAGTTCTGGAAAGTCTAGAACCTTCAGAAAATTGTCCGGAGGTTCCGCAATCTGGAACCACCGCAAAAAAGTGCGGATAGTACGCATAAAAGTGCGGAGGGTCCGCAATTACTATTCATCAGGCGCGTTGAGGCTTGTAAAATTCATAATTAATTTGTCCGAACTCCAAACGACGTGAGACTAGTTGCGTTAGCTTCGTATGAGTGTGAACTACGTGTTAGAAATGTTGGAACTCTAGAAAATAGTTTTGAGAATTATTGAGTTAACTAAATGTGTTTCGGCTTGTTTAGGTCGCGGTTAGTTGTTGGCATGTCCTAAAATTATGAAACCACTTTTGTTAGCCTTGTATTAACATTCTCTACACATTAAAAATACTATGAGCCATGAGATGAGTGTTTGAATTCTGTTGGTTAATGAAATACGCACTGAGGTTTAATGAGTCATTGAAATGGTTTCAATCTTTAACATTTCATAATTAATTGAATCTAAACTCCCTATATAGTGTATGACCATGTTTAGGTAGAGTGTGTCTAGTGTTCAAGTTGAATCGATCAACGAATCAGCGAAAACATATTTCCTGTCAATGTCCGGAGTGTCCGGAAAAATGTCTGGGAGGTCTACATAAATGCGGAAGGTCCGGAGAAATCTCTGGATAGTCTGGAGAATCCCTGAGTTGCGCACTGTCTGGATGTTCCGCATAATTCTGCGGATAGTCCACATATGTTCGGAGGTTTCGAAGAATTCTCAGGAGGTTCCGCACTTTCGGTAATTTTTCTAATTGGTTTAAATCCCAATTTTGTTCTGGCTGGCATGTTTGCACTTTTAACATGTTTTGCGCATCTTATGGTATGCATTGTTGCATTTCATCCATATCATGGCATTGCACGCGTTATTATTTTTAGAGAACGCCGATCCGCCGATCCCGACGAGCGAGGGCGGTCCAGAGGCACCCCACCTTTTTGATCCAGGGCAGCAAGGCAAGCATCTATTATATTGAACCCTGTTAGTTGAACTGAATAAAGTCTAAATATTGATAAATTATGCTTATGCATAGGTTTGCATGTATAGGAAGTCGATGTCGGGCTTTTATGGGTAGAACGTATGTTGATCACATTGTCTCTACCTTGAATTATTGTTGATCTATATCCTTGTAGCCCGGGTTTAATCATGCTAAGGTTTAACTTAAAAGTGACACGAGATGCTTAGCAATGCATAGGTCCTCTGTAGAAGTCGAGCGGTGGAACGTCCCATCATTCGCGAGCTATAGGTTAATTACCTTCACAATGATTGCAATGTTGGGTCGATGATGTTGGTTGGTCGAGTGGTGAGTATGAGACGAGATGTGGGCGGTGTTAGGGTTGTCATCTGCCCTTATGGAAAGTCCGGGGGTAGTTTGGGAAGGGAACTCGGACACCGTAGACCGCTTGCATCATTTAAGGCCGATCGTCGGGGTAGTTGGCTTTAGCACTTACCTTACTCACCACATGCCGATCTAATGGTAAGGCGAGCCGAATACCTTCGTAGTTGTGGCTTTGTGGGCGTGAACATCGATGGTGTCAGTGGGCGGGCTTGTAAGCGGTACTAGTTTGCTCTGGGAGTAGTTCCAGTATTGCCACGCCGAGCGATGCATGCCCCACATGGTTGGGTCTGATTAGGAAAGGTTGACACGGGTACCCCCTTGTGTGCACTTTAGCTGATGCCACAAGCCGTATGGTCCCCGAGTCGTGTGGGTCCAGGAGTATCCCCTACAGGGTGTATAAATAGTTTGAATTGCCACGCTCTCGATCATGAGCATGCTATTGTTTCATTTTCACCCGGTCGTAGAGTTCTCGTGGTTGGTTCGGTTGTATGGTTTGGATATGTGGTGTGTGGATCGGATATGTGGGAGGTGATCGAGATGGTACTTGTTATACATTTATACTAATGTGGTTTCAGTTTCATATGATCAGTTGGTAGTTGCAGGGTAATTTCATATATGTTGGTTAAGTTAGTTGCTCACACATATGTCTAGGTTGCTTACCACATATGTTTTACTTAACCTTGTGGCCTACTCTTGCTAACAGCTCAATGCATAATCCTTAGAGTCGGGATATTATATACCCATATTGTGTAAGACTTGCGAGTACCTTCATACTCAGGGTGCTACCCTTAGGTTGATGCAAGTTCATAGGTCGGCGAGGAGGGGGCGGTGTTTGGCAACTTTATGTCTGCCGATCAGGGTGGCAGGAAGGAGTAGCACATTCTACCCCAAACTCAGTGTTCTGGTATGGAGCCTAAGGGCATGTGGCTCCATATCATTTTGTTGTTTAGCTTTTAGTCTTCCGCTCTTAGTTCTTTTGTTGGTTAGGAGTTGAGCAGGTTTTAGTCTCCTCCTAGCTCTGTTTTGCTGTAAATTGTGATAACTTGTTGCATGCTTAAGAACATGTAAAATAATGTTAATTACTCACACTTTCTTAAGCTTTGTTGTGATGTACATGTTGGAAAGGCATGTGTTCCGATCTTCGGTACAAAACACGTGCTGGGACTACCGGGATGATATTCTGGTTAATCACCAAGGTTGTGATTATGAATAATGATCCTCCTGGTGATTAATTAGAATATTATTTGGATGGTTCCTCACAGCGTGGTATCAGAGCTTGGTTTAATTAAGTAGCCTAAACACAATTAGAACGTTGTTTGGTGGGTGTGTCAAACCCACTAAGCAACCAACTAAAGTTTACTTATGCATTTTCCTGTCAATATGTATGAATCTGCTATATTATGCCCCTAAGTATAACTGCTTGTGAGTTTCGATGTTTGTTGCAGAGAGAAATGCATGAGAAAGAAACGGTAGCTAGGATTGAGCATACCATCATTCTCATACTGCATTCATGCATGCATGATCTATATACATGTATTAAGGGATTATAACAATATATCCAGCGAACGCGTTCTGCTAAGTCAGAATTTGACGTTTCCCCTTTGTTTTGTCGTTACAGAATGGTTAGGACTCGTCACGATATGAATGATCCGGAGGGGTCGAATGAGAACAACCCTCCTCCACCGCCGACTTTGGTGGAAGTGCTCATGATGATTGAGCAGAACCGCCAGATGAATCAGGCGCTTCTTGAGGCTCTCATGCGCAACACAACTCTTCATGGAGGAGGTGGAGCCAGCGCTGAGATGACTTCTCAGATTTTCTGTGGACTCAGCCTCTAGTTTTCTCGCGAGCTGAGGATCCTCTGGATGCTGATCACTAGCTCCGGACGATCGAGCAGAAGCTTGCTCTCCTCAGATGCGAGGATCACGAAAAGGCGCTCTTTGCCGCCCATCAGCTTTAGGGCCCGACAGGCGCGTGGTTGTTCAACTTCTTGGCCATGCACCCCGCTAACCACCGAGTGTCTTGGGTAAAGTTCCGCGAGGCCTTCCACTCTTTCCACATCCCGAGCGACCTCATGGAGATCAAGAGGCGGGAGTTTGAGGACCTCAAGCAAAGAGGCCGAACTGTGATGGAGTACGTGCAGGTGTTCAATCACCTTGCGCAATACGCTCCTAAGGAGGTCAGCGCTGATGAGCGGAAGCAACGCCACTTCGTCAATGGCCTCAACTCGAAGATATAGGACCGGTTAGCCATGATGGCCGGTTCGCCCCCAGTGGCCTGAAAGTACTTGATGTCGACTTGAGGGGGGGGGGGTGAATAGTCATTTTTGAAAATTAAAACTTTGCAGCGGATCAGACAGTCTCCGGAAACTCTGGGTTCTGGAGTATCCGAGTTCACCCGAATTATTCGGACTATACAGGAACTCGAAATCAAAGTAAATCTAAGCAAGTCTATTTCGGTCTACGAGTTACCAAAAGTTCTAAGAGATGTATATGCTCCTTTTCAACAACAACCTGCACTGAAATACTCACAAGCAACAATATTGTGGCAAATCTCCAAATATCAATTTGAACGAGTAAAGTGCAAGAATGTAAACGGAGACAAGATTTCTTCCCGAAGTTCGACCACCTCACAAAGAAGTACCTACGTCTCCGTTGAAGAGCTCACAAAGAGCCGGGTCTTTTTCAACCCTATCCTCACCCAAGCGACCACAAAGATCGAGCTAAGGTTCTTACTCAAATCATGGGTAATACAAACTTCCCGTGGCACTCCACAAAGATTTGGTGCTCTACGGGTGACTTCTTAATGTCTAGAAGCACGAATCTTCCAGAGTAAAGAATGCAAATCACAGCTTGGCAAGAACTCAAATGCTCAAAGGTTTGCTTTTTGCACTCTTGCTCCCTAAACCCTAACTCTCAAATCTTGTAAAGATCAAACACTAGAGGGGTTTGGGAGGGCTATTGAATGCTCTTAAGAAAGTTGGTTTACAGACTCCGTGGTACTAACAGCATCCGGAGTATCCGGGCTAACCCGGAAACTCCGGGCTCAGGCCTTTAAGCAAGATAGAGACTCCCTCTCGGAGTCTCACTCGGAGACTATGGGATAGGAACAAAGTCCGAAGTATCCGGGCTAACCTGGAGACTCCAGGCTTAGACTTTAAGCCAGACAGAGACTTTCTTTTGGAGTCTTACTCAAAGACTCCGGAACACTAATAGAATCCGGAGTTTCCAAGCTAACCCGGAGACTCGAGGCTCAGACAACTCTGCCCTTTTTCCCGGTGTCTGTGAGTTATTGTGTCTCTCAAATTTTGGTTTTAACAAGATACTTTGAGCACAGAGACACTAGCAAGACTATCAAAATGCATCCCTCTTAATAGTACGACATTCCTAAACTCAAATTCAAAAGTAAAATAAATTGCACCCTATGAGTTTCTTTTTGAGGGACGTCAACTTCTTTCAACATTTTCAATGGGACTAAAACCGGTTCATAAAATTGATAAACTCTTTTGTCCCTTAATCGTTTGTCATTAATTAGCCAAAACCCACAAAAGGCCCTAGATGCACTTTCAATCTCCCCCTTTTTGGTAATTGATGACAACACGATTAAAGCTTACAAAAGATAATTGAATTTAAAGATTTTGAATTTTAAGTATATACGGTGAGCTCCCCCTAAATGTGTGCATTGACTTGAAATATGAATTTGAGATCACATGCACATATTTAAAGAGATTTTACGAGAGCTCCCCCTATATCTTAGAATCTGTGGGGTGCAATGGTGAGTGAACATAAATATCTTTTATGCATATGACAGGATGTATCACAAAACCTAAGAAAGAGAGAAACAAACATTACATCAAGCAACTCATGGCATCACACTAGCACAAATACAGTCTTACAAATTTTAAAAGGTTCGACTACAAGCACACCACACATAATTCAACACAATTATTACAAATGTCTTAAATGTCCAACAGAAATGATGAAGAGTTTAATAAAGAAGCAAGAAAGGACACAAGGATTTCTCTCCCCCTTTGGCATCAAGCACCAAAAAGGAAAGAGAAGCAAAAGAAAGATCCAGTCACTGTCCACTTCAAAGTCGTCTCCATCATCATCGGATCCGTTTCCATCACCATTGTTGTCCGAAGAGCTCGCTTCAGCTTCTCTCAGCTTCTTGTCCTCCTCTTCGGTCTCCTCATCTTCAACATCTTGGGCATGAGAATTGCCCTCCGCTGCTGTCTGGGCCTCATCATACTAAGCCCATGGATTTTCAAATTCCAGCTCGCTAGCTTCTTCTTCGGTTACAACTAGAGAGCATGGGGCTGAATTCCTAGATGAGTATGAATCTCCTTTTGCTTTGTCTCTATCTTCCTCACCCTCATTTTTGTCTCTCTGATTTGGGTGGCATTGTGTAACACCCAAAACTTCAAAATTTGCAGTAATTTAAAATTTTGCTAGAAATTAAATAAGTGGATTTCATTTTAGCTCTATAGGAAATTAACTTCTAAATTTAATTTGGAATAGGTTGAATGTTTGTCGCATTCATGCCGTTGTAATTGCAATAAGGTTTTATTGTGTGGGAAATTCTTTTTGCTAAAATTTTCGCTAGAGTTCGCTCGGTTAAAATCTCTTTTGGAATAAGTGTGAAAACCTAAAGCAAGGAAGAAAAGAAAAGGATTTCTCTAATGGAAAACCTTCCTGGGCTGTCTTCCCCGCGCCGGCCCAACCCGCCTCTTTCCCCCTCCCTTTTCTCTCCCGCCGTGGGCCGCGCCCCTCCTTTTTCCGCGCCGGCCCGCAGGCCGAGCCGGCCTACCGCGCCCACCGAGCCGCTCGCCTCTGCCCGCCTCGCTGCCAAGTGGGCCCAGCTCTGAGCCGAGCCACCCTCCCGCCCGAGCCGCCGAGCCGCCGGCTCGCCTTCTTCCTCATTCCGCCGCCGGACACCGACGCCCCCAAATCGCCGCGACCGTTTCAAATCGAAGCCTCCCCGTGCTTTAACTCTCCAATCAAACCACACCACCGTCATCGCCGCCCCCTATTTCCTCCATTTGAGCCGTTTCCCCCTTGAATACCCACTCGTTTGCATGGAAACCGAAGTTTTTAAGTGCTTTCAAGCCGCCGGCCGACTCTCCTCGAATCCGGCCGTTCCACTCCTCCTCTCGGGTATTTAAGAGCTCTATCGGCATCCTTGTTCGGTTCCGCACCCGAATACCCCATCTCCCCTCTCTCTTGTGCACGGATTCGAGCCGCCGCCGTCACCTCCATTGCCGCCGGTAAGGAGCTCGGTCGCCACTCTCTTTCTCCTCAACCGAACAGTGATTAAGCTCGTTCTTCGCTATTTTGGTGCCGTCGGACCTCTAGGAGCTCACCCCGGCGCTTCTTGGAGCTTCACCCGCCGTCGAACGCCATTCCCGCCAAGCCGCTTCACCTCCGCCCGCCGTTCTCCGTCGCCGGCCATCTTCGGACCTCCTCCGCCGCCGTCAAGCCCGCAGTAAGTTTCCCCGCGAGCTCCTCGTTGCTTTGCGCCTAGTCCCGAAGCAAACCGTGGCCGGATGCGCCTTTTGCGCATCGCCGGCGAGCCCGCCACCGTCCCCGTCGTCGCCGGCCGCCGCTCCCACTGTTGAAACCGCCGGTGCCACCCCCTTTTGATTTTCGGCCGTCGGATCTCGGTTCTTCGGCCCGGATTAGACCGGCCAATTCTTATACCCCTTCGGTCCACCATGGACCGGTGGACCGATGCCCTTTCAGTGGTCCACAAGCCCGTGGACCAATTCCATGTCATTTCCAATTAAGAAATAATTCAGTAATTGTTTTATTGCGTCATAATCCAATTTCCAGTATAAAATTATTTCGGTTTACTCTCTGGAAAACATGTAAAACTTGCAGTTTAGTCCCTACATCTTCAAAAGCTTATAACTTTTTGCTCGTAGCTCCGATTTTGGCGATTTTTGCGTCAAATCGTTTGTAGCGTCGTGTAGAATCTTTTTGTAGAGTTTTTGAATAGTTTCAGTACTGTTTGGTGTGCTGTTCTTAGAGTTTTGTTTGGTTTGTGTTTTTCCGGTCCGTCGTTTAGGAGCTGAGCAGTTCGGCAACCTCCAAGACCAAGTTTTCGAGGACTTTGAGCAGCAATCCGGTGAAGGCAAGTGCCCTTGAGCATTTCTATACCAGTTTTAGGACTTGCAGGTGTAGTCTTTATCCTTCAATATGCATGCTGTCCAAAATGATATCCCATGCTAGGGTTTACTAGTTTTGTCTCAATATTTTCCTTGTCGCCGTTGATGTATCGGGTTAAGAAGATGGGTAGATCATGCTAGCGCTGTCCGGGTGGGAAAATGGTTAATATTGACTAATGAACCCTGTAACACTGTCCCGGTGGAAAAATGATAATTCTTTGTAGCAACATGGTATAGGTCTTCCCCAACAGAATGGATGGATTGTGGTGGTGCCTATGGCAAGTTTGTGTATGTATCTGTTTGGGGTCCTAAGGACCGGTTCTTGGGCATGTAACCAAGTTATATCCGTACAACCACGAGGCCTATATGGGTACGGCCTGGCCAAATAATTAGCGACCACCGGTTCTGTGGGCATCACTGGTCGAGTATGTGGCACAAGAGGGGGCTTCTGCAGCGACTCGGTCGGCTGTTAGCGGTGAAACCTTAGTGGGTGCCTACAAATCGGCGGGAGTTTTGTAAAGGCCTTGTAGTGAGACCCCGACTCCTTACCCCGGAAGTATGGAGTAACAAGGGAATCACGACTCGTGGATCTGTGCAAACTCTGCAGAGTATCAAACTGGTCGATCAGCCGTGCTCACGGTCAAGAGCGAGCTTGGACTTCTTCAAGATTAGTTGGATCTGGGTTTTGGTATGGTTGGTCGGGTAGCCAGGTAATGGGATTATCTGGTGAGCTTTGGGATAACCGGGTATGGGATACCCGGTGAGTCAAATCCCTTTTGTTATAACAAGTGTCTTCACACCTAGTAAATAGGATGCCTGTTGTTAGGAGTATAGGTTAAGGCATCGTTTTAGTTGCTTAGTGCTAATAACCCCTGTCAAGCCTTTTTCTTGTGTAAAGCCTCATACCCTACTTTCCCCCTGCACTTGCGGAGTACAACGTTTTGTACTCACCCTTGTTATTCTCCCTTGCATTCTTTCGCCAATCAGAAGCTGTCTTTGAAGCTGGTACCTTCGACCTCGATGACTTCGATCCCGAGCTGCTGTTCTAGGCTGTGGAGCCCCCGGTTGACGTCTTCGCCTGTGGAAGCTGGAGCCGCTGACGCTGAAGACCCCTCTTGTCTCCCGCTGTGTTTTCTTTCAGACCCTCGGGTCATTTTGTATAAGGTTAAGTACGATTTATCTTTTGCACTGTGATGATAACACTAATGATGTAAGCGCATGTATGGAAATTGTTCCTGGCATACATGTGTTGTGCCCGGTTTTGTTTCCTTTAAAACTGGGTGTTACAGAAGTGGTATCAGAGCCGTGTTGACCGTAGGACGCAGCCTAGGTAGACTGGACACGCTAAGGACTTATGTTTGTACAAAATTTACCTTCACAAAATTGTTTTCCTCCAGTTATTCCTTTCTCAGTCTGCTGCTTTTTATAAAATGGTTACTAATTTCTGACTTTTCCAAAATTTTAGATGGCCCGTACGAAGATCACCCCACGCAAGCGCGTGCTGGTTCCCGACGTGGAGGTTCCTGCGGGTGCAGTCTGGAGGTACCAACCCCCAGCTGAGTTCTACTCCGACGGACAGCTGGCAGGGTACTTCGCCCGCACGTTGTGGTATCTGCTGCAGGGTCTTGGCTACCACGACGCTCCACTCTTCAAAGGCGTCAGAGTTCCGCTTGGAGACCGTGGTTACTCCTGGACAGTGGAGGTAACAATGTTCGAGAAGCCCTCCGCCGACGACCTTCGCCGAGTCCGCCGAGTCCACACAGCCACCGCCCCCAGAGCTACGTTCGAAGCAGGGATCGAGGACGCTGCTCGCCAGGCTCTGGCTGTTCTCTGCCGGGAGAACAGACAGGACCTCCGCCTCACCCAGTTCGGGAAGTTCCCGCAGCGCCCGTCAGGCAGTCTGGAGGTCATCTTCGCGCCCGTCAACAATGAGCCGGATCTCCGTTTGCGAGAGCAGGTCCGCCTCACCGCCGCCCTCTACGCCGAGCTGGACAGAGCACTCGATGAGTTGGAGGATCTTCACCAGCGCCACGCCGAGCAGGAGCAAATGATCTACGAGCTAGAGATCATGCTGCAGGATCCCGACCAGCACCCCGACGAGGCTCCACCAGCACCGCCTTCCGCCCCTGCACCGCCCCGCTCTCCTTCGCGCAAGAGGCTCCGTCAGGCAGATGTTGCAGGACCTTCAGGCACCGCCGGCCAGGAGTAGAGTCGAGCTAGGAAGATGTCCCCTAGCAGAATAAGTCGTTTAGACTCGTGTCATTTGTAGTAGGGTGTGCTTGTGCTTGTGCCTGTTCTGTGTAGACCTTGTTTTGAGTTGGATCTTTGCTTGAGTGTTGGTGTGATGTAGGGGTTTCCCCTCTACATTTCATCAGTTATTATAATAATAGTCGGGAGTCCTTTCTTTCCGTTCCCTTCAGTTTCTTTCAGTTCTTGTCTCGTCTTCCGTCCCTGTTTTTCCCTTATGCTTCTCGCGCCTTGGCAACAACAGATGGTGAACACCCGACGTAGCAACAACACCAACGACAACATCAACAACAACACTGTCAACAACAACGCTGCCAACAATAACAACCTTCCTCCCCCGCCACCCCTCATGGACGCTAACCAAGTCATGACTCTTCTTCAAGGTTTGGTCCAAGCCATCAACCAGCAGCCTCAGGCTCAGCAGGCACCGCTGCAGCAGCCACAGTCTAGACTCAGGACTTTCTTGAGCACCCAGCCACCTACCTTTTCTCAGGCAATAGAGCCAATGGAGGCAGATGATTGGCTAAGTACAATCGACAGCAAGCTTCAGATAGCTCAGTGCAATGGAAGAGAAAAAGTTCTCTTTGCATCCCACCAACTCAGTGGGCCAGCTCAGGAGTGGTGGACTGCTTACACTGCCGCTCATGAGGACCCCCAGGAGATCACCTGGGCAGAATTCCGAAGCAGTTTCCGCGCTCACCATGTTCCTATCGGAGAAATAAAACTGAAAAGGAAGGAGTTCCTCAGTCTCAAGCAAGGCCCTATGCCTGTAAGAGAGTACCTCACTAAGTTCACTCAACTGTCTCGCTACGCCCCCAGTGATGTTGACACAGATGAGAAGAAGCAGGACTGTTTTCTTGAAGGTCTAAACTCCGGTCTACAGTATGCCCTCTCTGCCAACGAGTACCCTAATTTTCAGAAATTGGTGGATAGAGCTTTCATATTAGAAAAGAAGCGCCAGAATCTAGGTGAAGAACGTAAGCGCCATCTGCAGGGTCAGTCTTCTGGCAGTAACACTCGCCCCCGTTTCAACGCCCCTGCCACTGGTCCGATGTTCCGCCAGGGAGGTCAGAACCAGCTGCAGCAAAACCAGCAGAGGTCGCCGCAGAAGATGCAAAGCCAGGTTACAGGGTCTTACAAGCCCCCGATTCAGCAACAACAACAGCCTCGCCCCAACTTCCAGCAGCAGCGACCCAACCACAACCAGCCACAACCGCAGAAACGCACAGGTCAGGGGTCAGGCAACATTGGTCCGTGTTTCAGTTGCGGCCAATTCGGGCATCTTTCCAAGCAATGCCCTAAGAAGCAGCAAGGTCAGGCCCAAGGTAGCAGCAACCAGCAGCAGCAGCCCCGCCAGAACGCGATGCATGGTCGCGTCAACCACGTTGCAGTGGAGGAAGCCCAAGAAGCTCCCGACGTAGTGCTGGGTATGTTCTCTGCAAACTCTCACCCCGCAACAGTATTATTCGATTCAGGTGCTACGCATTCTTTCATATCATACCAGTTTGTGAATGCTTATAAATTGCCAAGAGCATTAATGAAAAATAGAGTACTAGTAAGTTCTCCTGGAGGAGCAATGGAATCAAGGCAGGTATGCCCTAAAGTAAATATAAGCATAAGGGGGGTAGATTTTCTTGCCAATCTCATCATTCTGGAATCCAAAGGAATCGATATCATTTTGGGAATGGATTGGCTGACCAAGTACAAAGGAGTCATAGGATGTGCAACAAAGACAGTACAGCTGACGCATACTGATGGTACCAAAGTGGAATTCCAAGCTACAACAGAGTCAGCCATCAACGCCAGATTGAACAAAACCAATGCAGTGGAAGATAGCAGGGTGGTCAGCGAATTTCCTGATGTCTTCCCGGAAGATTTACCAGGTATGCCACCTGATCGAGAAATTGAATTTGCCATTGAATTAGTACCTGGAATGGCTCCTATATATAAGAGGCCATATAGAATGGATGCCAATCAGTTGGCTGAGCTCAAGGAGCAAATGCAAGAGCTACTAGACAAAGGGTTTATTCGCCCCAGTTCTTCGCCCTGGGGAGCCCCTGTAATCTTCGTTCCAAAGAAGGATGGTACACAGAGGATGTGTATAGACTATCGAGCTCTGAATGAAGTAACAATCAAAAACAAATACCCTCTGCCTCGCATTGAAGATCTGTTCGATATGCTGATAGGAGCATGTGTGTTCTCCAAGATTGATCTTAGATCTGGATATCACCAGCTGAAGATTCGTGCTTCGGATATCCCCAAGACTGCATTTGTTACTCGGTACGGTCTATACGAGTACACAGTAATGTCTTTTGGACTGACCAATGCCCCAGCATACTTCATGTATCTGATGAACAAGGTTTTTATGGAATATTTGGACAAGTTCGTGGTGGTATTCATCGATGACATCCTGGTTTACTCCCAGAACGAAGTAGAACATGAGGAGCATTTAAGGATGGTATTGCAGAAACTCAGGGAGAACCAGTTGTTTGCCAAACTGAGCAAATGTGAATTTTGGTTGAAGGAAGTTCCTTTCCTCGGTCACATCATATCAGCAGGAGGTGTGTCCGTAGATCCATCCAAGGTAAGAGACGTTCTGAATTGGAAGCCACCGCAGAATGTGTCTGAGATTCGTAGTTTTCTGGGTTTAGCAGGATACTATCGTCGATTTATTGAAGGTTTCTCCAAGATAGCGAAGCCAATGACCGAACTGTTAGGGAAGGGAGCAGAGTTTAAGTGGACAACAGCTAGAGAAGCCAGTTTCAATGAATTAAAGAAAAGATTGACCTCAGCACCAGTTTTGATCATGCCAGACACTCAGAAGCCATTCTCGGTATATTGTGATGCATCCCGTCAAGGTTTGGGATGTGTGCTTATGCAAGAAGGCCACGTTATAGCTTATGCATCTCGGCAGCTAAGAAAGCATGAAGAGAATTATCCAACGCATGATTTGGAGCTAGCCGCAGTTGTTCATGCACTCAAGATTTGGAGGCATTACCTGATTGGACAAAGATGTGAGATATATTCTGATCATAAGAGCTTAAAATATATTTTCACTCAGCCGGATCTTAACCTAAGACAACGCAGATGGTTAGAGCTTATTAAGGACTATAATTTGGGAATCAACTATCATCCAGGAAAGGCGAACGTAGTAGCCGATGCCTTGAGCAGAAAATCTCAGGTTAATTCTATGACTCTCCAAGAGTTGAGTCCCGAGCTATGCAAAGAATTCGAGAGGTTGAATCTAAGTATGGTGTGTAATACCGAGATGATTGCTATGGAAATAGACTCAACACTTGAACAAGATATAAGGAAGGGTCAGCTTGAAGATGACAAGATTTTGGAGATCAAGCAGTTGATCAAAGCAGGCAAAGCCCCGGACTTTTCTGAAGACAAGCAGGGTACAATATGGTATAAGCATAGGATTTGTGTTCCGGACATAAAGTCTATTCGGGATACTATTTTAAAGGAAGCTCATGATTCAGCGTATTCTATTCACCCTGGGAGCACCAAGATGTATCAAGATCTTAAGGATCAGTACTGGTGGTATGGAATGAAACGTGCAGTAGCAGAACACGTAGCTTTGTGTGATATCTGTCATCGGGTCAAAGCTGAACATCAAAGACCCGCAGGACTGCTACAGCCACTAAAAATACCTGAATGGAAGTGGGAAGAAATTAGCATGGATTTCATAGTGGGTCTACCACGAACGCAATCAGGATATGATTCTATATGGGTTGTGGTTGATCGGTTGACGAAAGTGGCTCACTTTATTCCAGTTAAGGAATCCTATCGAGGTCCAAAGTTAGCCGAGTTGTACATGTCCAAGGTTGTATGTCTGCATGGAGTGCCTAAGATAATTGTATCTGATCGTGGCAGTCAGTTTACTTCAAGGTTCTGGCGACGTCTGCATGAATCGCTGGATACAAGGTTGAATTTTAGTTCAGCCTATCACCCACAGACTGATGGGCAAACGGAAAGAGTAAATCAAATTCTTGAAGATATGCTGAGAGCATGTGCACTCAAGAATGGTAACAGTTGGGACAAGAATCTACCGTATGCAGAATTCTCATACAATAACAGCTTCCAAGCTAGTTTGAAGATGTCCCCTTTTGAAGCTTTGTATGGGAGAAAATGTAGAACCCCGTTGTTCTGGAATCAAACCGGGGAAAGCCAAGTTTTTGGTCCTGAAGTCCTGAGAGAAGCAGAAAGGCAAGTACACGAGATCCGGGATAATTTGAAAACCGCACAGTCAAGGCAGAAGAGTTATGCGGATCATCGACGTCGGGAACTAACCTTTGAAATAGGAGACTTTGTGTATCTCAAAGTATCACCAATCCGAGGGCTACGTAGATTCAAAGTCAAAGGCAAGCTATCACCTCGGTTTATTGGTCCGTACCAGATACTGGGAAGACGAGGAGAAGTAGCTTACCAGCTGAAGTTACCACCTCAACTTTCAGGAGTACACGATGTCTTTCACGTATCACAGTTAAAAAAGTGCTTAAGAGTTCCAGAGGAACAGTTACCAGTAGAAGACCTGGATGTGCGAGAAGATCTGTCTTATGCCGAATATCCGGTCAAGATTCTTGAGACGTCAGAACGAGTTACCAGGAACAAGAGAGTCAAAATGTGCAGAGTGCAGTGGAAGCATCACTCAGAAGAAGAAGCCACCTGGGAAAGAGAAGACGATTTGAAGACGGAGTTTCCCCATCTCTTCTCCGATCTTTTCGAATCTCGAGGGCGAGATTCATCGTAAGGGGGGGTAGGTTTGTAACACCCAAAACTTCAAAATTTGCAGTAATTTAAAATTTTGCTAGAAATTAAATAAGTGGATTTCATTTTAGCTCTATAGGAAATTAACTTCTAAATTTAATTTGGAATAGGTTGAATGTTTGTCGCATTCATGCCGTTGTAATTGCAATAAGGTTTTATTGTGTGGGAAATTCTTTTTGCTAAAATTTTCGCTAGAGTTCGCTCGGTTAAAATCTCTTTTGGAATAAGTGTGAAAACCTAAAGCAAGGAAGAAAAGAAAAGGATTTCTCTAATGGAAAACCTTCCTGGGCCGTCTTCCCCGCGCCGGCCCAACCCGCCTCTTTCCCCCTCCCTTTTCTCTCCCGCCGTGGGCCGCGCCCCTCCTTTTTCCGCGCCGGCCCGCAGGCCGAGCCGGCCTACCGCGCCCACCGAGCCGCTCGCCTCTGCCCGCCTCGCTGCCAAGTGGGCCCAGCTCTGAGCCGAGCCACCCTCCCGCCCGAGCCGCCGAGCCGCCGGCTCGCCTTCTTCCTCATTCCGCCGCCGGACACCGACGCCCCCAAATCGCCGCGACCGTTTCAAATCGAAGCCTCCCCGTGCTTTAACTCTCCAATCAAACCACACCACCGTCATCGCCGCCCCCTATTTCCTCCATTTGAGCCGTTTCCCCCTTGAATACCCACTCGTTTGCATGGAAACCGAAGTTTTTAAGTGCTTTCAAGCCGCCGGCCGACTCTCCTCGAATCCGGCCGTTCCACTCCTCCTCTCGGGTATTTAAGAGCTCTATCGGCATCCTTGTTCGGTTCCGCACCCGAATACCCCATCTCCCCTCTCTCTTGTGCACGGATTCGAGCCGCCGCCGTCACCTCCATTGCCGCCGGTAAGGAGCTCGGTCGCCACTCTCTTTCTCCTCAACCGAACAGTGATTAAGCTCGTTCTTCGCTATTTTGGTGCCGTCGGACCTCTAGGAGCTCACCCCGGCGCTTCTTGGAGCTTCACCCGCCGTCGAACGCCATTCCCGCCAAGCCGCTTCACCTCCGCCCGCCGTTCTCCGTCGCCGGCCATCTTCGGACCTCCTCCGCCGCCGTCAAGCCCGCAGTAAGTTTCCCCGCGAGCTCCTCGTTGCTTTGCGCCTAGTCCCGAAGCAAACCGTGGCCGGATGCGCCTTTTGCGCATCGCCGGCGAGCCCGCCACCGTCCCCGTCGTCGCCGGCCGCCGCTCCCACTGTTGAAACCGCCGGTGCCACCCCCTTTTGATTTTCGGCCGTCGGATCTCGGTTCTTCGGCCCGGATTAGACCGGCCAATTCTTATACCCCTTCGGTCCACCATGGACCGGTGGACCGATGCCCTTTCAGTGGTCCACAAGCCCGTGGACCAATTCCATGTCATTTCCAATTAAGAAATAATTCAGTAATTGTTTTATTGCGTCATAATCCAATTTCCAGTATAAAATTATTTCGGTTTACTCTCTGGAAAACATGTAAAACTTGCAGTTTAGTCCCTACATCTTCAAAAGCTTATAACTTTTTGCTCGTAGCTCCGATTTTGGCGATTTTTGCGTCAAATCGTTTGTAGCGTCGTGTAGAATCTTTTTGTAGAGTTTTTGAATAGTTTCAGTACTGTTTGGTGTGCTGTTCTTAGAGTTTTGTTTGGTTTGTGTTTTTCCGGTCCGTCGTTTATGAGCTGAGCAGTTCGGCAACCTCCAAGACCAAGTTTTCGAGGACTTTGAGCAGCAATCCGGTGAAGGCAAGTGCCCTTGAGCATTTCTATACCAGTTTTAGGACTTGCAGGTGTAGTCTTTATCCTTCAATATGCATGCTGTCCAAAATGATATCCCATGCTAGGGTTTACTAGTTTTGTCTCAATATTTTCCTTGTCGCCGTTGATGTATCGGGTTAAGAAGATGGGTAGATCATGCTAGCGCTGTCCGGGTGGGAAAATGGTTAATATTGACTAATGAACCCTGTAACACTGTCCCGGTGGAAAAATGATAATTCTTTGTAGCAACATGGTATAGGTCTTCCCCAACAGAATGGATGGATTGTGGTGGTGCCTATGGCAAGTTTGTGTATGTATCTGTTTGGGGTCCTAAGGACCGGTTCTTGGGCATGTAACCAAGTTATATCCGTACAACCACGAGGCCTATATGGGTACGGCCTGGCCAAATAATTAGCGACCACCGGTTCTGTGGGCATCACTGGTCGAGTATGTGGCACAAGAGGGGGCTTCTGCAGCGACTCGGTCGGCTGTTAGCGGTGAAACCTTAGTGGGTGCCTACAAATCGGCGGGAGTTTTGTAAAGGCCTTGTAGTGAGACCCCGACTCCTTACCCCGGAAGTATGGAGTAACAAGGGAATCACGACTCGTGGATCTGTGCAAACTCTGCAGAGTATCAAACTGGTCGATCAGCCGTGCTCACGGTCAAGAGCGAGCTTGGACTTCTTCAAGATTAGTTGGATCTGGGTTTTGGTATGGTTGGTCGGGTAGCCAGGTAATGGGATTATCTGGTGAGCTTTGGGATAACCGGGTATGGGATACCCGGTGAGTCAAATCCCTTTTGTTATAACAAGTGTCTTCACACCTAGTAAATAGGATGCCTGTTGTTAGGAGTATAGGTTAAGGCATCGTTTTAGTTGCTTAGTGCTAATAACCCCTGTCAAGCCTTTTTCTTGTGTAAAGCCTCATACCCTACTTTCCCCCTGCACTTGCGGAGTACAACGTTTTGTACTCACCCTTGTTATTCTCCCTTGCATTCTTTCGCCAATCAGAAGCTGTCTTTGAAGCTGGTACCTTCGACCTCGATGACTTCGATCCCGAGCTGCTGTTCTAGGCTGTGGAGCCCCCGGTTGACGTCTTCGCCTGTGGAAGCTGGAGCCGCTGACGCTGAAGACCCCTCTTGTCTCCCGCTGTGTTTTCTTTCAGACCCTCGGGTCATTTTGTATAAGGTTAAGTACGATTTATCTTTTGCACTGTGATGATAACACTAATGATGTAAGCGCATGTATGGAAATTGTTCCTGGCATACATGTGTTGTGCCCGGTTTTGTTTCCTTTAAAACTGGGTGTTACACATTGTGAGTGCAAATTCGGAAGATGGCCTTGAGTGCACTCTTTATGAATGATTGAGAGCCACATAGAGAAGGTGCCCGTTTTGGAGCCTTTCTTTGAACACTTGGAGCTGCAGGTGGAGGTGAAGGAGGAGGGGATAACTTTGTGCTCACAATCCTCATCTGATAAGGTTCATGCTTAACTTCCTTGAAGAAGTTCTTCTTGGTAACCCTCTCTATCATATGCATGTCCATATAGGCACAACTTTTGTTGGGAGTGTAAGATGTAGTGTGAATTTCCTCCTAAACAAAATCAATTACACTGAAAGGCTCACCCACATTTGACATCCGAGCTAGCAAGTTCCTTGATATGCCTTGAACATTTATGGCATCACCACCCTTGGGATTCAATGTGAGTCGAAATAAGTTGTTCAAGTATTTGTAATAGGGCTTCATCCATGTTGTTGTGCCATGAATCACCCTTCCATGATCCATATACATGAAGTCCATATCATCAGGGGACAGTTGATTCTCATTATGGATCTTTGTGTTATGCAAATCACGAACATCAAATCCAAAAATGTGAGCAAAAGTTTGATATGTGACTTTGTACTTCTCTCCCTATATCATCCAAAACATAAATTGGTTCTCCTCGTGATCATAGGAGAAAGTCCCATAAAATTGGGCTATGACTTCCACACTCCAATCACACTTCAAGCTCATGAAATTCTTGATCTTCTTCTCTTCACAAGCTGCAATTACTGCTTTCAATGTTGGGTCATTCTTTTTCTCCATGTATTCCCAATCTATCCATTGCATAGGTGTGACTGGATTCTTCTTTTTGAGAATCATGTTTTTATAGAAATCAGCAGGAAACTCATTCCAAAACCGTGGATCTGCCACACTCTTCTCAAATTCATATGGATCATCACTTCTATCCTTTTTGCACTTAGCTGACCTCTTCATATAATCAACCATTTTCCTTGGTGCTTGATTTGCCGAGTGAGTTCTGTAGGGTCTATACAGTTTCAGAGGGGCCAACACAAGATCCTCTTCTTCAATTTCTTCTTGTCCGTGGGCACTAGAACCGGTGTCCATGGCCTTCCTTTTGCCTCTTTCTGCTATCATAAGGGTTGTTCCCCTTCCTCTGCCTACAGCTGCACTTGATGTACTTCTTGCTCTCATAGCTTGTAGTTTTGTCAACCCACGAGGCACATTTGCAGATTGTGCCTACTCATCAATCCGAATGCCACTTGACTCAAAATGCGGAGGAGGAACATCACATTGTCCTTGAGTTTGTGGGTCACTCCTGTGCTTCTTTCTCCTCTCATAGCTATGACCCTTGTTCCGATCCATTCATTCAAAAGATCCTGAGGTATACATGAAAGACATATAAGAGAAAGGACAAAGATTGCTAGAGAAGGAATTAAGGATTGAATGTTGGCTACGAAAGGCTGACAGACCCGGAGTATCCGGGTTGGCCCGGATACTCCGGGTAGCCTAACCCTGGGGCAAAAATGTAGGGTATGAGAGATTCTTCCACTACATTGTGAAAGCCTTAAAGGGCATGATTCTAGGAAGGATAAGCAACATCTTCACCAAAGGGATTTGACTCTAAATCAAACTATTGAGAGATCGAGTGAGATGTACCTTTTAGGGCAAAAAGAGCACCGAAGAACGATCCGGAGGGAGGGCCGGAGATTTCGGTCTAGAGTTGATGAAGATTCCAAGAAGATCTCCAAAAATCTTTGGACAAAGCTTGAGATCGCTGGAGGTCTCTTCTCATGGTGAAAGGAAGGAAGAAAGAGTGGAATAGATGGAAGGAGGAGAAGAAAACTGTTTGGGTATCTATATATACTGGACAACCCGGAGACTCTGGCCTGACTTGGAGACTCCAGGTGGAGTTTGAATCCAAACAGAGAGCCTTCCGGAGGGTTATCTGGACCCTCCGGGTTCAGTGATAGAATCCGGATACTCCAGGCGGACCTGGTGACTCCCGGTTCTATCAACTCAACAGAACCAGAAGCTCGTAGAACAGCTCCAGTTCCCGGATACTCTGGCATAGCCTGGACATTCTGGGTTCTGGAGAAATTGCAGAATAGATTAAGAGCTGAGATTCAACGAGAGATGGATTGTTGGACAAATAAGACAAATATTTACCACTTGTGATTAGCCAACAAGCAACATTACATAACTATGATCACAAGTAGCAAAATATGATCCATGGACCAAAGAATCAAATTTTTCAAAAATAGCACACAAGAGTTTTCGCAAACTTTTATGTACAAAAGCTATAAATCTACAACAATCAATTGTATGCAATATATCAAGCCACATTGCGAGAATCTAGGATATTAAGCTCACATCTCAACTCGCAAAACCTTCGCTCATCTAATGGCTTTGTGAGGATATCGACTAGTTGTTTCTCGGTTCTCACATAGCGAATATTGATATCCCCTTTGGTTGAGTGGTCTCTCAAGAAATGGTGACGAATATCTATATGTTTGGTTATTGAGTGTTGCACGAGATTGTTGGCTATTTTGACGGCACTCTCATTATCACACAAAAGTGGGACTTTGGCCATATTATAGCCGTAATCTCTCAAGGTTTGCCTCATCCAAAGTAGTTGAGCACAACAAGTGTCCGCAGCAACATACTCGGCCTCGGCGGTGGATAGGGCTATGGAATTTTGTTTCTTTGAAGACCAAGACACCAAGGACCTACCCTAGAATTGGTAAGTCGCAGATGTACTCTTCCTATCCACTTTACAACCGGCATAATCGGAATCCGAATAGCCGATAAGTCCAAAGGATGAACCTTTAGGATACCATAAGCCAAGATATAGAGTATGAACTAAATATCTAAGAATTCTCTTAACAACCATTATATGGCACTCTTTTGGAGTGGCTTGAAATCTTACACACATCCACACACTAAGCATTATATCCGGCCTAGATGCACAATGGTAGAGTAAAGAGACAATCATGGAACGATATACCTTTTGATCTATGGCCTTGCCTTCTTTATTTAGATCGAGATGACCATTTGATTGCATAGGGGTCTTGATGGGCTTGGCATTCTCCATGTCAAATTTCTTGAGCATGTCCTTGATATATTTGGTTTGACAAATAAAAGTTCCTTCCTTAAGTTGTTTGATTTGAAATCCTAGGAAGAACTTTAGTTCACCCATCATTGACATCTCGAACCTCTTAGTCATGATCCTACTAAACTCTTCACAAAATATTTTATTAGTAGAGCCAAATATAATGTCATCGACATATATTTGGCAAACAAATAAATCATTATCAACATTTTAGTGAAAAGAGTAGAATCGGCTTTGCCTATTTCAAAGCCTTTCTTGATAAGAAAATCCCTAAGGCATTCATACCATGCTCTAGGTGCTTACTTAAGCCCATAGAGTGCCTTATAGAGTTTGTACACGTGATGAGGACACTTAGGATCTTCAAATCTGGGAGGTTGCTCCACGTACACCAATTCGGAGATTGGTCCATTGAGGAAAGCACTCTTCACGTCCATTTGATATAGCTTGAAATCATAGTGAGTAGCATATGCAAGTAATATACAAATTGACTCAAGCCTAGCTACGGGAGCATAAGTCTCACCAAAATCCAAACCTTCTATTTGTGTGAAGCCTTGAGCAACCAACCTTACCTTGTTTCTTGTTACGATCCCATTCTCATCTTGTTTGTTGTGGAAGACCCATTTGGTGCCAATTATGTTTTGATTTGGTCTTTCCACAAATGTCCAAACTTCATTACTCTTGAAGTTGTTCAACTCTTCTTGCATGTCCATCACCCAATCCGGATCTTCAAGTGCATTTTCTACCTTCAATGGTTCCAAAGAGGAAACAAAAGAGTAACATTCCCAAAAATTTTCAATTCTAGAACGAGTGGTTACCCCCTTTTGTATATCGCCAAGTAATTGTCCATCGGGTGATCTCTTTGGATACTTTGATGAACTCTTGGGTGCAGCATTTAAGATTGGGGTTGAATGTCTTCTACTTCATCTTCATCAAGAAATTTGTTGAAGTCATCTTGAGCTTGATCTTGATCTTGATTTTGATCTTGCATTTGAGTTCATGTTGATGGCTCTACTTGAGTTGATGAAGACGGTTGACCTTGATCATTGTTGACCATATGTTGCTCTTGGGACTCTTGAGGCTTGATTTCTCCAATTGCCATCTTCTTAATTGTTTCGCTTGGAATTTCTTCATCACCAAAAACATTAGGATAAACTTGCTCCACTTGGGGGCCATTAGATTCATCAAATGTCACGTCACACACGATTTCAACACAACCGGAGGTTTTGTTGAAAACACTGTAGGCGTAGGCATTTGATCCATAACGAAGCATGAAGCCTTCATCTACTTTAGGAGGAAATTTAAAATATTTTGCTTTCTTATTAAGAATGAAACATTTGCTACCAAAAAAAATCTAAAGTAAGATGCATTTGGCTTGTTACCGATTAGAAGCTCGTAGGTGGTCTTCTTCAAGATCTTGTGGAGATATAATCGGTTAATTGCGTGGTAAGCGGTGTTGATGGCCTCCGCCAAAAATTGATCCGACACCTTGTATTCATCAAGCATGGTCCTTGCCGACTCTATGAGGTATTCTTCCTCTCGACAATCCCATTTTATTGAGGGGAGTAGGGTGCCGAGAGCTCATGCTTGATTCCTTCTTCATCAAGAAATTCTTCAACTTGAGTGTTCTTGAATTCGTTTCCATTGTCACTTCTCACCCTCTTGATCTTAATATCGAATTCATTTTGAGCTCTTCTCACAAATTTCTTGAATATGGCTTGTGTTTCACTTTTGTCATGCAAAAAGAATACCCGAGTGAAACGAGAATAATCATCAATAATAACTAAGCCATATTTGTTACCGCCAATGCTTATGTAGGCGATTGGTCTAAATAGATCCATGTGAAGAAGTTCCAATGGCCTTGTGGTCATCATCACATTTTTGGCGGGGTGAGGAGCTTCAATTTGCTTTCCCGCTTGACAAGCACTGCAAATTCTATCTTTCTCAAAAGAAACATTTGTTAGTCCTAGGATGTGCCCCCCTTTAGGAGTTTAGACAAATTCCTCAAACCAACATGGGCTAGTCGGCGATACCATAGCCAACCCATGCTAGACTCAGCAATCAAGCAAGTTTTAGGCCTCACTTCATCCGTTGAAAAATCAACAAGATAAAGTTTACCCTTCAACCTACCGGCGAAAGCTATTGAGGCATCCTCCTTTCTAGAGACGGTTACACCCTCATTAGTAAAAAGATAATTGTAACCCATCTCACATAATTGTGACATGGATAACAAATTGTAACTAAGATATTTAACTAACAAAACATTAGAGATAGAATGATCATTGGAGATAGCAATTTTACCTAGACTTATTACCTCTCCTTTTCCATCATCACGAAAAATGATGTTTTCATGTGGTCCTCCATCTTCTTCAAATGATGAAAACATACTCTTCTCTCCGGTCATATGATTTGTACATCCACTATCGATCACCCAACTTGATCCACCAGAGGAGTATTCCTACAAAACAAGTTTAAGCCTTTGTTTTAGGTACCCAAATTTGTTTGGGTCCTTTCATGTTAGTCACAAGCATTTTTGGTACCCACACACTGTTTTTCACAATTCTATCCTTTGTGCGAGCACTAACATATAGAGCAACCACTTTACTATGGTGGTTTCTCTTGAGCATATAAGAAGCATAGAAAGTGGATTGTGGCGCATGAGTCTTTTGTTGCTTTGCTTGAGAGGTGTGATTGACTTGCTTGCCTCCCTTGATAAATTTGAGGCACTCCTTGCTATTGATCACAACACGCTCATTTATCTTGCTTGTATGCATGTCAAATCTAAGTCCTCTCTTTTGCTTGTTGTCTTTGGCCTCAATGGCCATGTATAGTGCATCCTTTGATTTATAAGTTTTGATGCACCCATACTTGACCAAAGCATTTAGCCTCTCATTTTCCTTTCGTAATGCTTGCAAAGATTCAACATTAGTAGCTCAAGCATTTACATCAATGTTATAGCAACGAGAACAACCATTGCTTGTGAAAACACTAGAGAGCAAATTTGCATCATTAGAACCAGATGAGCTATTCTTGAGGTTATTAATTTGTACTTCAAGAGTTTTATGACTTTCATCCAAACTCGAAAATTTCTCTTGAAGCGTAGACTTGCTATTCTCAAGACTAGCAATTGAGCTATTGGCCAAATTTAGATCTTTGGTCAATTTCAGAACTTTCTCCTTCTCTTTAGCAAGAAGCTCCTCGAGTTCAAGGTTTCTCTTCTTTTCAAGGATGAGCAAGTCTTCTTGCTTCTCGAGGATCTCCTCTTGACCCTCTATTGCTTCCATAAGTTCTTTTAATTTAGATATGGCATTCTTGCTAAGACCTTTAAACATGATTTCATTACAACTATCACTATCACTATCACTATCACTAACTAGAAGCTTGGGATGTGATTTTACCTTCCGCCCTTTTGCCATGAGGCATGTGGGGGTGTCTTCGTCGCTCATGTTGCCAAAGAGTGATTTTGTTGGTGTAGGGGCATGAATGGCGATGGTGGCGACTCCTTCATCATCGGAGTCAGAGTCGGAGTTTGAATCCCACTCCTCGCCAATATGAGCTTGACCCAAATACTTCTTCTTATATGTCTTGTTCTTGTCTTTCTTGAATGGCTTGTTCTTCTTTTCATCTTTGTCTTTGCCCTTTTTTTTTGTTAGGACAATCGGCTATGAAATGGCCAACTTTGCCACACTCATAGCATGCCCTCTTGGGTGTTCTTCTTTTGGGCATGTCTCTTTTGTACTTGCTAAAGCCTTCTTTCCTCATGAACTTCTTGAATTTCCTCACAAAGAAGGCTATCTCTGCATCATTGGAGCTTTCATCTTCACTTGAGCTAGATTCTTCAATTTGTTTGCTCTTGTTTGCCTTGAAAATAACTTCCTTGTTCTTGGAGGTGGAGCTTTGCTTGGCTAGATTCTTCACTTCATTTTCTTCCTCCTTTATGAGCTCATGAGCAAGTATTCTCCTAAGGACATCACTTGGGGTAAGACTTTTGTGATCTCTTCTTTCCCGGATGAGAGTGACCAAGGTTGGGTTTCTTGGTGCGAAGGCTCTAAGCAACCTCCTCACCACCTTGTGATCATCAAGTTCCTCACTTCCAAGCCTCTAATCTTATTAACTAACACCATCATCCGGTCATACATGGCTTGGGGGGTCTCATCATCCTCCATCACGAATCTCCCTAATTTTCCTTTAAGCAATTCTATCTTAGATTCCCTCACACTAGTAATACCTTCATGGGAGACTTGAAGTGTATCCCAAATTGCTTTTGCCTCCTCAAGCCTATCCATCTTGTTGAACTCCTCGGGGCTTAAGGCACTAAGTAGAACAATTGTTGCTTGAGCATTTCTATGGATGGCTTGCTCTTGTTCGATTGTGAGCTCAATGTGTTCCACCGGAAAGTCAAGACCTACATACACGATCTTCCAAATGCTCAGATGGAGCGATTAAATACATCTTCATCTTGTGCCTCCAAGCGGCATAATGAGTACCATCAAAAAATAGTGCACACCCGGAAGGCATGGAGATGATGTTGTTAGACGGAGAATTTAATTTGCTATAATCAAAATTGACTTCAACTCCCTTTCTATCTTTGGAGCCACCGGTTGTTGAAGCATCTCCAGTATCCATTTTCCTTCTTGAGCTACCACCCGAAGTTTCACCTTTAGGACTTCTTGGGCTTTTCTTTCCAGATGCCGACATCTTTAAATCCTCCAAGCGGTTAAGCCTTGTAGGAGGTTAGGCTCTGATACCAATTGAATGTACTTGATGTCAACTAGAGAGGGTGAATAGTCATTTCTGAAAATTAAAACTTTGCAGCGGATCAGACAGTCTTCGGAAACTCCGGCTCAATCCGGATACTCCGGGTTCCGGAGTATCCGAGTTCACCTAGATTATTCGGACTATACAGGAACTCGAAATCAAAGTAAATCTAAGAAAGTCTAATTCGGTCTACGATTTACCACAAGCTCTAAAAGATGTATATGCTCCTTTTCAACAACAACCTGCACTCAAATACTCACAAGCAACAATATTGTGGCAAATCCCCAAATATCAATTTGAACGAGTAAACTGCAAAATGTAAATGGAGACAAGATTTGTTCCCGAAGTTCAGCCACCTCACAAAGAAGTGACTACATCTCCGTTGAGGACCTCATAAAGAGCTGGGTCTTTTTCAACCCTATCCTCACCCAAGCGACCACAAAGATCGAGCTAGGGTTCTTACTCAAATCATGGGTAATACAAACTTCCTGTGGCACTCCACGAAAATTGGGTGTTCTACAGGTGACTTCTTGCCATCTAGAAGCACGAAGCTTCGAGAGTAAAGAATGCAAATCACAGCTTGGCAAGAACTCAAATGCTCAAATGTTTGCTTTTTGCTCTCTTGCTCTAGATTTCACTCCCCAAATCCTAACTCTCAAATCTTACAAAGATCAAGCACTAGAGGGGTTTGGGAGGGCCATTGAATGCTCTTAAGAAAGTAGGTTCACCAGTAGGTCAGCAGCATTGAATGGAGGGGGTGAAGAGGTATTTATACCCTTCCCCTAAAACTACCCGTTACAGTGCTTTTCAGACAGACCCGGAGTATCCAGGTTCACCCGGAGACTCTGGGCAGCACAGAAACACACGCACGTAACCTATCAGAACTAGCTGTTACACTGACCCAAGTATCCGGGTTCACCCAGAGACTCCGGGTAACACTTAAGCAAATGGCTAAGAAATCAATCCGAAGGATGCCCGGAAGGTCCGGAAGCATCAGGACCCGGAGACTCTGGACCAACTCAGAGACTCCGATTTTAGCACCCTCAGCAGACAGAGACTCTTTCTCAGAGTCTCACTCAGAGACTCCGGGATACTGACAGCATCTAGAGTATCCAGGCTAACTCGAAAACTCCGGGCTCAGGCCTTTAAGCAAGACAGAGACTCTCTCTCAAAGTCTCATTTGGAGACTCCAGGACACGAACAAAGTCTGGAGTATCCGGGCTAACCAAAAGACTCCGAGCTCTGACTTTAAACTAGACAGAGACCTTCTTTCGGAGTCTTACTTGGAGACTCTAGAACACAAACAGAATCCGGAGTTTCCGGGCTAACCCAGAGACTCTAGGCTCAGACAACTCTGCCATTTTTCCCAGTGTCCGTGAGTGATTGTGTCTCTCAAAATTTGGTTTTAACAAGATACTTTGAGCACTAAGACACTAGCAAGACTTTCAAAATGCATTTCTCTTAATAGTACGACATTCGTAAACTCAAATTCAAAAGTAAACTCGATAAACTCATTAGTCCCTTAATCATTTGTCATCAATTAGTCAAAACCCACAAAGGGGCCTAGATGCACTTTCATGGCCTTTATGGCAAGGGCGTAGGAATGGACAAACTCATTGGGGTTTGAATCGCCCTTAAACTTAGGTAGCTTTGGGGTCCAAAAGCCCTCTGGGAAGGGCGTAGCCTATAGGTCAGCCTACAGGGAGAGTCGTAGTCTTGCAAGGGATCCTCGCGACGCTAGCCCTAAGGCTCCGGAGGCCGAACGGGCAGGGTCCGGGTGTCGAAGAGTTCATCGGCCCATAGGGCTTGGGTCAGAATAGCGTCAGTCGTCACGGGGGTGACGGTGGTCGTGCGGGTAGCTTGCTGCTCGAGCCACAGGGCCGTTTGTAGTTCCTCCACATGGGTCAGAAGCGCCAGCAAGCGTGATTGACGCTCCCTTGGAATGGTGTTTACAGAGGTGGCACCGGCTGCAGCCCCTAGGGGCGATGCGGGGGCCTCATCTTGCTGCTGGGTCTCTGGGGTAGAGGGCCCTTTAGTGCCGGCCGCAGCTATGGTTATGGCTGGGTCGGCGGTGGCTGTAAGGCACTCGTTTCACCTGGTTTGGGGTCGTCGTCGACGCGGCCTGTGTTTAGTCTCCCGGACTGTTGCACAGGTATTATGGGGGGGGGGGTGTCGGCCACTGTTGCTACGGCCTGTGTTTAGTCTCCCGGACTGTTGCACAGGTATTATGGGGGGGGGGTGTCGGCCACTGTTGCTACGGCCTTGGTCGTCTTCTTCTTGGGTGGCATCCTACCTCTTTTAGCACTTTCGTGTTCGAGTCCCCACAGACGGCGCCACCGTTGGAGCAAGAGTTTGTCTTGCCCCAACAAATACGGCGAGAGTTTCTTCTAAGGAGGAGACTCAAGCTTGGAGACGAAGTTTGAGAGGAAGAAACACCACAAATATATTGATAGTAGAAAAATGGATCGGTCTAGGGGGAGTATCACAGCATGGTTTAGCGTTTGGGCACCTTTGTGTCCTGTGTGTTGCCTTGAGCGTTCTCCTTGTGACCTCCTCCTCCTCTAGATGACCATGACCCCCTATTTATAGGATGGTACATATAGCTTAGTGTACAAGTTATCACGATGTACAAATATCTAGGACCTGACCAAGTTACTGGACCTTATCCCGGATAACTAGTATTTACCCTGCATAGAGGATAAATATCTACCATGGTAAATATTGCGGTGCTTACACCCTGAGGGGTGAGCCGGTTGCCAATTGCGGCCTGGCGCCACGCTGTTAGGGGTGTCAGTATAACCTCCATTGTACTAGGATGTCATGACGGCGTCCACTAACCTAGGCATTTAATGCTGGTCACTTTCTTGCAGGCAAAGGATGATTGACGCTCCCCTTCTAGCCGATCTTTCTTGAGACTTGATGACTCACCCTGTAAACTTTGGGAAGCCTGCTTGAGCCCTCAAGATGGGGGCTCCATGGGAGACATGGCTCTGGGAGATGGGGGCTTCGGGAGGCATGGCTTCAGAAGATGGAGGCTTCAAGAGGTATGGCTCTGGGAAATAGAGGTTTTGGGAGGCATGTCTCTAGGAGATGGTGGTTTCGGGTGGCATGGCTCTGAGAGATGGAGGTTTCAGGTGATATGGCTCCCTGGGCATGGGCTAGCTGAGCCATAGGGCCGTTGGGGGTCCTTAACAATGACCCCTAACATTTAGTAATATTGCTCTTTATGTAACATGTTTGTATCTGAGTAACACATGCAACATTATCTTCATAGATAATGGTAGGTGATTGGTTCAATAGAACTAGTATCACATGATTGTTATATATGATTGATCATTCTGCGAAGCCATACACATGTACGTGATGTTTCAGAATGATAGGTGGAGGTAGCGTTTGGAATCTGTTTGATGACTCTTGTGAGAAGGCTATATCACCATGAAATTAGTCTGTGAGTTAATGTTATGGGGATCAATTATATAGTCAAAATATGGATATCTCACTATGGTTATATATCTCAATTTTTATGGTAGAAAAACCTAGATCTTTGATGCCATAAAGATTCTTTGGATATCGTCTTTATCTCCTTATCTCCCGCCTAATGGTGTTGTTAGAGCTGCACTATTTAAGCTAGCAAATTGTCTGCAAATGCAATATCAGGCATGTTACAGTTTGCAAGATATATAAGCATTTTGATAGCAGTAAGATATAGAACTTTAGGTACAATATCTTTGCATCATCAACTCAATGTATGAATGGATCTTGATTTATATTTAGGGATTGAATGACCATAAGTGTTTTGATGGATATGATTGTCCAATATCATTTGGATATTGGTGGATGGGAAAAATGAAAAAAAAACCCCAAAAGTCACTTGGATTTTGACTTTCCCCTCCAAAAGTTGTTTTCTTACAAAAAAAAAACCCCAATAGTTTGACTTTGTTGCAAAAAATCTCCAAAAATTCAAAAAAATAAAAATTACAAAAAATTCTAAAACAAACTAGAGACAATTCTAAGAACTTCTGTGAAATTTGTTTTCGAAAATAATATCTTTTGCATCATATTTCATGGAGAGGAAGTTTGGAAAAAAAAGAAAAATGTGCAGCTCATTTATTAACTCATGTTATTTCAAATTTGTCATGTCTACCATTATTTTTCCTACACAAATAATTATTTAAGTAAACTAATAAAAGTGGTTTCACTAATTTTGGGGGTGTTATGGATTAGTTATGAATTAATCTATCTGCATCATATTTACTCAATCCTGCACGTTACAATAACTATTTCAAGATTTCATGTATTTTTATAAGATAGAGGATCATGTAAGAAGACTAAAAAAATTTGTTTCATAATTTTTGGATTAGTAAATAATTAACTATGTATTTAACTTGAATTAATAAATGAGCTGCACATTTTTCTTCTTTTTTCAAACTTACTCTCCATGAAATATGATGCAAAAGATATTATTTTTGAAAACAAATTTTACAAAAGGTCTTAGAATTGTCTCTAGTTGTTTTTAGAATTTTTTTTGATTTTGTTTAAAAATATTTGAATTTTTATGGATGTTTTTGCAACAAAATCAAACCTTTAGGGGTTTTTTTTTTTAGCAAAATGACTTTTGGGGGGAAGTCAAAATCCAAGTGACTTTTGGGGGATTTTTTGCATTTTTCCCTTGGTGGACTGATGGATAAATATTTTTGAAGGAATATGCTCAAGTTGTATACTTAGGTGAAATTTTGTTTTAACCAAATTGTTCATCTCAAATTCTGTCATAAGATGATTACATACTATGTGTGTGTGGTTTGGAGATGATACAAAATCCAATTAGGATTTCATTATGAATACACATGTGCAATCATTGTGGTTGAAGTAACCCTTTTGTAGAAGGAACTCATTTAGTCGGTTGTACCACAATCAACTTAACTGCTTAATTTCATGAGTGACATAAAGCTGTACACAATATATATTACGATTTGTATTTAGATTTAGAATACGAAGTTCATTAGGGACATAGATGTTTGTATTGTTGGGACTCGTTATTAAGGACCCTCGACGGCCCCTTGGCTTAATTAGCTCAGCCTCCCAAAGGCTGAGCCTGTTTCCGCATTCCGAAGTCTTGACCTTCTGGAGCCAACCTCCCGAAGGTTCGGTCTCCAAGGCTTCGGCCTCACGAAGCCTCCCCCTTCTGAAGCCCGGCCTTCTAGAGCTCAGCCTCCCGTAGGCCCGGTCCCCGATGCTTCGGCCTCCCGCTGCCCGGGCCGGCTCCACGGAGGTTATTGGATGAGTCATCAGGCCTCAGGAAAAATTTGCCGAAAGGGAAGAACCAGTTGTACTTTGCCTACGAGGAAGTGATCGGCATTAAATGCCTAGGCTAGTGGACGCCGCTCTGACACCCCAGCACGATGGTACCTATCCTAACACCCCTGGCGGTGCGGCGTCAGGCCGCAATTGACGACCTGCTCGCCCCCTTCAGGGGGCAGGCACCACGATAATTACCACGGTGGATATTTATCTCCCAATAGGATAGAAGGTAGTCATCCAGGATAAGGCTCAATAATTTGGCCGGATCTCGGATATTTGTACCTTATGATAACTTGTACGCCAGCGACGCATGGCCCTATAAATAGGAGGCCATGGTCCTCTGGGCAGCCATGAACATAGAACACGCATCACAACGAACGCTGTGATACTCCCCCCATATTGATCCATTTTTTCTACCATCAATACATTCGTGGTGTTCCTTCTCTTAAACTTCATCTCTAAGCTTGAGTCTCGTCCTTAGAAGAAACTCTCACCATACTTGTTGGGGCAAGACAAACTCTTGCTCCAACATGTATCTATCCAATTCTTTTGATCTACCAATGATATTAAATATGAGAACATAATTTCCACACATACCATAGAATATGCAGCATCGTAATTGATACCGGGTCTCTGCGCGACCCCTTGTGCTACAAGCCTCGCTATTTCACCATCTCATGGAATAAAAATCCAATTTTCTTTCGTAGGGAAGATATTGAAGGTGTAGGTATTACTTTTGTGAATAACTCTCTTTTTATGAGCGAGTGCAATTCTACCTCAATTGCTTCCTTCTATTTGGTCCAATCCGAGTGCTTGAGGCACCCTGCCATGACCATGAACTTTGGTCTGGATCCAATTGAAGATCTTCTGCAATTTTTGAGGAGAAATTATTTGTCGACAATTTGTAGTCTTTGGTATTAATTGATTCTATGGAATTAATATAGTTTGTGGAAATATTATCCCATTTAACTCTGTGTATTTTCCAGAGTTATGGTGTTCCCATGACCCAACGCCTGAATTTGTGTACACATTTGTGCTGGATATTTGGATGATGAATATCCATAGGCGTTTGGATAGTGAATATTCATAAGGTGTCAATCAACATGATGTTGATTTGTATTTATTGTTATGGAGGAGAGATTTCTCTATTTTCATGGTAGCTTGCAAGGAGCTTTATATTTTGTAACCGTACTTCTCTTCCTCTTATTTTGATTTGAGAGTTGAGTAGTTTTGTTTGGTACTTTCACTCCTCCCGACACATTACTAGTAGGAATATAGGATTTAGTGACACTTTTATTGTCAGTAAATGCACCTTAGCAGGTTATTTGCAATATATTACAAATACAAGATATTCTGAATAAGGATTCAGATATCATGTATGTGGATATGAGGACTGAATGTGAACATTTATGATGTTCTTTTATGATTCCTAGTATTCTTAATGGTATTAATCTCTCCCTAATGCCTGAAATTGTCCTCAAAATGTTATGAACATATGGGCAAGAATATGTCCCATGTGAGGGACATAAGGTATTATATAATTGATGAATAACTATATCTCATATGGATCCCCACCCTTTGATGTATGCTAAACAGTGATTATATCGATACGTGCATAACGCAACTGATTCGCAGATGGGAAATACTTGGTTGAGGCCAAATTTTCACGTATGAGCTGCAACGGAGAGAGCCGTATGATTACAGTTGGATGAATTTGGTTTAATGATGTGATGTATAAAGCCGCTTGTTACGAACAAGATGTTGACAAATTGTAATTCTATGGTTGGTCATGCAAATGAATTGATTCTCTTGATGAGATATTCAGCTAGACCATTGTAGATGTGCACAAATGGTTCTTAATGTAATAGTACCCAAATCCAAGCAATAATTGCATGCATGTTAAGGAATGACATTATCCATGTGAATGGATTTGATCCTACGTCCAGGACAATTTGCTCTAATTTTGAGTATCTGAGCAATGAGTTTAGCACAAGTGTGTTGCCTTATGTATAAGGGATACATTTGAGACTATTTTGTAGATGCATTAATCATCATTGTAGAGTATCTAGATAGTCCATAATATTGTTGAATAGAGCCACAATATGTTCCTAAATGCGTTCAAGAAATTGGGTGGCGTATTATGAATTTTAAGATAAGAAAGCCTTAAAATTAAATTCCTTGTGACACATGCGGTGCACACGAATATGAGATTTTGGGAATACTATGACCAATACAATTGTTAATAATTTTTCTCATCATCTCTAAGGTAGAGTGATCAAAGCAATAATGCCAAGTCTTGATTTGATCAAGATAGAAAATTAATTTTGTACATAATATATGTTACAGGTTTGATGTATGTATATTACAATCTAAATGGTATATAGGGAACTTACCATATTCGTTGATTAAGTGGAAAAATTCCACATTGTTGTCATCATGAGTTTCAATATGAAAACTATTTTGACGGATATCTTTATAACTTAGTAAGGTATGTGCTGAATCGAGATACAATAGAGCATCATCGATTATGACTTATGTACCAAAAGGGAGAGTAATTATGGCATGACCAGAGCCAACAACCACTGCATTGTGCCTAATGATTATCAAAATATTTCCTTATCTCTTAGTAAGAGTTTGAAAATATTTGGTGTCCCTGTAGTAGAGTTTGTGGAATAGTTGTCCACAAGGCACATATCCTCCTCCATCAGATTGACTCCCGTAGAAATCTATATATAGAATTGAAAATTTTGATATGAAATTCTTATCATATATATAGAATATATACAAATTTTATTGTAGTATTATAATGCTGATATAATATTGTATTACAACATTTAATGGGACGCAGATAACATGGTATCTAAGGAATTGAGAGACTAGATAAGGTCTCCAAATATGTCATGCGAAGTAAATTCGATAATCATATTTTTCGTGCTCATAGGATCTTCTGGTTGTAGAAGAGTCTCGTTGTTACTTGATTCTTATAGAATTTGTTGTGAGCAACTAGCCACCTTGGTGGACTTAGTTTGAAGAATGAAGTGTGCTTCAAATCTTTATCCTTGAGCAGGTTGGTTACATCCCACATATCATAATATAGATCAACTAAATATCTAGAGATGCGACATTTCTTAATGGAGTGCATGTAGCATCCACAATTGCGACAAATATTAGATTTGTCAAGTTTGGAAAATACCTTGACCCTGATCTGATGCATAGGGTTTTTGCTTCTTGTTGCATTTGTGTTCACCATTTAAGTTCTTTGGATGGCATCTAAAAGAGCCATCGAACTTGTTGTTATTCTAGACATTAGCATGAACTTCAGGTAAAGGAGCAGTGCCAATTGGACGCTGGTGATGATTCCTTACAAGGAATTCATTATGCTTTTCTGCCTGAAATAATATATAGATTAAGTCAGAATAAACTTGATATTCTCTTGTATGGTATTGTTGCTGTAAGATCCAATAGCGGGAAGCATAAAAGATAAAGTTTTCTCTATCTTTTTTGTACCTCTAGGTTCTTTTTTGCAAAAATGCAATTTTGAGCAGATTTTATGAACAACATGATTGTAATCTCCGACGGACATAAAGTCTTGAAGTCGGAGATATATCAATGCATGACTTGCATAGGGAAGACTGACTGCCTACTGCTGTTCATATCTGGTTTTTGAGTGCTAGCCACAAAGTGCCTGGATTTTCTTCCATTAGATAATCATATTTGAAATCCGGATAGATATGGTGTATTATTATGTATAATGCTCCATATTTAACTTGATCTAGTAGTGATGGTTCTCTCTTTGGGGAGGTGTTAGTGCTACTAGTTTTCTGCGGGATAAAAGGCTAACCTTGACATCCATTGCCTATATTAGATAATTATGACCACGCGCAAGTTCATCTAACTCTTTGCGGGTCATTGTATCATAAATCATAGATTTGATTAATTCATTGTAGGTAAATTAAAAATCATCATGGTAATGTTGTAATTACGATGAAAATTTTTGTAAAGTCAAGTTGAGACTTGAATTACATAGTATAGACCTCAAATTATGTAGCTAACACGTTGAAGATAATCACCAAATATGGTGTAGATCTTGTAGTAGTAGGATGCAAAATATGATATTTATCTGTAGATGCCTATATTCCTATTATCTTGTATTATGCTAAATAGAATATTTGGAAGAACACATTGAAGGTAATCATTAAGTCAAGATGTATACTTTCATCTCCATCACCGGACTATCCGATGAGTTATCCTAAGTCATTCGAGCAATTTCTTCTTCTCTATGTAAATTGCTCCAGTGTAAACATCCGGTGCACATCACTTCATCACCGGACTGTCCGATGCCTTGAACTTCGTTCTGCCTCTTTGTACTATTCATTGTCTAGTGTATTTCCGATGTAGCCTTGCTTCATCATCGGACCTTCCGACCAGTTGATCTCGATCTTCCACAGCTGCAACTTTTTTTGGTGGAAATGCTCCAATGGGTATCTTCCTCTGATCACCAAACTATCCGGTGGGTGGTTCCATTCTGTCTTCTAGATAGAAACACTCCGGTGTTACCATACTTTGATCACCGGACTATCCGGTGAGGCTTAGCCTTCCTTTTTTAGCGCGACACCCTTCTCTAAAGAATTGCTCTGGTGAGCATACTTACTAATCACCGGACCTTCAAGTAAGGTCTTCAGGCCTCTCTCCCCCTTTGTCAAATATGCTCCGGTGAGCTCAACATCCACATCATCGGAGCATCCGGTGAGGCAAACCTTTCTAAGACTTCTTCAATTGGATCAAACTTTGCTCCGGCTACGGTGGCTTCTTCATGTATTTCATCCATGAGACTTACTAACATATATTCTTTACAAACATGTTAGTCCCATTGACTATGTTGTAATTAATCATCAAAATCACAATCATGATCTAATAGGGTTCGCTACAGGATGTTTACCTCGGCGTAGTGTAACTTTGTATTGGATCGGAATCCTCAGGGGAAGGTTCGATCCACTGATTGGACTTCTGGAGGGCGAATTAGTTTGCGGAGGAAGCAACGACGAGGAAACCCTTCCGTCGAGGAGGAAATGGGGAGGAAACTTGGGGAAGTCCTTCGAGGAGCTCATGGGAGTTACCATCGTCGATTTTTGGTTGTCAAACGCATCGAGTGGATCTCACCTTCTCTCTCTAGGGTTTGGGAGGGAGAGAGTGAAATGAGAGAGGGAGGGAGAGATAGACCAGTCGACTAGTTAGGGGGTGCCTCTGTTGTGCTCTGGCGGTCAGACCACGAGGGGTGTCGGTCAGACTGTGGGATACCCATGTGGCAAGCCCACGTGGTTGCTCCCTGGCGATTACACTATGATGAGAACCGGTCAGACCACGAGAAGCGTTCTTTGGCTAAAATTTTCTAACTTTCCCCTCTTTTCATTTTTCTTCCTTTTCTCCATCCTGTGGCGCGGATCCAAACAAATTGCGCACCACCTGATCGACGACCATCCATCAGGTGTGCAGCACAGCCACTGATGGCCATCAGCCACACAGCGCTCCCCTGAGGAGGGTTTCGGCCTGACTGGTGGCGGCCACCAGCTCAAGCAGCTGCGACGCCCTCCATGGGCATCGGAGGCGGCACACAGAATAGCGTCAGCCAGCCCCTTCAGCGGCCAGGGGCGGGAGGAGGCCTCTCTTCTTGCCGGCGGCGACTAGCCCTCCTGGTAGAGGCCACCCGAGCGGTGTGCGGGTCAGGCCGAGCCAGCCCATCCCCATGAGGTGCAGCGGCTGTCACAGCCCAAGGAGGCAGCGGCCAGCTCGGCCCGACTGGTGGCTAGCGCATCCTGACAAAGGTGATGGTGCCGTGCAAGGAGGTCGAGGTGGTGCTATCGCAAGTAATGCTATGGGGGGAAGGAAAATAAAACCATAACTGCCCTCCCCCGCGGCTTATAAAGGTCGAGCCTACTAGGCTAGCAGGCTGGGCTGATGGGCCTGATTGGGCTAAAAGCCCATTTGCTGAGCTGGTAAGGCAGATTTAATAGAAAGGCCTTTGGTCTTTCCAAAAATTAGGCACTTAATAATACAACCACCGCTATTTTACAGAAAACCCCTCAGACTTTTCATAAAGTATGCGGTCCATAAATATAACTTTCGTTATTCTACCTCCATTTTCATTTAACTGTCACCTAGGGCCACATTTTTGGTTTTTGGCAATACTAGTCACCGGTTATTCTATAGTGCAATATTTACCATTTTGCCCTTCGTGGAGGGAAAGTTGTCCGAAAGCTTCAGCCCTAGCCCGCAACTTTTGTTTGCATTTGAAGCATAGTCATCCCAGGCGCCAGGTGAAAATTGCTTAGTGCTAGGATACTCCAGAATCTGTGACGTGTACAAAGAAGATGACAAAGGGCATTTTGTCATTATGGTAAAAATCAATGGTTGCTTTGGTATATATGTTATGGTCAAGGGTGACAAATAAATGAAAACAGAGGGAGTATTAAATTTCATTGCATTTCAGCCCCTTAGGGCATTAAAAATTGCAGTGATAGCATTTAAACCTTGATAATTGTACTTTGTTATTTACATTTAAGTCCTTAGACTTTAAATAAATTATGTTATAATATATTTACCTGAGGTAAATATATATTCCGCACCCTTAGATCATCAGGAATTGCATAATATTGTGTATAACTGTATTACACAAGTATTAACTCAGTAATACTATATTATTTAATATATTTGCAGTTTATTACATTCTTTAATTGTTTTATTGGAGTATTATTTATTTCTTTTTTTTGCATTTCTTAATTATTTAAGCCTCATATTAGCTTAAATAGTTTGCAGAAAATTATGCAATTTTTTTGTGATTACCTTTTTCTATAATATTGGCAAAAACACAAGGTAGCAGAGTCTATGACATCGGCTGCGACTGTAGTGTCGTCCGCCTTAATTGGAGAGTCCATGCCATAGCAGCGATTTGCTCGCCCACTGCTACAAGGTCTACATATTGGTGATTTCCTTCAACATATTTCCAATATTTTACATGCACATAGACTATATATTTGGTAGTGATGGCATGTCACCCACTTCATTAAAAGTGGAGACCAATACATGAGCAGTGAATATTTTGCATGTCATGAAGGTCTACACCAATAATTATTCAATACTCATATTCAATTTTAATTTTTCATTATTACATAACATTTAACATGTACAAAGTCTATATCTTTGGTAGTGACCATCACTCACTTCCTCAAAAGTGGAGTTCGAGACATTGGCAACGAATTTTCGCCTGTCTTGTATTGAAGTTTTACACCTAAATATCATTCTTGACATATTTTGGTTCATATGTTTGCTTCAATAAATAGCAAAAATCAGTGCATCATATTTTTGATGAATATCTTCTGTAAAATTAGTGAAACACAAGGCAGTGGAGACTATTGCATTGGCTTCAACTGTAATGTGACCTGTCCTGTATAGTTCGTACTCATAGCACCAAGTTTCTCACCTACTACTGTGAGGTCTACATCATGTTACATATCAACATGATGACTATTTTCAACATGTATAACAAAGATTTATAGAACTAAGACTATGTTATGGCAGTGATTATTAAATCATCTATTTCCTCAGGAATAAAGACCAAAAACATTAATAGTGTTCTTTATAGAAGACTATATCTATATTCAAGACTCATCTTCAATTTAAATTTTGCACGATTACAACATTTTCATGCTATTTAATTTACTATCATGATAAATTAATTGAATACATGGTCATTTCATGTAGTACATGGCTCATATCTCCAAAAGAGATTTCAATGAACTTGTGTTAGATGGTAATAACTATCTCATTTGGGCTCGACGTAAACATCAGTTTCACATCCCAAGATCTCATTGCAGCAAAAAAAAAAGAAAAAACTGCACCTCAACCTATAGCCCCAACGGTATTTGGACAACACAAATATGACGCCTTATATTTTTTTTACGGCATCACCTCCATCCAGATCTAAAGAATGAATATCTGATAGAAGAGGATCCACATGCTCTTTGGATATCTCTCAAAGAGTGTTATGATACCAAAATCAATATGCGAATGATCACTCATTCATTTTTCCGGACTTGAAGTATGTGGTAGATTATAACTCCAATGTTCATAAAATTTGCTCTGAATTATGTTTTAATGATCAACCCGTCTCAGACACGGATATGATTAAGAAGACTTTATCCATTTTAATTCCAGATAACAGGGTGTTGCCACAACAATACCACACCTGGAAGAAATTCAAAGGAAAATGGAAATGTATTAATAAGCAGTAATTTCATGGATCTCACAAGGGTAATGGCAATTTTCAAGAAAATTGATCATAAGTGGTTGTACGAATCACCGTACCATGAAATGTCGTAACCCTACGAATTTGGTTGATCTATACCTCAAATCTGTTGGATAAGAAAACAAATTTAAGATGATAAGTTTGAAGCTCACTATACACAGAAATAATATGGAAGCAAGTTGTTCTCAATATGTCCCTCAAGAGAATTACAACAATATGATCCAAAAAAAAAACTGGATGACTTCCTCAATAAATATAACATACTTGTGGAATACAATTCACAAGACATGTTGGAGACTTAATTAATCTCTTAAATCCCCATAAATTGTTATCTTCCTATCTGCGTACTACTTAATGTTGTAATTTTACTGTTGTCATTATTTGTATCTCCAAAGAGATTATTGATATGAATTCTATATATGAGTTAATTTTGATTTACTCTATATAGATTTTCACGGAACACAATTAGATGAATGAGAAAATATATTTGGTGGACAGTTGTACCATTCATACAAAATTAAGAGAGATAAAATATTTCCATACTCTTCAAAAGAAGCAAGGAAAGATTAAGTCAATCGCTATGTGTGATATATTAGTTATTGGTTCTAGCAGAGCCACAATCATTCTCCCAATGGGTATTCAAATTAGTAATCGAGGATACACTCATATGTCCTGATTCTACATATACCCTGTTAAATTACAAATATATCCATCAAAATAGTTTCCATTGGAAACTCATAATGACAACAATGATGAATATTCTTCATCAACACAACAAATATGACAAGCAAGTGGTTAAGAAAATTCCTTCATTTTCATCTAAATTGTATCATACATACATACATCCATCCTGTATCACATGTTGTGTTCAAGATAATTTTTTAGAATCTTGATGAATTCAAGATTTGGCATAATCGTCTTGGTCATCCTGGTTTAGGGATGATAAGAAAAATTATCAAGAATTTTATTGGTCATTTTTTAGAATCTTGATGAATTCAAGATTTGGCATAATCGTCTTGGTCATCCTGGTTTAGGGATGATAAGAAAAATTATCAAGAATTTTATTGGTCACAACATCAATGTTGCAAAATTCCTAAAAATCCTCAGATTTTATGTGCACTGCATGTGCCACACGAAAATTAATTTCAAAGCCCTCTTACCTTAAAATTAAAATGAGCACTCAATTTTCTTGAACGCATTCAAGAAGATATATATGTGGTCATATTCAGCAATTATCTTGATCATTAAGGTACATTGTTGTGTTCATAGATGCATCTACAAATTTATTGCTCAAATTATCAAATTATGTTCAAATATCTACCACATGCATTTACTAATAATAAATGTATCACTAAATCATATCCCCACACTCAATGCACAGAAAAGTGGGGGAGCAGTATGGTCACAGTTAATCAACCTAAAGTTGATAGACACCTTGTAGATACTCAATATCTAAGGCCTATGCATACTCAACATCTAAGACTCATCACATATGTGCGCACTATTTTAAGGTGCTGGGACATTGGAACACTCAAACTCCATTGTTGTGTGAAATGACCAGAAGTTAGAAAGGGTAAATGAAATTTCCATAAAACTATGTTGATTCTAGAGAATCATACAATAGAAAGTGTAGGAATCAGTGACATCCTAAGAGAGAGCGGGGCGAATTAGGACACCTTAATGGAATCGGCTCTAAAAGCGTCACAAGATAAAACTATATCAATTTCTATCTAAATGTGCTTTAGGTTAATCTAGTATGTCTACTCTACCATTTAAAAAGGTTTGCAACCTATATCCAATCCTAGCAAACTACTCTAGGAAGGTAAACATGCAAAGGTAGGTTGCAAGTATGTAAATGCGGAAACATAAAGAAGGTAGAGATAGCAAACTTGGTATCAGAGATTTTTAGCTCGTGGTATCAATGGCATAAACGTCACCTCTAGTCCACGTTGGAGCAACCACAGAGGCTATAGCTTTTGGATGGCATTGAAAGTGCATCTAGGCCCCCTAAGTGTGTTTTGGATAATTGATAACAAACGATTAAGGGATTAATAAGATTAATGAGGTTACGGACAGGTATTAGTCCGATTGAACATCTAAAAGGTGTTGGTGTCCCTAAAAAGAAAAGAGAAGCAGCACGTAGTTACTCATTAGATTTAAATTGATTTTATTTTTGAATTGGAGTATAGATATACCAGACTATCAAGAGGGATGCGTATAGATAGTCTTGAACGTGTCTCAATGCTCAAAGTAACCTTTCTAACCTAAAGATGAGAGACACAAATCACCCTAAGAACACTGTTTTTTCAAAGTTGCTCTGTGTACCCAAAAGTTCCGGGTGCAACTTAGATGTTCCGGGTAGCCGGAACCTCCAAGTGGAGCTCCGGGTTGACCTGGAAGTTTTGGGTTGCCGGAACCTCTAGATTGAGTTCCTGCTAGGGGTCCTCGGGTTCCTTTCTAATCTGGATCCAGAAGTTCCAGGTTGGTTTAGAACTTCCAGATTCTATGTTGTGTCTGGGTTGGTCCTCTAGTGCTAAGTCTCGTGCCAACTCGAAAGTTCCGAGTTGAAACCAGAAGTTCTGGGTTAATACAAAAGGCTGCATAATGACAAGTTTTGGGGGGAAGGGTTTAAATACCCCTTCACCCCCTCCCTTCTTTTGCTGCTGAACAACCAAGAGACAAAAGATTTTAAAGCCATTCAATAGCTCTCCCCACTCCTGGCATCAATTCTTGCAAGGATTTGAGAGTTAAGTGTAAGAGCATGGGATTGAGTGCTAGTGAGCCACATTCAAATATTCGAGCACTTGAGTTCATCATCAAGCTGATCGAGTTGCATTTGTTACTCTTGGAGATTCATCCTCCTAGATGGCTAGATATCGCATGGTGAGCACCTAAGATTGTGGAGTGCCACGGGATTTTTGTGAAGGTCATCATCACCTCCACAAGAGAAGATGACAATCGAGTAAGCCCAAGCTTGATCTTCATGGTCACTTGGTGAAGATAAGGGTCGAAAGAGACATGGTGCTTTGTGAGCACCTCAACGGAGACGTGGGATCTTTGGATCCGAACTTCGGAAAACAAATTTGTGTCTCCTTTGCATTCTTGAGTTCATTCTTATTCTAGTTGACTTTTGGGTGATTTGCCCAATCTATGTGTTTCTGAGTTTGTTTCTGTAGGTGTTATGTTAAAAAACCTCTACACATCCTTTGGAACCTGTGGTAACACATAGAATCATCTAGAATTTCTTAGGTGTTCTTATTTTTCAATTTTGTGTTCCACTCAAAATATCCGAGTTGAGCTTGAGACTTTTGGGGTGTTCTTATTTTTCAATTTCATGTTCCAGCTGGAATATCCGGGTTGAGCTCAAAACTTCTGGAACCCGGAAGTTCCAGATTGAACCCAAAATATTCGGATTTTGTTAATCCGCTGTGAAGTTTTTTATTTTGCAGGAACACCTATTGACCCCCCTCTAGGCAATATCTCGTACATTCAACTGGTATCAAAGCCTAGTCTCCTACAAGGCTTCACTGCTTGGAGAGTTTAAAGATGTTGACATCCGGGGCGAAAAGTTTGAAGAGCCTAATCTCTTACAAGGCTTCACCGCACGGAGAGTTTGAAGATATCTACATCCGATAAGAAAAGTTCGAAGAGCCCAAAGAGTTCACCGTAATGCACAAGCCGCAAGTGTGTTGCATGGTACTTTGAGCCCCGAAGAGTTCAATAAGGTGGACGGGCTTGAGGAGGCCAAAGTGAAATGGGACACACTCCAAGCCGCTCATGAAGGCACCACAAGTGTGAGAGAGTCAAAGGTAGAGTTGCTTGAACAGAAATTAGGAAGACTTGTGATGGAGGATGATGAAACCCCTCAAGCAATGTATAACCGCATGATGGTGCTAGTGAACAAGATTAGATGGCTTGTAAGTGAAGAGCTAGATGACCATAAGGTGGTGAGAAGATCGCTAAGAGCCTTCGCACCAAGGAATTCCATCTTGGTAACACTCGTCCATGAGAGAAGGGATTAAAAGAGACTCACACCAAGTGATGTGCTTGGAAGAATTCTTGCTCACGAGCTTATAGAGGAGGAAGCCAATGAAGTCAAGAACCTTGTCAAGCAAGCTTAACCTCCAAGAAAAAAGAAGTAGTATTGAAGGCAAGCAAGAGCAAGCAAGATGAAGAATTAAGCTCAAGTAAAGAAGAGAGCTCCGATGATGAAGCAATTGCTTTGTTTGTAAGGAAGTTCAAGAAATTCAAGAAGAAGAGTGGCTGTAGCAGTACGAGAGAGACAAGTACAAAAGATGATAATCCAAGAGAGCTTGATATGAGTGTGGTGAAGTTGGCTATTTCATTGCCGAGTGTCCTAAAAAGAAGAAGAACAAAGACAAGGAAGAAAAGAAGAGCAAGCCTTACAAGAAAGACAAGTACAAGACCCACAAGAAGATCTATTCGGGTCAAGCTCACATTGGCGAGGTGTGGGACTCTAACTTCGACACTGACTCTGATGATGGAAGGGTTGCCACTATTACCATCTGCTCCTCTACACCAATAAAGTCACTCTTTAATGACATGAGCAACGATGACGACACTCCCAAGTGTCTTATGGCAAAAGGGCGCAAGGTAAAAATACAACCCAAGCTTCTAGATAGCAATAGTGATAGTGGTTGTGAATCTTTGCTTAAAGGTCTAAGTAAAAATGCCATGTCTAAAATGAAAGAACTAATGAAAACAATAGAGAGTCAAGAGAAGATTCTCAAGAAGCAAGAGGACTTTCTCATCCTTGAAAAGGAGAGAAATCTTGAACTCGAGAAGCTCCCTTCTAAAGAGAAGGAGGAAGTTGAGAAATTGACCAAAGATCTTGATTTGGCCAATACCTCAATTACTAGTCTAGAGGGTAGCAATGCCACACTTCAAGAGAATTTTAATTTTTTTGATGAAAATCATAAAGCTCTTGAAATGCAATTTGATGCCCTTAGGAATAGCACTTCTTCCTCTAACGATGCAACATTACTCTTTAATGCATCCACTAGTTACGGTTACTCTCGTTGCTATAATATTGATATAAATGCTTCTGCTACTAATACTCAATCCTTCCAAGTATTACCAAAGGAAAATGAGAGGCTAAATGCTTTAGTTAAGTATAGGTGTTTCAAGACATACAAATCCAAGGATGCCCTATAGAAGACCATTGAGATCAAGGACAACAAGAAAAAGAGAGGAGCTTGGCTTTGACATGCATATGAGCAAGCCAAGTGAGCCTGTGGTGATAAATGGCAAGGAGTGCCTCAAGTTCATCAAGGGAGGCAAGCAAGTTGATCTCACCACACAAGCCAAGCAATCTCAAGGCCATACACGTGAAGCTACTTTTTATGCCTCTTATATGCTTAAGAGAAACCACCGTGGTAAAGTGGTTGCTGTATATGTTGGTGTTCGCACAAAAGATTAAGTTGTGAAAAGGAATATGTGAGTGCCAAAAGTTCTTGTGACTAACGTGAAAGGACTCAAACAAATTTAGGTACCTAAAGCAAAAGCATAATTTGTTTCACATGCATACTCCTCCGATGAATCAAGTTGGGTGCTTGATAGTGGATGCACCAACTATATGACTGGAGATAAGAGCATGTTCTCATTATTTGAAGAAAATGGAGGATCATATGAGAACATTGTATTTGGAGATGATGGAAAAGGAGAGGTAATTGGTTTAGGTAAAATTGCTATCTCCAATGATCATTCTACCTCAAATGTCTTGTTAGTTAAATTACTTAGCTATAATTTTTTTTAAGTATCATAACTTTATGAAATAGGCTATAATTTCCCTTTTACTAATGAGGGTGTGACCATCTTAGAAGGGAAGACTCCTCAATACCTTTCATCGGTCATTTGAAGGTCAAACTTTATCTTGTTGATTTTTTCAACGGATGAAGTGAGGCCTAAGATTTTTTTGATTGCTAAGTTGTAACACTGTGATTTTCACTTTTGTCAATTTTCTAAAATTTTCCAAGATTAGAAGCTAGATTGAATAATTAGAATAGGAAAAAGCCTATTTTCTAAATTCAAATTCAAATTTGAATTAGGATTATTATAGGTTGGATGCATTCATGCTGGAGTTAGGCATTTAGGGTTTTTGTTTGGCTTTGTTTGAATTGTTTGCTTTAGAACAGAATTAGCAAAAAGATTATAACTGAGAAGTTGAAAAGGACTTAGAAAAAAGAAAAGGAAAGATTAGAAAAGAAAAACCTATCTTCTACTGGCCCAACCTCTCCCTCCTTTCCTTCTCCCTCTCGGCCGAGCAAGCTCAGCCCTCCCCCTCCCGCTCCTTGCTCCACCTGGGTCACGCCAGCCCACCTGAGCGGGCCCAGCTCCGCGCTCTAGCCTAGCGCCAGCCTCCGGCTGTTGAAGACACCCACGCCAAGTCCGCCTTCGCCCATGCAGCTAACAAGTGGACCCCGCCGGTCAGATCCATCGTCTCCGAGTTGAGAAACACCACTGCGGCGAGTCCGATGTGGAATCCACTGCCGTTTTGGAATCTTGAGCCTCCCCATTGCTTCTTTTGCTGGCTATATTAGCACATGAGACCCCCTCATGTTCTCCCCAAGAAAACTCATCGAGCGCGATTTCACCGAGACCTGAAGCTCCACCGCTACCATTGCCACCGCATCTAGCCGAGCTCGCTGTTGCACTGTTCCAGAGCCGATCAATGCTGACCAAAGCCATATTTGGACGCGCGTGCCCTCGCTAAAGCTCCTCTGGTCCTCTTCGTCTCCAATAGACCATCGGAGACCCCTCGCCGACGAAGACCCATGTGCTCCACCGCCCCTACCGTCGCCGACCACCTTTCGATGTCTCTCTGCCCTCAGTAAGCGCCAAAACGAGGTCCCCGTGTTCTACTGGTTCTGCTCTACCGCTCGTCGTCATCGTCGGTGAGCCAAAACATGTTTCCGGCGACTCCCCGACCAGTGTGCCGCTGCCAGCCCTTCGGCTCTACTGTGCCTCCTCTCTCCGGCAGCCCCCTTCTCCCTCAGTTGTTAGATCCAGATTGCACGATCCCGATTAAATTGAAGCATAAACCTTCAGCCACGAATCAGATATCGTCACATGTCGCCCACTTAACCTAGTCAACCCTTTGCCACCTCACCTGCCTGATCACCTAGCCTTGTCAGCCGCCATATCAGCGTTTTGCCGATGTGTAGCCCACGTGTGAGCCTAGTCATCTGGCCATGCAATAAAAGATTTTTTCAATATAAAAATAATTCCAAATATTCTTGTTAATTGGTAATTTTACAAAATAGCCCCTGGACTTTCTTGTTTTCACAAAAAGACACTATATTTTTACACATGAAGCACCCTAGGTTTGTTAATAATATAGTTTAGGCCCTGAGTTTTTACAATAAAACCCTTAGACTTTTAAATATTTTAGGTCCTACCTTTTCATAGAAAACTCCCTATACTTTAGTAAATTAGGTTTTTAACCCTGACCTTTTTGCAGAAAGGCCCTTGTTTTGTAAAAGCTTCATAACGTTTTTGCCGTAGCTTCGTTTTGAGAGATTCTTGCGCAGTTATATTCATTTCTCCAAGCTCTATCTTTCTAGATAGGTTTTGTCCTGCTGTTCTTTTGTTTTGTGCTCTGTTCTTAGTGTATTCTATTTGTGTGTTTTGCTAGTAATTGTGTGATTAGTCGACAACGTCCTGGATCAATTTGAGGAATGTCAAGATCAAGAGCTAGGATACAATGAGCAGAAGCAAGGAGAAGGCAAGTGTCCTAGATTTCTAGACACCTGGTGGTGAAACCTAGAGTGTTGGTAACACATACTGGGAGGATTCTTTGTAAAGGTTTCATAGTGATCTCCTAGCAACACACCACTGGCATGTGTATAGTGCTTGAACAGCATTGCAACATGGAGACTTTGGTCATTTGCTTGCAGGTGATGAAATCACGACTCGTGAGAAAGTTGTACAACCTCTGCAGAGTGTAAATTCTGATATATCAGCCGTGCTCGCGGTCATGAGAGACTTGGATCCTCACATGATTAGTTGATTTTGGGTATGGGAATGGTTGTGGTTATGGCTATGGTTTTGGTTATAGTACGGGAAGTACTAGGTTGGTTGGTTGGTTATATGGGACACATTCAATTCACTTAACAACTGTTTAATGCTTTTCAATTATCTCCTACTTAAAAAAGCTCTAATGGGTGTATTGCCAGCCAACAGTTGGACTACTGCACGAAAGATCATCATCCGATCGCGCCCGCACAAAGCATCACCGTCTGCCCTTCGTCACCCCCCACGTCTTCCTCTGCCCACCCAACTGCCTCTCCTCCTAATCGATCTCCTCCCAGAAATTGCCACCGCCACATTCTTCTTCTCCACTCGCTCATGCACCACCTCGCCTCTTCCTCGCTCTTGTGCTATTGCCGCTGATTCATCTCCCCCACCTACCGTGTCACCGGATCAAGCGCCACATGAACCCAACCTTTTCGCGCCCACAGGAGGTTAGGTCCCCAATCGGTTCAGCCCCTACCAAGGAGGTGATGAGCGGAGCCAAGCCTCCGCCAGCGACGAGAATTGGGAGCTGTCGACCTTCCACGACGACGCCCTAAACCCTAGATCCCGCACCAAGCATGACAGTGGTGCAAATCCGCTAGGAGACAAACAGGGATGCGCTCAATCCAGCAGGCGACGGCGCACCTCCCATCACTAGCCCTTCCTCGTGCACCGGCAAGCACAACCCTACCATTCGATCTGGTGGACAGCGGTGCACCTCTCGTCATTGGCCCATATCCGTGCGTCCTTCCCTGGCGAGGGTGACCCAGCACCAGATCCCTTCATCTTTCCCTGCTGCAGATTGCTTCTCTGATTTCTCCCCCAAGATTCAAAGCACTCACACATTCTTCTTTTTTTTCCCTCTTTCTTTGCTGATTTCTCCCCAAATTCTTCCTATCACAGACCTGGACTTGTTCCATCCTTCCTCTCAATAAGTGTGTTGCGCCTCACCACCGGCGACCGGACGCAGAAAGCTAGGCCTCCTCCCACCTTATCCTTCTCTCCACGAGTGGTGATTTCGTCTTTTGCTGGTAAGTAAACCCTAGCTTGCTGTGATGCATTGTTCTAAAAGTTCATTTTTGTTATGCGGGAATGTTTTTCTCCGGTTCTCCTTGAGATTGTGCGTGCTACCTTACTAATACAATCCTGCAATCCATTCATCCATGGCTCGGTTAGGTTCTTCTTCTTCGGGGAGCAAAATCAATCTCAGCTGACACCACAGGAATTGGTACCCAAGGTTTTTCATGAGGGGGTTTAACTGAACCCGATGCCCCATGTTAAGACCACCCCTGCCAGCTGCTGCTCACCTCGCGGGTGATTCCTCTGTGATCGAGCAGAACATCTTGTCTTGGGTTCAATAGAGGTATGCTAGTGTTGTCATCTTGGTTCCGTTCGCTATCAGTGTATAAACACAATGCAAATGACATCCTGCTGAGTGGAGAAATGGCGATGTTGCTGCATAACATAAGTAGGAAAAAAGGGAGAAATTTTTCATAGTTTCTATCTCCCTTCACGACTGCATTTTATTCAAAGGAGGATTTCCCCCTTGCACACTCCCTGGCACGCACTTGCAGAATGCAAGTTTTTACTTGGCTTTTGTATGCTGAGTAATTTTCCACAGGTGATGTCATGATTGATGCCTGACACCTGTTTCTTTATTTCAAATAGCATATGCTGAGAAGAGGTTGGTAGCAGAAAATGCAAGCTTGCAAAACATGGTATGAGGCTCATTCTTGATTATTATATTGGTGCAACTTGTCGTGGGGTTCAATTAAATAACATAATCAAATTGGATTTGAAAGGCCATGGGAAAGCTAGGCAGTGGTTAATTTAATCCTATAGTATCATATGCATTTGAAGATATCTTGATTCAAATTTTTTTCCAAACATTCAAATTAGATTTGTAAGGCCTCATGCAAGTGCATTTGGGCTAGATGCTTGATTGGATACCTCACAAATTTAAAGCACATTGCACCAAATGCAAATTAGAACTTTGCTAAAGGCCAAGAGGAATGCTTATGACACTTGAAATAAAGACAATGTGGTGCTGTCATAAGGTGTTGTTTCTATGCAGTTGTAATAAAAACTATAAGCCTTTTATGTCCACTTATCATTGTTTTTACTCAAAGCTGGTTTCAATGTGCATTTGTACCTCAGCTTCTAAAGATTAATCTCGGATTTGATTTTCCATTTTTCTTTTTATTCTCATATACTTCAGTAAAAAGGTTGGATTTAAAGGAGTGGTCTATGACATCTAGAGCTCTTGGCAAGGTTTGAGAAAAGGCAGCCTATCACAAGGAAATATTGAAGTAGCTGCTGTAAGTAATTCCTTGGTTCTTTTCTACAAACCTTTTGATATCTTCTGACTTCACTTGAACATGTCAGCTGTATAATATTACGAGATCTCTCCTATTAATTATTTGATATGAATTATATCAATTCCCAGTTCCTTCGACTTTATCTGTCAATAATTCACTGGATTGCTATCTGTAAGACAATGCTTATGGCTCAACTGATCAATGGTCTGTATTGTCATTCGGATATATGCTATTTGGCATTCCCTTTACAAACTATAAAGTCTCTCAGAACATCTTTTGTCCACTGGTACTTTAGCCGGTCTTATATACTGCACACAGTCGGTCGACTGGATGCAGGATCGCCCGTGCGATCGCCCCTGCTTGCTTGCACGGAGCATCGCCATCCGATCGCACACATGGTCCTTCATCCATTTGCGTTGTATATAGGTTTCCGTTGCAACACACGTGACCATTGCTACATGCGTTCCTGTACACTTGCTACTGTCAGGACTTGCTTTAGGAAGTGCTGAGAGGACTGAAGCGCATGGGCTATTGGATCTGGTTTTCTGAACAACTCTCAAAATTAGTCATGTATTCACAAGAGTTTTCTGTTTTCTGTTTCTCATCCATTTGTAATGATAGGGAGTCCAACGTGAGAGTAGATCAATTATGTTTGATATGATTACACTTAGTTGTGTTTGATATGGGTACAGTAACTCAGTTGTAATGTAGATGGTACTACAAAGAAGGGAGCGTGAGGCAGCAATAGAAAGGGAGAAAGTGAAAAGCTGATAGATTCAAGATTCCAAGCTGTAAAATGATTTTATTTGTCCTGATCAAATTGTTAAAGCTGTGTGGTCGTTATGTCATTATGAATTATTTGTTTCGTTCTTTCTAATCTGCATTATTCTCCTGCTTGTTACCTAAGTACTTGGAAGTGCAATGTATGTCGACTTTCGTGTAGACCTTAGACCTATATTTTTTCTAATGAGAACCTTGCTATTTCCTTCCATGTACCTAAGGAGTGTGGATCATCACTTGAATAGCATATAGAAGTTATTCATGTCACTTGCTGGTACCTGTACATAGCTCATTGCCTTGTTGGTATATACTGTAACACATTGAATACAAGCAATACAAGAGCTTAGCTAGCAATAAGCATCGGTTACTTATATCTCTGGAGCAATAAGCACCGATTACTTAGATCTCTGTCATTCCTCTAGCTGCATTACCATGGTTAGCCAACCCTTTTCATTCTTCTTCAAATATGCTGGATTAATTCACACAGAAAAGGGATCTCTCCTAAGCCAATTATTTTCTTGCTCCCATGCTCGTCCAATTGCAGCCCACAAAAACCTCATGGATCACTAGAGTAGCTCACCTCGATTCCAACTTTCTATGTAATTGGTTTGCTGGAATATATTGGCCCAGTTACTTGGTAAATGTTCCACCCATTCAACTATAGTATCTTATGTGAAAATATTTGTTTTCTGTTGCAACGCACATGCATGTAACTAGTATATTACTATTTTTTAACTCACATTTACGCAAATATACCATGTGTCAGCATATTCTTGTCAAAAGCCTGCATATCATTACTTTACCATACTTGCTGAGTATTCCATGTGCTAACCCTTGCTATCTCCTACAATACATATGCTGCTCAGTGGAGGACTTTCAAGATTTCCAAGATGACGACCTAGTGTTCTAGGATTGTGTCTTCCGGTCTGTGCTTGTGGAGTGCTTGGTTGCCGATGCTTTCATCTTGCTATTGTCGTTTAATCTGCTGTTGTTTAGCTAATAGAGTTGTTTAGGTGAAGTCTTTAATGTAAAAGTTTAACGGTTGTAAGTTAATGTATTGCTTTTGTTACTTCACCTATGATGTCCTTATGTATGATGAACTTCTTTGGCACACATAAGCCGTACTTGATTTTATCCGTTAAAACCGGGTGTGATAGAGATGATATCAAAGACAGGTTGACTGTAGGAGCGCAAGCCTAGATAGAATGGTCATGCCATAAGGTCATATTTTAAAAGCCTATTTTGAAAAAGATCCGTCCTCGTGCTTTCCTAACCTCACAACTTCTCTCCTTACTTGCCTATGGAAATTCATTTTGTTCAAACAATTTCCAATTCTCCCCCTTTCAAAAGTTTTAGTCATCCTGGTTGCTTCGCTGAGAAGGATGCTCTTGAGGATCCCACTTGATGCCTCTACATCGTATGAAATTCCTGATGATGAAGTTGAAGGCCCTTCACTACAAGAAGGAATCATGTACCACAACACTGAAGATAGGAGATCCACCCCCACGGAAGAGAACGTGCCTCAAAGCCCCCACCGTAGAAGAAGAAGGATCAGTCGATTCTTTCTTAGGATCCCGCATTAGAGAGGAGCCCCAGCAGTAGAGTCTTTTTAGTAGCGTTGTTTTAGTTCCACTAGAATAGCGCATCGATGTAATCGTTAAGGATCATAATGGTAGTGTGAGAATTGTTATGGTGCTAAGTATGTGATTTGGATTTTTGTTTGAGTGTTGATGTGTTCTATGGAATGCTTTGGCACCTTATCCACATTCACATCTTTAATATCTATATAATATAATATAGTCAGGTTTCCCTTAGCTAGAATCCTTTCCAATCTCGCTTACCTATTCTTATCTCTTTCCAACTCCGACCAGATGTTTAACACAAGAAGGAACATCAATGACAGCTATGAGGACAACAATAACCAGAATCCAACCCCGTCTCCTCCAACGACCCTGGAACAATAGATGGCTATGCAGACTCACCTCTTACAAGCTTTAGTTCAAACCATAGTGTTTGCAGCATTCACAATCAAATCATGCTCCTCCACCACACCAACTATCAAGACTTGGAGAATTCAAGAGAACTCGGCCCCCAGTGTTTAGTCATGTAGTCGAGTCTATGTTTGCAGATGATTGGCTGAAGGACATAGAAAGGAAGCTACAAGTTGCACCAACTCGCCAGTCAAGCTTTGGACTGGTGCGAAGCATACTGTGCCATGCATGAAAACTTAGCAGCTTTCACTTAGATGGAGTTCAAATCCAATTTCCGCACTCATCATGTGTCATCAGGATATGTTCGTCTGAAGAAGAATTCATGAACTTGAAGCAAGGATCAATGACTGTAAGGGAAATGTGACCAAGTTTACTCAGTTGTCTAGGTATGCCCCAAATGAAGTAGATATAGATGAGAAGAAGCATGAACGTTTTCTAGAAGGTCTGAATGATGCCATTGAGTATGCCCTACATCCCCAAGAGTTCACCAATTTCTAAGCTATGGTCACAAGCACCGTCAGCTAGATGAGAAGAAGAGGAAGATGCCATTTCAAGGATAAGGAAGAAACACACATTCCCATGTGACAACTCAAGCTCCTTCGCAAGGTCCTATATTTAATTCCAACAACTAGAACAGGACAGGATTCAGTCTCAAGCCCCTATTCAACACTCCAATCCACCAGCCACTCCTCAAGTCAAGAATAGCCCAGCTACTCCTGCCTCGGGCAAGAGATGTTTCCATTATGGAGAAGAAGGACATTATGTGAATATGTGTCCTAAGAAGTATCCAGGACTGACCAACATTAATACTCTGAAGTCTACTCACTTTCAATCCGTAGCACGTAATGGAAATTAGGCCCCCACTCAGAACAACCGTGGACAGTAGAACTTCGTCCGTGGGAAGGTCAACTATGTTACCGCAGGAGAAGCTCAAGATGCTGAAGATATAGAGTACGGTATGTCCCTTGACAACTCCCAGCTCGCATTAGTTTGATTTGATTCTGGAGCTTCACATTCTTTCATAGCTACAAAATATATGTATCATAGAATGAGACTTAAAATAAGGGAGGTAGACTTTCCAGCAAATCTTATTGTTTTGGAATCTAAGGGTATAGATGTCATGCTTGGAATGGACTGATTAGCCAAGTTCGATGGAGTAAGTAAGGTGAGCTAAAGGAAGAACAGTATTCATAAGTTATACTTCGATCCTAGAAGTGACTGTCGAGGACAAGTACCCTTTTTATGGAATTAGGATATACCTCAGCAAGTCTCCTAATAAGAAGGCCTACCAAGGTCAACCAGCAGATGAGGAAGCTGTCAAAAGCGAAGTGATCAGGGTATGTCAATGCAATGGGATCAACCCATAAGGGAAAAAAGTGATTTGGAAAGCCAGAAGATAATTTGAAGACCAGATTCCCCTTAACTCCTTTTCGATCTGCCTGAATCTTGAGGGCGAGATTCCTTTAAGTGTGGTAGATCTGTCACATCCTGATTTTCACTTTTCTCAATTTTCCAAATTTTCCAAGATTAGATGCTAGATTGAATAATTAGAATAGGAAAAAGCCTATTTTCTAAATTCAAATTTAAATTTGAATTAGGATTATTATTGGTTGGATGCATTCATGCTAAAGTTAGGAATTAGGGTTTTTCTTTGGCTTTGTTTGAATCGTTTGCTTTAGAATAGAATAAGAAAAAAGAGTAGAAATGAGAAGTTGAAAGGATTTTGAAAAAAGAAAAGGAAAACATTAGAAAAGATAAACCTATCTTCTACCAGCCCAACCTCTCCCTCCTTTCCTTCAACCTCTGGGCCCGCCCAGCTCAGCCCTCCCCCTCCCACTCCTTCCTCCACTTGGGTCGCGCTAGCACACCCGAGCCGGCCTAGCTTCACGCTCTAGCCTAGCGTCAGCCTCCCGCCGTTGAAGATGCCTACGCCGAGTCTGCCTTCGCCCGAGCCACCGACAAGTGGACCCCACCAGTTAGATCCATCATCTTCGAGTCGAGAAACGCCTCTGCGCCAAGTTCGATGGGGAATCTGCTGCCATTTTGGAGTCCTGAGCCTCCCCGTTGCCTCTTTTGCCACCGATCTACGCACCTAGGACCCCCTCATGTTTTCCCCAAGCAAACTCGCCGAGTCCAGCATTTCATCGAGACCGAAGCTCCACTGCTGCCATTGTCGCTGCATCTAGCTGAGCTCGCCATTGCACCATTCCAGAGGCGATCAACGTCAGCCGAAGCCATATTTGGACACACGTGCCCTCACTGAAGCTCCTCCAGTCCTCACCGTCGCCGATAGACCACTGGAGACCCCTCACCGATGAAGACCTGTGTGCTCCGCCGCCCCCTACCATCACCGACCTTCTTCCGGTGTCTCCCTATCCTCGGTAAGTGCCAAAATGAGATCCCTGGGTTCTACTGGTTCTGCTCCACCACTCGTCATCGTCGTCAGTGAGCCGAAACGTGTTTCAGGTCACTCCCTGGTGAGTGCATCGCCGCCAGCCCTTCGGCTCTGTCGTTCCTCCTCTCTTCGGCAACCCCCTTCTCCCTCAGCCGTTAGATCCAGATTACATGGCCCCGATTAGATTGAAGCATACCCCTTCAGCCACCAATCAGATCTCGCCACATGTCGCCCACTTAACCAATCAACCCTTTTCAACCTCACCTGCCTGGTCACCGAGCCTTGTTAGCCGCCACATCAGCGTTTTGCTGACATGTGAGCCTAGTCATCTAGCCACACAATAAAAGATGTTTTTCAATATAAAAATAATTCCTAATATTACTATTAATTTGTAACTTTTCAAAATAGCCCCTAGACTTCCTATTTTCACAAAAGACCCTATCTTTGTACACTTAAGCACCCTAGGTGTGACGCCCCGGGTAATTAGATTACCCAAAACTCCATGTTTTCACTGTACTTGTCCCATGATCAGTAGCAAGTACACACGGTTACAACAGTGATATCACATCCATACATTTTACAAGGTGAATATGTTTAATTGCATTAAATTTACAACAATATGACCAACCGGTATACAATGTAAAAAGATATGCAACAGAAAAACACAATGAAATAGATTCAAATATCTAACGGGTGTGCCACAATCCTGCCCACAGGCAACCGACTGGGAGTTGAATCCTAGAAAGACCCGTTATCATCATTTTCCTGATTTCTTGACATTATTTCTGAATAACCAACTTCAGGAGGCAAGATATATCTATTGCAATGATAAAATAGATGAAGGTTGAATTGAAGGATGGTCAACATGTATAGTTTTGCATAAATGCAGTGACAATTTGGAAAGTACACATAACAATAGATTCGCAACATAATTTAAAGAGCATAAAATAAATAACAAAGCAAATAAATGAACAATAATAGCTTCATGTCCACCACAGACCATGAAGATCGTTTCTCCATCTAGACATACACAAAACTCACACTAGTGCCTACAAGTGAAACCCCACATCCCAAAACAAATAATCTAAATCATGCAGCCTTTCCTAAGGGGCTATTGACCGCGAGCTCGGCTATATATTTATTACTCTGCAGAGTACACTTTACCCACACGACATGAACTTCCCTTTGGTGGTACCCGTTGATACCGTACACTCTACACGTTGGGTGTACATAGGGCGTCATGACAAAGCCGTTACACCGTTTAATCCTAACCCTTGCTCTTCCCAATTAATATTAATCCCTCCTTTACTTTTTAAACTAAGTACCCCACCTCCTGTATGTTGGGTCCCACTAGTCCAGAGGGTATTAATCGTTGTGTCGGCAAACTTTGATCCCACGCATATAGCCATGGGAGTTCCTTCGGATACACCCACCTCGTGGATTACCCGCACATATGCACCAAACTCCCAAGAAGCAAGGGTAGAATTATCCAGGTTAATAAGCTAGGGCCGTCATCCATATCGGCACATGTGGTTGTACTGATCCCTTAGTTTCGGGTACAAGGTAGTGGTCCTCATATAACATTAGCAGGTCTCCACCTATACATTCTTCTGTGAGACGACGCTCACCTTCTGACACACATTGACATAAACCTGCTCGAATATGAACAACAACTCAATTTCTCAAAACAACGGCTTAACTATTTTTAACAAATCTTTTCATATCCCAAGTGATAGTGTGACAACCAAATAAATTACCGTAGACAGTAGAGCTAAGCATTTCTATTGCACCTTAGTCCGGTTCTACCCAAGTGAAATTATCATGTCAACCCACAGCCTAGGGTAACAATGATAAGGTTAACAAGTTCAAGGAGAGTTGACATATTCATTCAATTAGGTCATGACTACTATCCCAATCATTAGTTTTATAAAATTTTGCTAGAAATTTAATAGGTGTTGCAATTTTGTTCTTTAGAAGAAATTAATTTCTAAATTTAAATTCACATAGGTTATATAAGTTTGTTGCATTCATGCCGTCATAGTTGTAATAGGTTTTTATGTGTGGAAAAAGTTTTAAAAAACTCGCTAGAAGTTGTTCGTTTAAAACCCCTTTTGAATTTGAAGCAAAAATCTAAAAAGAAAAACATTTCAAAAATCGGAAAACATTCAGGGCCGAATTCTTCCCCGGCCCACCTCTCTTCTTTCCTACACGTGGGCCGCGCCCCTCTCTTCCCTCCCCCCCCCCCCCCGCCACTAGCCCATTAGGCTGAGCCGGCCCCTTCCTGCCTTGACCCGCCGCAAGGTGGGCCCACCCAGCCGAGCCTGCTCCCCGCCCCAAGCCGTTCCCCACTCAACTCTCTCTCTCTCTCTCTCTCTCTGTGCACAGGCCCAAGATGAGCCGACCGAGCCGAGCCGCCACCTGCCAGCTCTCCTTCCTCTTCCTCCTGCCGCCCGAACCCAACCGCCCGAATCCCGCCACCGTTTCAAATCGGTGCCACCCCACACCTTAATTTGCCAATCAAAGTGCATGGCCGAGAACCCCGTCCCTTATTCACTCGATTATGGACATTTCCTCCTTGAATGGCCCTCTAAATCGTGGAAACTGCCGCACTACTTCCAATTAGGGCCACCGGCCAAATCGCTTCAAATCTGCCGGATTCTCCCCCTGCCTCAGATATTTAAGTTGACCATTGACTTCCTTGCGATGTTCCTCACCCCTTTCACTCTTTTTCCCTCTTTCTCCCACATGGACTCGACCTCGGTGTCATGTCCTCTTTGCCGCCGGTGAAACGCACCACCACCCTCTCTCTCTTCTATTTCGAGCCAACACTGGCCATTCTCACATGCTTACCGTCCTCCCAGGACCCCAAGGAGTTTATCCCGGAGCTCGCCGTCGTCGTTGAGCTGCTGAAACGCCATCCCCGCCATGACCGAGCACTGCCGCCCACCATTCTCCGTCGCCAGTCACCGTCCAACCTCCTCCGTCGGCGTGAGGCCCAATGTGAGAACCCCCGTCCTCCCCTCTCTCTTATGCGCTTTTCCCCATGAGCTTCGAGGCCGGATGCATGTTTTTGTGTGAGCTCAAGCAAAGTATCGGCTATGCGCCGCCATCGACCGGCCACTGACCGTGTGCAGCGTCGCCGGCCCGAGTTCAAATTCCCCTCCATCACCCCAAGCCGTTCGATCTTGATCTAGCAGTCTAGATCGTGTACCCCTTCATCACTTCATAAGAAGTCCACCGTGGACATGGACCGGCCTTTTAGGCCGTGGTCCTTGAGCATGTGGACATTTTCCCTAAGCTTTTCCAGTGAAAAATAATTAGGTTTTGATTTATGATGTCATAAATGGAATGTTCAGTATAAAATCAATTCGGTTTATTCTATGAAAATAAAGTAAAATTTGCAGTTAGGCCCCTAGAACTTTAAAAGCTAAATACTATTTGCTCGTAGCTCCGACTTGGGCGATTTTCATGCAAAATGTTTTCGTAGCAACGTGTAGAATCTTTTTATAGAGTTTTTTTGTTACCTAGTTTTAGTACTGTATGGTGTACTGTTCTTAGAGTTTTTCCTTGTGTGCTTTTTTCAGTGTTTCGCTTAGGAGGAGAGCAGTTCGGTAATCTCCATGATCAAGCTTTCGAGGATTTTGACCAACCCTACATCGAAGGAAAGTATCCTTGAGAATTTTGCCCCTATTTTAGTATTCATGTGTATGTGTTTATCCTTCAAATGCATGCTTGCCTAAATTGAAATCCTATGTTAGGGTTTACTAGTTTTTGAATGACTATTCCTTGTCACCGTTGTTAAGTTATGATATAAAATGGGTAGAATATGCTAGTGTAGTGGTGGTTGGGGAAAATGATAATATTCACTAATGATTATGCAAAAAGAATTGGGAAGGGTAATTTTGTAGCAATATGGTATAGGGATCCCAACAGAATGGTTGTTTGAAGATGGTGCGGGAATGCACGTGTGCCGGTAGTGCACAGTTGGTTGTTGTTGTTCCTATGTGGGGTCTGAAGGACCAGTTCTTGAGCATGTAATCAAGTTATTTATGCACAACCACCAGGATAATATGGGTACGGCCTAGACAACCAACTAGCCATCCCTCTGATTCTGTGGGCACCGTTTTACGGTTAAGTGGCACAAGAGGAGGCTTCTGCAGCGATAGAATCGTCTGTTAGCGGTGAAACCTTAGTGGGTGACTATAGGTTAGTGGGAGCTCTGTAAAGGCCTTGTAGTGAGACCCCGACTCCACACCCTGGAAGTGTGAAGCAACACGGGAATCACAACTTGTGGGGAAAGGTGTGCAAACTCTGCAAACTATCAAAACTGATCTATCAGTCGTGCTCACAGATAAGAGCGAACTTGGACTTCTTTAGGATTAGTTGGGATCAGGATTGGTATGGTTGGTCAGGTAGCAAGGTAATGGAATTACCTGGTGAGTCTTGGTAGTTGGATGGAGTCGGATCAATCAATCCTTTTGTCATAGTTGTGTCTTCACCTAGTAAATAGGATGCCTGATGTTGAAGCCATAGGTCATAGTTTCTTAGTGCAGCTAACCCCATAGCATGTTTTCCCTGCACTTGCGGAGTACATGTTTGTACTCACAACTGTTGCCCCTTCTCTTTCTTCCCCTTTTGCTGATCAGAAGCTGTCAATGAAGCTGCAACCTTCGAAGAGGATGACTTCAATCCGGAGTTGCTATTTTAGGTAGGAGTGCCCCCGGTTGATGCCTGTGGAAGAATGGAAGCCCCGTTGGCGCTGAAGATCTCTTTAGTTTTCCACTGTGTTTTCTTTTAGACCCTCGGGTCCTTTTGTATTAAGTTTAGTAGCGTTATTTTAATAATGACACTATGATGATACACTGATGATGTAGGATATATATGGAAACTTGATCCTAGTATACATGTGTTGTGCCTGGTTTTGTTCCTTTAAAATTGGGTATTACATCTAACATGCTGGACAACCTTTTCCCTATAAAGTACTCTATTTATAAATATCATTAAAATTGGATTCATAAATTTTAGACATTCCATAATTAAATGGTGGGTTAAACAAGATTGAGCACATTTAAATCATCACAAAACTTAATCTGAAATTTTCATGAGCACTTGCACTTTTATACATTAGTGCTTGACAGGATAAAGCTAATAAAAATGGTTTCACATTTTCAGGATATTGCATTAATTAACTGTGATTTAAATAAGCTGAAACACATTTAATTTATTAATTAATTGTCAGAAAGTATTGCATGAGTTTTAACATTTTTAACATAAAGAGAACGACAAAGTGAAAGTAACGAACTCAATTTCATATTTTTCTGAGTTGTATTTATTTTACTACGAATTATATACAAGTCTTAATCATTTTGAGAAAAAATTGAATAGTGCACAGAGGCTAGACCGAGGGCAGCGTTAGACCATGGGGCTTGCAGGAGGCATCGCCGGCAGCGGGAGATGGTGTGATTCAGCCAGAGAATGGCACCAATGCGTCGAGCATGCGAGGGCGAACCAGTCCATGTGCTTCTCGGCTGGAGAGCCCGACCAAAGCACGGGCGGTGACGGGTAAGGCAGCACAGTGGTGCTCGGTCCTCGGCGAGCACCATGCCGGCGATGAGCCAGGGCCAAGGGGGTGCGCGCTTTATGCCCAGGGGATCACGGTGGAGCTCTCCATGGTGCAAGTTGGCTTGGAGAAGCTGTGGAGTGGTCGGTCATGGATGAGGTGCTTTGGTGGTGGCCACGGTGACCGGCGGAGGCAAAAATGGCCACGGCCACGGTGGCGCATGCAGCTGTGGATTCGTGGCGAGGTTCAATCAAGGAGGGGCACAAGGTAGTGAAGGAGTCATGGCCAGGATGAATCCATGTGAGCTCACCGGAGGAGGAACGATCATGGCGGTGGCGCGCATCAGTGGCTAGGAGGATGGCGATGGCGCTAGGCTCAGAGAAACATCGAGGCATGCCGCATGCTAGGAGTGGAGTGCACTGGTGCAGGAGCACCCGAGTGCAGGTTAAGGCACGGCGTGGCGTGGAGCTCTTGCAGCGCTGCTGTGTTGGAGCTGGAGGGAGTGGGCTGCTGCTACTCTTTGTGCTGTGGTGTGGCAGTGCTGAGTGAGTGTTCGTGTTGTGTTCTTCCGGTCTTTGTGTGTGTGCGTGTCCATCCAGAGGAGAGAGCAAGAGAGTGAGAGAGAGGATAAGGATGAGTTGGGCAAGCGCATGGAGGCGGCATGGTTGTTGTCGTTGGCTGACGATGAGCACAGGAGGTGGAGAGGGGCAAGGCATGGCGATGGTCGTTGGCTGATGACGGACATAGGGAGCGGCATGGTGAGAACGACGATGATAGCCGAAGCTTCTCGTGCCATGGCAGTCGATTTGAGTTAGGCCAAAGGAAAGGAAATAGGCCAAGAAAGAGACAACGTGGCGTGTAAAGTACGCATCTATTTTTAGCTAATAAAATTTTGTTTTTCAAAAACCTGTTTAGATGCACTCTAAAATTTCTACCAAAAATTATCAAAATACTACATACCATAAGGTGTATCTAGTTAAATTTTTGTAACTTTTGGCTAAGCCGATTTTTCTAAAAATTCAAAACAAGATGCTATGCATATAAAACATGATATTTGATAAACAGGAAAACTCAAGAAAATAAAAGAAAGAGAATCTCATAAACACATTAACACTAAACAAGTCAACCATCACAGATTGAACACACCAAATGAATTATTAAAGAATCCAATTTATGCTCCTAAAATTTTAAAGAAACTCGATCTCTTGGAAATTAAATCTATAGTCTCGCATTAACAACGATTAGTTATCTCAAAAATTACCGCTTATGATTTTGGGATGTTACACTAGGCTTGTTAATAATATAGTTTAAGCCCTGAGTTTTTACAATAAAACCCTTAGACTTTTTAAATATTAGTTTTAGGTTCTGTCCTTTTATAGAAAACTCCCTGGACTTTAGTAAATTAGGTTTTTAACCCTAACCTTTTTGCCGAAAAGCCCCTGTTTAGTAAAAGCTTCATAACTTTTTCGTCGTAGCTCCATTTTAAGAGATTCTTACGCCATTAGATTCGTTTCTCCAAGTCTACCTTTCTAGATAGGTTTTGTCTTGTTGTTCTTTTATTTTGTGCTATGTTCTTAGTGTATTTTGTTTGTCTACTTTTTCGATAATTGTGCGATTAGTCGACAACGTCCTGGATCAATTTGAGGAATGTGATGATCGAGAGCTAAGATACACTGAGCAGCGGCAAGAAAAAGGCAAGTGTCCTGATATCTTGAACATATGATTTAAACTATTTTGTTTTACAAAATTGCATGCAGTATCTGTCAATATGATGGGTAGTCACCTATGTTAGGGTTTTCCCTATATTTTCCCTTAGCATGCCTTGGAACCTAGAAAGTTTATGGTTACGTATCTTTCGTGGGTAGATTGCTTAGCCATACTTTTGGGATACTGAGAAGTGTCATAATCTTGACTAATGAACATATGCAACAATGGTGGTTAACTTGTTAAAGGTTTAACAACATGGAACCTTAGGCATTGAGCATAAGGATGTTGGTGATAGTGGTCATAGTTATGTGGTTGGTTTAGTGTTTGCTCAAGTGACCTAATTAAGGACCGGTTCGTGGAGCGACAACCTGAGAAGTTCCGTACAAGCACGAGACTGATATGGGTAGGCTTAGTCGATTAATAGGGTTTTCCAGTGTTTTGTGGGCTAGATGGGAGGCATGGATGAGGGAAGTTAATTCTCAGAAACCACAGGGCACAAGAGGGGGCTTCTTTGTGGCAACACCTGGCGATGAAACCTAGGGTGTTGGTGACACATACTGAGAGAATTCTTTGTAAAAGCTTCATACTGATCTCCTGGCAACACACCACTAGCGTGTGTATAGTACTTGAACAACATTGTCATTGTTTAGTTTGCTGTCATTTAGCTAATAAAGTTGTTTAGGTGAAGTCTTTAATGTAAAAGTTTAACGGTTGTAAGTTAAAGTATTGCTTTTGTTACTTCACCAATGATGTCCTTTTGTGTGATGAACTTTCTGGGCACACATAAGCCACACTTGGTTTTATCCATTAAAACCGGATGTGACATAAGTCTAGCATAGATTGGCTATGACACCGTTGACTAGTCCATGTTGAAATGATGAATTTGTCTAAACTTCTAAAGGTGGAGCACATCATAGGACTACAAATGTTTTTTTTGAGAAAAGATAGAATTTATAGTGCATGTCAAGCGGAAAAATAAGTTGGAGCTCCTCATCCCGCCAAGAACGTGATGATGACGACAAGGCCATTGGAGCTTCTTCACATGGATTTGTTTGGACCAATCTCCTACATAAGCAATGACAGTAGTAAATGGTTTATTTATTGTTGATAATTTTTCTTGTTTCACTTGGGTGTTCTTTTTGCATGATAAGAGTGAAACACAAGCTATATTCAAGAAATTTGTGAGAAGCGCTCAAAATAAATTTGATGTGAAGATCAAAAGGGTGAGAAGCGATAACGGAAGTGAATTCAAGAATACACAAGTTGAAGAGTTTCTTGATAAAGAAGGGACCAATCATGAATTCTCGGCACCTTACTCTCCTCAACAAAATGGGGTTGTCGAGCGAAAGAATAGGACTCTCATAGAGTTGGCAAGAACCATGCTTGATGAGTACAAGATATCAGATCAATTTTGAGGGAAGGCCATAAACACCGCATGTCATGCCATCAATTGGTTATATCTCCACAAGATCTTGAAGAAGACCACCTACAAGTTTTTAACCAGGAACAAGACAAATGTGTCTTACTTTAGAGTTTTTCTTAGCAAGTGCTTTATTTTAATTAAGAAGGCCAAAAGTTCTAAGTTTGCACCTAAAGTTGATGAAGGCTTCTTGCTTGGATATGGATCAAATGCCTATGCATACCGTGTTTTCAACAAAACCACTGGTTGTGTTAAAATCATATGTGATGTGATATTTGATGAAACTAACGGCTCTCAAGTAGAGCAAGTTGATCCTAATGTTTTAAGCGATTAAGAAATTTCAAGCGAGGCAATCAAGAAGATGGCAATAGGTCAAATCAAGCCTCGAGAGCTCCAAAGCTACAATTGGCCAATAATGATCAAGAACATCCATCTTCATGAACTCAAGTGGAGCTACCTACATCAAATCAAGATCAAGACTAAAGTCAAGATCGAGGTCAAGATCAAGTTCATGATGACTCTAACAATTTCATTGATGATGAAGAGGGAAACATTCAAACCTAATCTCAAGTGCCACATCCAAGAGTTCAACAAAAAATCTAAAGAAATCACCCAATTGACAACATTCTTGGTGTTATACAAAAGGGGGTAAGTACTCGTTCAAGAATTGAATTTTTTTTGTGAATATTACTACTTTGTTTCATATTTGGAACCTTTATAGGTACAAGATGCACTTGGAGATTTGGATTGGGTGATGGCCATGCAAGAAGAGCTCTATAATATCAAGAGGAATGAAGTCTGATCCTAGGTGGAAAGATCTAATCAAAATGTGATTGGTATCAAATAGGTCTTCCGCAGAAAGCAAGATGAGAACGGGATCGTGAAAAGAAACAAGGAACGGTTGGTTGCTCAAGGCTTCACACAAATAGAAGGTTTGGATTTTTGTGAGACTTTTGCTCTTGTAGCTAAGCTTGAGTCAATTCGTATACTACTTGACTATGCTACTCACCATGATTTCAAGCTATACTAAATGGATGTGAAGAGCGCTTTCCTAAATGGGCCAATCTTCGAATTGGTGTATGTGGAGCAACCACTCGGATTTAAAGATCCCATGTATCTTAGTCATGTATATAAACTCCATAAGGCGTTCTATTTGCTTAAGCAAGCATGTAGAGCATGGTATGAATGCCTCAAGGACTTCCTTATCAAAAAGGGTTTTGAAATAGGCAAAGATGATTCTATTCCCTTCACTATAAATGTTGATAATGCTTTAGTGTGCATGTGTGCAAGATTTCAAGCCGCTCCAAAAGAGTACCATTTAATGGCCGTAAAAAAATTCCTAGATATTTAGTTCATACCCCTTACCTTGGCTTATGGTATCCTAAAGGTTCAACCTTTAACCTTATCGGCTATTCGGATTCTGAATATGCTAGTCGCAAAGTGGATAGGAAGAGTACCTTGGGGACTTGCTAATTCTTTGGTAGGTCCTTGGTCTCTTGGTCCACAAAGAAACAAAATTTTGTAGTCCTATCCACCGCTGAGAACGAGTATGTTGCAGCTATTGCTTGCTATGTTAAACTACTTTGGATGAGACAAACTTTGAGATACTGTGGCTATAACATGACCAAAGTTTCACTTTTGTGTGAAAATGAGAATGCCATAAAAAGAGCTAACAATCCTGTACAACACTCAAGAACCAAACATATAGACACCGACACCATTTTATGAGAGACCACTCAACCAATAGGGATATTAATACTCGCCATGTGAGAACCGAAAAACAACTAGCCGATATCCTCACTAAGCCACTAGACGAGCAAAGGTTTTGCAAGTTGAGAAGTGAGCTAAATATCCTAGATTTTCGTAACATGGATTGATATGTTGCATACAATTGATTCTTCTAGTCTTATAGTTTTGATAGCTAGAAGTTTGCGAAAATCTCTTTTTAGTGGTATTTTCAAAATTTGATTCTTTGATCTTATGATAATATGTTGCTACTTGTGATCATTGTTATGTATTATTGTTTGTTGGCTGATCACAAGTGGTAAATTTCTTATATGTACAACTTTCTAATCTCTTAAGGATCCAAATCGAATGATCAAAGTCCAGAACCCGGAAGTTCCAGACTCAGCCCGGAAGATTCGGATTCTAGAGGTCCCCATCCTCCTATTTTTCTCTATCGAGTTGACAGAACTCAGAAGTTCCAGATTCACTCAAAAGTTCTGGGTTCTGTCAGCTAACCTGGAAGTTCTGAATTCCCCTTTGGGTGACCCTTCTCTATCTTAAACTCTGCTTCAACTCGGAAATTCCGGGCTCCACCCGAAAGTTTTGAGTTGAGCAGTCTTATACCCCTACCCGAGGAGTTACCCCTTCATTCCGATCTTTTAATCCTCTCTCATACTCTCACCTTGGAGAAGCCACCTGCGCTGTCGGTGTATCAGGAACCGGGGGTCCCAAAATCCCGAGGCCAGGCCAGCAATCTGCCACATGGCGCCATCCCGCGGAGTCTCTCCCACAAGGTGAAAAAGATCACGCTCGGGGCCACAGTCGGTGCCCCCGAAGTACCCCAGTTCCCCGATGATCCACGAAATCTAAGTACCGGGAAGAAAGTGCTCGGGAAGGTGTACGGTGACCTCCGAGCACCCTAGTCCCCTGACGACCAGGAGAGCTAAGTACCGGCAGAAACGTGCCCGGGGCCACTAGCGGTGGCCCCTGGGCACCCAAGTATCTCGAGGACCCACCGAAGGAAGTTCCGGAAGAGAGTGTTCGGGGCTACGTGCAGCAGCCCCCGAGCACTCGGTTCCCCAAGGATCCGTACAAGTGTGCCCGGGAGAGAGTGCTCGGGGAGGTGAACAGTACCCCTGAGCACTCGGTTCCCCGAGGACAAGAAAGGGCATTCTCGGGAGAGAATGCTCGGGGAGGTGAACAGTACCCCCGAGCACTCGGTACCCCGACGACCCAGGGAGCCCCCTGGCAGTGGCCCCCGAGGGGCTCACCGATGAGGTGTCAGCCAGTCAAAGGCCCAAGGCCGCATTTAAAGAGCGTGCATGGCCTGTCACCTCCAACTGCTCCTGCCGCGCTCAGCATCAGTTCCTGCCACGTTCTGGCAGAGAGGCGTGGGGTTATTAATTGCACGGGTCCCATCCCGTGCCATCCGGCCCGTCTTGGGATAACGTCGTAAGGGCCGAGGCGTTCCATCTGCCGCGCTGCTGTGGCAGGGGAACAAGATAGTGGGCACGCAAGGCCGCTCCGCGGCTGCCCGGTGGGCCCTCTCCACGGCGCCCGTTGCCAGTGCATTTATGGTGACGGATGACCGGGCGTGCGACGCATTTTCCACCCCCGGTCACTTTGCCCAGAGGAAATGATGATGTCCTTTCCATTTATGGTGTCTCGGAACTCGTGCCCCCCTCCCGTTCGGGGCACGTTGCTGCCGGCAGGTATTTAAAGCAGCTGGCGGCACAGAAGGAAGCAAGTGTGGAAAAGAGAGGCAAAAAGAGGATACACAAACACAGAAGAGAACACAGGACCAAAGAAACAACGGCTGAGAAGTGAACAACATGAGACAGGCCGAAGAACAAAGAGCCCCAGGCTCTGAGATAGACCAACATTCTTGTAACCAGCAACATCCTTGAGGGGCTTCCTCAGGGCATTTATAGTATCCATACAGGAGTAGGGTGTTACGCCCCCGTGCGGCCCGAACCTGTCTAAACTCTAGTGCATTTACTCCTTTCCGCATTAGATCACCCCGCACTGCCGGCCATCCCATTCATACTCATTTATTTCTCAGGCGAACATATTCAGGATCATCCCCCTGGCCGAATCTCTAAAAAGGGGTCCCCCAGGATCCCTGCAACAGGAGTTCACCCTCCGACAGCTGGCGCGCCAGGTAGGGGGAAAGCAACCCTGAATGTTTGTTTTCTTCCGCAGAAAAAATGGCCAGTGGTCATCGCCTCCAGTGTTCCGGCTCCAGTTCCAGCCGGGAAATGCAGCCCCTCGCACAGGAGGCCCCAGTCGCTGCTGCGTCCCAGCAGCAGTCACGATCTGCACGCGTGGCGTTCCTCTCCCAAGGGGACCAGGGCGCTGGGCCCAACAGGGCCACCGCCACCGTCGCCGGTGCACCATCCGACCCCCTGCCGGTAGCCGAAACTCCAGCCGCCAGGTCAGCATCCGGGCGGCGCCGGGCGCTGCTCCGGCGTAGGCTCGCCTTCGGCGAGGCCAGCCCAGGGAGTACGCTACTTGCGGCACACGCTCTCCTCAGGCATCCGCCAGTCCAGGCGGTGGGGGGAACCCCGGAGGGCCGCTGGCTCCAGGAAGTCACTGCCCTGGTCGACACTGCCCCCCGTCAGGTGCTGGCCGAGAGTTCCCGTGCCACCACCCAGTGTGGCACCGTTGGGACCGACCCATTGTCAGGTGGCGTTCACGCTGGCCGGGGGGCCTCCAGGCGGAGCGCCGTCCCCCTGGCCGCTTACGGAACCCAGGACCTCCGCTTACACCTCAATGAGCGAAGGGGCATCGAAGACACGCGTGTCACTCTCGATCGCCAGCGGGAGACCCGGCAGGAGGTTGAAGCTGAGGACCAGGCTTCCTCTTTGCCGGCCCATGATCGCCGGGGCTCCCCGGCTCGCTGGCGTTCACCGCCCAAGGGCGCCGCCCGCGCCACAAGGTACGGCACCGGCTGCCTTCACTAGTGAGCTCCGCCGGGTCAAATGGCCCACCAAGTTCCGCCCCGAGCTGCCAGAGAAGTACGACGGGTCCATCGACCCCATCGAGTTCCTCCAGATATACACCACTATTGTCCAGGCGGTTGGTGGCAGCGAAAAGGTGATGGCTAACTACTTTCATGTTGGCTTGAGGGGCTCTGCCCGCTCTTAGCTTATGAACTTACCCCCAGGGTCTATTAGCTCCTGGGATGATCTTTGCCACCAGTTCGTGGCTAATTTTTAGGGCACATTCACGCGCCCTGGTCTGGAGTGCGACCTCCATGCCGTCAAGCAGCAGGAGGGGGAGACGCTGCGGCGCTTTATTCAGCGCTTCAGCCAGGTCCGCAACACCATCCCGCGGATAACCCCCCACGCTGTCATTGTCGCTTTCCGGCAGGGCGTCCGCGACGAGTGGATGGTCAAGAAGCTAGGCGCGCACGAGGTCAAGACCACAGCGGAACTTTTCGTGTTGGCCGACAAGTGCGCTAAGGCGGTGGAAGCTCGGGCTTGGCATGATCCGCGCCCTAAGCACCCCACCGCCGATCAACCAGGTCCTTCCCGCTCCGACAGGCGGGAAAAGAAAAAGTGAAGGAGGCGCGAGGCCATCCCCGTCGAGCCGGCCCAGGGCCCCGCCTGTAGGCCGGCCCAAGAGCCCGATCGCCGGCAAGCACACCGGGCGGCCACCGACAGACGGCCTGCGCCCGCGAGAGCCCCGGCCCGAGCCCCTGCTAGGGCTCCTGCTCCTGCTCCTGCAAGGGCTCTGGCTCTTGCCAAGGCCCCCGCTCCGGCAAGGGGCCCCGCTCCTACGGGGCCTGAGCCAGGGAAGTGGTGCCCGATCCACCAGACCAGATGGCATGACCTCACGGAGTGCCGCACGGTCAAGGGCCTCGTCGAGCAGTGCCAAAGGGACCACGGGGGTGGTGACGATGAAGCCGCCCCCAACAACACAGAACTCGGCTTCCAGGAGCCTGAGCACACCGTTGCCTTCATCGACGGAGGCGCATACATGCCCTCCTACCGCCGCAGTGTCAAAACCATGCGGCGCGAGGTGTGCTTGGTGACCCCGAGTGAAGAGGCTGCGAGGCCTCTGAAGTGGTCGTGTGCACCGATCACGTTCAGCTTGGCTGACCACCCCGCCAGTACTGCAGGCGTGGGGCGACTACCCCTGGTAGTGTCCCCCACCATCTGCAATGTGAAGGTCAGCAGAGTGCTGATCGATGGGGGCGTAGGCCTTAACCTCCTCTTCAAGGAGGCTTTCGAGAAGCTGCAGGTGCCCTGTAGGCGCCTAAAGCCGTCGCTCCCGTTTTACGGGGTGACGCCCGGGCAATCCCTGCCCCTCGGGCAGGTCGAGTTGCCCGTGACATTCGGGAGCCGGGACAACTTCTGGATGGAGAACGTCATCTTCGACGTCGTGGAGCTCCTCCTCCCCTACAATGCCATCTTCGGTTCATGGTGCTCACGCACTACGCGTACCTCACGGTCAAGATGCCGGGCCCAACGGGCCCCATCTCCGTGTCCGCCGAGACCAGCAGCGCCGCCTCCTGCGCCGAGCAGTTGTACTCGGCCTTGGTCTCAGCCCGAGCCGAGGTCGAAGGTCGTCCAGGGGGCCCGGGACCCTCTACATCCAAACGCCGACTCGCTGCCGACGCCTCCATTCCTACGAAGGAGGTTGTGGTGGGCGAAGGCACCTCCCAGGTCGTCCGAATCGGCAGTGACTTGGGCGGCAAATAGGAAAGCGCGCTCGTAGTTCGACCTGCGCTTTGTCAGCCACCAGGCGATCAAAATACAGCCGCTCTCTGACTTCGTGGCAGAATGGATGCCCGTCCCTGAGGTCGTTCCAGAAGAAATCTCCACATATCCCGGGCACGATGCGCCTGGGTACTGGATTATGCATTTCGACGGTTCCCTCACGCTGAAAGGCGCGGGGGCCGGAGTGATTCTCACCTCCCCAACAGGTGAAGAACTCTGGTACGTGCAGCTGCAGTTCCATGCATCCAACAACATGGTGGAATATGAGGGCCTCATCGCCGGCCTTCGAGCCACAGTGGGCCTCGGGATTCGTCGCCTCCTGGTCAAGGGAGACTCCCAGCTGGTGGTCAACTAGGTATCTAAAGAGTACTAGTGCACAGATCCTCAAATGGCAGCGTACGTGGCGACAGTCAGGAAGCTGGAGAAGCGCTTCGACGGCCTAGAGCTGCGGTACATCCCTTGCCGCGACAACACTCTGGCCGATGACCTCTCCCGCCTGGCCTCCTCCCATGCACGCGTCCCTGCCGGAGTCTTTGAAGAAAGACTCACACGGCCTTCCGTCCTGCCTGCCGAACAGGACAAAGGGGAAACCTCGAGCTCAATTCAGGGGACCCCGGCAGCGCCCTCAGTGGGAAGCCCCGACAGGGTGCCACCGTCCGGCAAGTGCGTTGCGCTTGCTGATCGTTCTCAAGATGCCTCGTGGATGGACGAGATCCGAGGGTACTTGAAGGAAAAGTTCCTCCCCAGGGATGAGGCTTCTGCCGAAAGAGTTGCTTGGCAGTCCAAATGTTATGCCATAGTAGATGGGGATCTCTACCGGCGTAGCGCAGGCGGCATTCTCCTAAAATGCATCTCCCAGGCAGAAGGCGGTGAGCTTCTCACTGAGGTCTACAAGGGCGAGTGCAGTGGCCATGCATCGTTCCGCACGTTGGTCGGGAAGGCCTTCCGGCAAGGTTTCTACTGGCCTACAGCCCTCCATGATGCTTCCGAGCTGGTTCGGCGCTATAGAGCGTGCCAGTTCCACACAAAGCAAATTCACCAGCCAGCTCAGGCTCTTCAAACCATCCCCCTGTCATGGCCTTTCGCGGTCTGGGGGCTGGACATTCTGGGTCCATTCTCCCGAGCAATCGGGGGCTATGAGTACCTCTACGTCGCCATCGACAAATTCACCAAGTGGCCGGAGGTGGTTCCAGTCGTCAAGGTGACCAAGAACATGGTGCTCCAGTTTATCCGCGGTATCACCAGTCGCTTTGGTGTCCTGAACCGGATCATCACCATCAATGGCACTCAGTTCACAAGTGCCCTGTTCGGGGACTACTGCGAAGACCTCGGCATCAAGCTCTGCTTCGCCTCTGTCGCTCATCCTCGGAGCAATGGGCAGGTCAACTGTGCCAATGCGGAGATACTGAAGGGGCTCAAAACCCAGACCTACAACGTGCTCGCAAAGCACGGGAAAGGGTGGATCGACGAGCTGCCAGCCGTGCTATGGGCCAATCGGACCACGCCAAGTCGCGCTACCGGGGAGACTACTTTCTTCCTTATGTATGGCGCTGAGGCGGTCCTCCCCTCCGAGCTCACTCTAGGCTCCCCTTGGGTGCATGCCTACTCTGAAGGCGAACAGGAGCAACAAAGGCGTGATGACGTCGACTACTTGGAAGAGCGCCAGCGGCGTGCCACCGTCTGGGCAGCCTGCTACCAGCAAAGTTTGCGGCGCTACCATCAGCACCACGTCTGGACTCGGTCTCTCGAGGTGGGGGATCTAGTTCGTCGACGTGTCCAATCACGTGAAGGAAGGCATAAACTATCCCCTATGTCGGAAGGCCCCTTTACCATGATTGGTGTCCCGCGAGAAGGCTCCTTCTGGCTGGCTGCAGAAGATGGGCAACCGCTCCCCAACCCGTGGAATATCGAGCACCTACGCAAGTTCTTCCTGTAGATGGCCATGTTTGCAGGCTCAGGTCAACCAGGCCGGGGGCTTCCCCCCGCGCAAATTGACCGGGGGCTACCACTATCTGGGTAAGTCACCCAACCTTGTAAAAAAATTGTCAATACAGTATGTATATGAATGTGCAATCCTTATGTCAAATTTCATTTTTCTGGATTCCATATGTTTAATCTGTCTGGTGAGATGCTCGATTGTGCGAGAAAAATTCGCTCTCTCATTTTCCCCGTTGATAAAAGAATCCCGATAAGTATGCGCGCGGGCAGTTGCCGCTGACTTACGTCTGTTGTGGTAGGCTGTGGTGTTCGGTGTCGTGATAGTCTCCCGGGCACTACCGAGCCCCTGGGGTTCTCGGGTAATCCTATTGCTCAAGCCACTCGAGTAGTCCGGAGCCTAGGCCCTAGGGGCGGGCTGTCGGTGCTCGGTCTGGTCTGTCATACCCGGGCGCCACTGAACCATAGGACCTCTGGGTTATGCCTCTGCCTGCTCTTGTCCACCGGTCTGGGCATTCGAGAGGTCTCGGGTCGAAAACGAGAGCAGTATATAATGAGTACCGCACTAACAGAGCGCACCAAGCAAAGAATTTCTCTATTTTTTCTCAAGTCGCAGATCGACAATCAAAAGCAAAAGCAGCTCGACCGCGAGGGCCTCAGTGCCCAGGTCGCTGCTCGGCCCTGAGGGACCTCGGGTGGTCCTATCGCTCAGGCATGAGTGGTCAGGATCGCCTGATCCCGGGCTCCTCATGCGCCCCCTGGTGCTCGGGCGCCCCGGCCGTGGGAACCAAGTTCCCGGGCACCCCGAGCTCGGAGCGCATACCCCTCCTGGATCGATTGACCGAAAAGCTGACAGTTGTCCAGTGAGTGGTTAAATTCAGACGAATTTACATTCAGTAATATTTTGTTCCCGAGTCATCCTCGGGGGCCCTCGTACTCTAATCTGTTCGGTGAGATGGTCTCCTCGCGCACAAAACCCTGCCACGTGTCCACTTTTTCCTAGAACGACAGAACGGCCCGTAGAAAGGTGTACCGTACGTATGGTAATGTCTGATCGAAGTCTTTCATGGTGGTCGTGGTGTTCGGTCCGCTTAAAGGGCCTCGAGCACTACCGAGTCCCTAGGGTTCTTGGGTAATCCTATCGCTCGAGCCGCTCGAGTAGTCCAGAGCCTAGGCCCCAGGGACGGGCTGTCGGTGCTCAGTCCGGTCTGTCCTAAGCCTGGGCACCACCGAACCGTGGGGACTCTTGGTCACATTCCCGCCCGCACGTGTCTCCAGTCTGCTTGCTAAGTGGTCGCAAAGTGGAAAAGTGTTCACCGGTCATGGCGTGCTCCGTGCTGGATCTATCTATCTCCCGAGCAAGGAAGTTTGTGCCTTTGTCTTTTGACTTAGCTGTTGCAGACTCGCGAGGGCTCGGGGGCTGAACGCGCCGAGAAGGACAGTCGGGGCGATTTCGTTCTCGGGGAAGGAAAGGTCGGGTTCGGTCCGACTGAGTACTCCTCGGGGCATCAAGTGAAAACAGCAGAAACTTCATCAAGCACTCAGAAGGATACTGGAGTTGCGACTCCAAAGAAACCGGGCCCGCTCCTGGGGGCCGGTGTAAAACCAGCAGGAACCGGGCCCGCTCCCACAAGGGCGCCAGGCGGCGGCGCAGGTAGTCCGCCACCACCATCACTGAAGTAAGCCCAGCCTAGCGTAGGAAGTCGATGCGTTCCAGGATCGGCGCCATCCGCACGTCCATCTGCGGCGGCACCTCCCAGGTCGCCTTCTGAGGTTCCGCCGCCATCTCCGGCAGAGTCAGACGGTCCTGGGGACTAACGTCGACGTAGAACCAGTCGCGCCGCCAGTCCTCCCACTTACTCCGCAGCACCTGGGGAATGTATTGCTCCCCCAGGCCATCCCGCAGCCGGCGACGTCCGCGGTGGAGAGGCCCCTCTTCTTCCCGGCCGACCACAGCACGAAGAAGTGCCGAAAGAGCATCACCGACGGCGGCACCCCCACGAACATCTCGTAGAGGTGGGCGAAGACCGCCAGGATGACGACGGAGATGGGGCTGAGATGCACCAACTGGAGCCTGAACGTCTCCAGGATCTGAAGAAAGAACGTTGAAAATGGTGGCACCAGCCCGGCCGCCACGAAGGAAGTGAAGAGGACGATGCGCCCCGGACGGTTTGTCACCGGCGGGAAGCTCGCCGGTGTCACCACCGAGGCCCCCCGCTGGCCCTCGCGGACCATCAGCTTCCGAACCCTGTCCGCCGCCTCCTCGTTCACCAGGCGAGACTCCGGCAGCACGCTGTCGGGAGTCCTATTGCAGTGGCTTCCTCCTGCTCTTGACATCTCATCGGGGTGGGGGATGATCTGGACAGTGGGGGAAGAAAGGTGCTCTGATCGCCTAAGGAAAGTCTAGGGCTCAGGAGCGCAAAGAGGGCAAGAGCTTGATCGCAAGAAGGCATAAAGAGGGGGGCGGTTCGCTCCCCTCCTCCTTTTATACCCCAGGGGAATTCCCTCGTCGCCTGCCACAGCGCGCTCGGCGGGACGGTTTCCTCGATCAACGCAACCGCCACGCAAATCTCCCACAGGTCGTGCGGTGTCAGCAGTTACCAGCCGTATTTTCCTCGATTTACGCGATTGCCACGTGTGTCGCCTGCCTCGTTATCGCGTGCCTCCTGTCCCATTGTCACACGCCTCGGGAGTCATTTGGACGCGCGTCCGTTCGGCTCCCCGTTGGGCCGTACAAGAGGCCCGGACCGGAGGGACCACCGTCTAAAAGCTCGCCACGTGGCGTCAGCACTGACTTCGGCCTCGTTGACGACGAAGGGCCCATCCGCAGTCTCTGGGCCATTGCCTGCCAATGGGCCCGGGGGCTGCTGTCGGTGTATCATGAACCGGGGGTCCCCGAATCCTGAGGCCAGGCCAGCAATCTGCCACATGGCGCCATCCCACGGAGTCTCTCCCGCAAGGTGAAAAAGATCGAGTCCCGGGAGAGGGTGCTCTTGGCCACAGTCGGTGGCCCCCGAAGTACCCCAGTTTCCCGATGATCCACGAAATCTAAGTACCGGGAAGAAAGTGCTCGGGAAGGTGTACGGTGACCTCCAAGCACCCTAGTCCCCCGACGACCAGGAGAGCTAAGTACCGGAAGAAATGTGCCCGGGGTCACTACCGGAAGAAATGGGCCCCTGGGCACCCAAGTATCCCAAGGACCCACCGAAGGAAGTTCCGGGAGAGAGTGCTCGGGGCTACGTGCAGCAACCCCCGAGCACTCGGTTCCCCAAGGATCCATACAAGTGTGCTCGAGAGAGAGTGCTCAGGGAGGTGAACAGTACCCCCGCCGAGGACAAGAAAGGGCATTCTCGGGAGAGAATGCTTGGGGAGGTGAACAGTACCCTCGAGCACTCGGTACCCCGACGACCCAGGGAGCCCCCTGGCAGTGGCCCCTGAGGGGCCCACCGATGAGGTGTCAGCCAGTCAAAGGCCCAAGACCGCATTTAAAGAGCGTGCGTGGCCTGTCACCTCCAACTGCTCCCGCCGCGCTCATCGTCAGTTCCTGCCACATTCTGGCAGAGAGGCATGGGGTTATTAATTGCACGGGTCCCATCCCGTACCATCCGGCCCGTCTCGGGATAACGTCGTAAGGGTCGAGGCATTCCGTCTACCGCGCTGCTGTGGCAGGGGAACAAGACAGGGCGGGCACGCTGGGCCGCTCTGCGGCTGCCCGGTGGGCCCTCTCCACGGCGCCCGTTGCCAGTGCATTTATGGTGACGGATGACCGGGCGTGCGACGCATTTTCCACCCTCGGTCACTTCGCCTAGAGGAAATGATGACGCCCTTTCCATTTATGGTGTCTCGGAACTCGTGCCCCCCCTCCCGTTCGGGGCACGTTGCTGCTGGCGGGTATTCAGCCGACGGCACAGAAGAAAGCAAGTGTGGAAAAGAGAGGCAAAAAGAGGATACACAAACACAGAAGAGAACACAGGACCAAAGAAACAACGGCTGAGAAGTGAACAACACGAGACAAGCCGAAGAACAAAGAGCCCCAGGCTCTGAGATAGACCAACATTCTTGTAACCAGCAACATCCTTGAGGGGCTTCCTCAGGGCATTTATAGTATCCATACAGGAGTAGGGTGTTACGCCCCCGTGCGGCCTGAACCTGTCTAAACTCCAGTGCATTTACTCCTTTCCGCATTAGATCACCCCGCACGCTGGCCATTGAATTCATACCCATTTATTTCTCAGGCGAACATATTCAGGATCATCCCCCCGGCCGAATCTCTAAAAAGGGGTCCCCCAGGATCCCTGCGACAGGAGTTCACCCTCGGACATGCACCGATTTCAAGGTTTCACCATCAAAATCTCAAGATCTCCGTCTGAGGTATCCCTCCCTAGGTCGGATACTCTGAGCAATCCTCCGAATCGACTCCGGGTTCATCGGTTGTTCCTGAAGGTATACCTAAAGCCTAATCTTCCTGATATCTGAAGGCAATGCTCTAGAGTCGATTCCCTTTGGTGAAATGCTCCATAGATTTTTTGCCCAAAATTAGCCAACTCAGAAGTTTTGGGTTGAACTCAGAAGTTCCGGGTTGTCCAGCTCTAGTTCATCTAAATCTTGTTCAATTCCAATTCGTGCTCAATCTTTTCCTTTCTCAAGCATATCATCCATTTCTATCTCAGGCAGTTCAAGATGGTTCATGAGAAGGATTTTGGTCAAGCATATCAAAGGAGGACAAAGTCTCATTTTGACGCTCAAGCACAAAGTGATGTACCATCGCAGCCACCTGCTTCAGAGGGCAGTGGCAGCGGGAGTGGCAGTGGTGGTGGCCATGGTCGTATCTGCAAGGTTGCTAGAAAGGTAGGGGCTTCACATTCAATTAGAATCCTCATTATTGAGATGGTTCAAACCGTCAATGTGCCTCGTGGTGGTGCTTTGCCACCAAGGGGAGGAAGGGGAGCAGCAGGGAGAGGCAAAGGAAAGACAGTTGCATCTGGCTCAAGGGCATGAGATGATGATATAGAAGTGGATGTGGAACAACAAGAAGAAAGGACTGTTTTGGCACCGCTAAATCTTCATAGACCCTACTGTGTATCTGTGCATTCAAATCAGTTGGCCAAAAAGGTGGTAGACTATATGAACAAGTCTGGCAAGTGCAAGAAGAAAAGATATGAAGATCCATTTGAGTATGAGAAGAATTTGGCAGATCATTAGTTTTGGAATCACTTTCAAGCTCTAGTGCAAGAAGAAGAGGCCAGTCACTCCCATGCAATGGATTGATTGGGACTATATGGATAACAAAGATTATCCAATATTCAATGAAGTCATATCCACTTGTGAGCACAAAAGAGTGAAGAATATCATGGGTTTGAAGTATGAGTTGAGTGATGAAGTGATATCCCAATTCTATGCCACACTCCAGTATGATCATGAAGAGAATCAAACAATGCATTGGATGATTAAAGGAGAAAGGTACAAGATCAGTACAATAATTTTGGTCACTTGTCTAGATTTGATGTTCGTGACACTAGCAAGACCAATATTCATGTGGAGTAACAACTTCCCATCGATGAAATGGAATTCATGTATGATGATCATGGTGAAGTGATGTCTGGAACAACTAAGGGCATGAGGCCATTTTACAAGTATCTCAATTCTTTGTTCCACGCCACTCTTGCCCCCAAAAGTGGTGATGTCACTAATGTTCAAGGAAACACAAGGAACTTGCTTGCTATGATGTCTAATGAGGGTGATCCTTTTAGTGTGGTTGATTTCATCTAGGAAGAAATTCACACCACATCCCACACCCCAAGAAAAAGTTGTGCCTACTCTCCCTATGTCACGTCCCAAATTCCATAATCGCGTGATTAAGCTTAATCATGCATCATTAGTGTCATAATTAATTTTGAGGTAAATTATTTTGGCGCACTAGAGCCCTTCGCATGAAATCAATTGGATGAGAGAAAGAAATTCGGGAGAGAAAAGAATTGAATTCGCAGTCAAATAGACTTCTCTCTCTTGTACGTGGGCCCATCGGCCAGCCCCACCATCTCTCCCTCCACTTGAGCAGCAGCCCCACCTGCTCCCTCACTCCCCCACGTGCTCCTCTCTCCTCTTCCAACCGGCCACACCTCAGGGAGCTGCCCCCTCTCTCCTTCCTCAAGCACTCTCTCCCTTTCTCCCTCAAATTCGCGCTCTAGGAGCTGAATAAGGGTGAGCATGTGGTACCATTGTGATCCTTAGCTCATAAGCTTCCCATCCCTCCAATTTGTTTGCTCTTTCCCGAAGTATTTGGGCTAGATTTGATGTCTTTTGGTGTTTAGGGTCGAAACGTGAAGAACACTGGATTTCTTCGTCTCCCGAGTGATTTCCACCATTTCCTTCTTCCACCAACGTTTCTCAAGCTCGGCAAAACATCTTGAGTGAGTCTCCTAGGCTCCCATGGCACGGATGCACGAATTGGTTGGTTGAAATCCAATAATTTGGAGTTAGGATTGAAGTTCATGAGTTCTTGATGAATTAGAAGCAATAGCCGAGTTTTGGTCAATTTCGGTGTATACATGTTGTCCTACAGAGTAGAGGAAGTAAATGTGATGCTATAGGTCCAAGTCCCCACTCCAAATGTCGTCGAAATCATCGCTGATGAGCTCCCAAAGTGCCCCCGGTGACTCCTAGCAGTCTGACCGCCACCCCAAGGCCGGTAAGACCGCCAGGGGCCAAAACCCTCTGCATGGGGGCGGTCTGACCGCGTTGTGGTGGTCTGACCATGACTCTTGGCAGTCTGACTGTCAGTATACCTGCGGTCTGACCGCTGTATACCCAGACAGCACAATTATTGCTTGCTGAAACTTTTAAAATTGATAATACATTCTCTGTAGCTCCAAAAATTATGAAACAAATTTTGTTGGTTTCATAATATTATAATCTACCTATTAAAAATATCCCCAGACATGAAATAATGAATTAAATTTCTGATATTAATTAATTAGGTTAAAGCTTCATTAATTCACTGTTAATTCATCATAAGTCCAAAATTGATGAATCCAATTTTGCTAGTTTTCTCATAACTTGTTATATCTAGGAAAAATGTTTTCATCCATTATATGCATATTGTGGCATATATTTGCAGTTCATTCATACTCATTGCATTGCACACGTTATTCTTTTCAGAGATTGCCGAACCGACGATCCCGGCGAGCGAGGGCGATCCGGAGGCACCCCACCTTTGTGAGCCAATGCAGCAAGGAAAGCATCTATCACAATGCACCAGGTTAACTTGAAATCTAAAATGTTAAATATGCTTATGTATGTATGCATGTGTCGTTGGGTACCCTTGGGTAGAACCTAAGCCGTTGCATTTCTTCTACCTTGGTCACCTGTTCATGTATGTTCCTTGTAGCCTAGAGATGATGTTGTGTCTAGGTGTAAGCTCGACTTATATGCTTAGCAATGCATTAGGTCATCGGTAGAAGATGAACGGCGGCGTACTCCGTTGTTCGCGAGCTTAGGGTTGCTCTTGTCTTACAGTTATGTTTATGGTTACAAATACTTGATATCGAGGTGGTTGAGATGTGGTGGTTGGTTGTGTGGTGAGTATGAGGTGAGGTGTGAGCAGTGCTAGGAGGGTTATTAGCCTGCCCGGATGTGGAGTTCCCTTGGGTAGGACGGTAAAGGAAAACCGGGCACCGTAGACCGCTTGCACCGGTTAAGCACCGATCGTCGGTGTAGTCGGCTTTAGCACTTACCTTACTCACCACATGCTGATCTAATGGTAAGGTGAGCCGAATACCTTCGTAGCTGTGGCTTTGTGGGGCCTGAACAACAACGGTGCGAGCGGGCGGGCTTGTAAGCGCTACTAGTTTGCTCCGGGAGTAGTTCTGGTACAGCCACGCCGACCATTGCATGTCGCACACGGTTGAGGCTGGTTGGGAAAGATTGTCCAGGTACCCCCTTGTGTGCACTTTAGCGGGTGGCACAAGCCGTATGGTCCTAGTGTCGTGTGGGTCTAGGAGTATCCCCCTGCAGGGTGTAAAAACAATTCAAACTGCCGCACTCTTGGTTATGAGTATGTCTATCGCTTATCTACACCGATCGTAGAGTTCTCGTTGTGGTTTGTGGATGATGGAATGAGGTTGATGATTTGGCATGTGATTTTGGTCTGGGTATGGTGGTTGGTGGTTGGTGGTTCGAGTTGGCACTTGTTCACATTGATATACTTGTTGTTACTTTTGCATATACTCAGTTGTTGGTTATGGTAGGGTAGTTTCATATAAGTTGGTTAAGTTTGTTGCTCACACCTATGTCTAGGATGCTTACCGCATAATTAACTTAACCATGTTTAATTCTTGCAACCAGCTTAATGCATGATCCTTGGAGTCGGGAATATATATACCCATACAGTGTAAGACTTGCGAGTACCTTCTTACTCATGATGCTGCCCTTAAGTTATTGCAGGTTCACAGGTCGATGAGGAAGAGGCGGTGTTCGGCTACTTTGTGCCTGCCGATCAAGGTGGCGGGCAGGAGTAGCACACTCTACTTCGAACTCAGTGTTTTGGTATGGAGCCTAAGGGCATGTGGCTCCATATACTTTTGTTGTATAGTTTTCTTCCGCTGCGTAGTTGTTGTTCCCTTTTGATGTAAATTGTGGAAACAGCGACATGTTTAAAGACTTGTAATATAAATGTGTAACACCCAGTTTTAAAAGGACAAAACCGGGCACAACAAATTTTATACTTGTTCTTACATCATAAGTGTTATCATCACAGTGCCATTATTACAACGTTATTTAGCTTAATACAAAAGGGACCCGAGGGTCAAAAAGAAAACACAACGGAAACTAAAGGGGCCTTCAGCGCCAGCCGGGATCCAACTCCCACAGGCATCAACCGGGGGCACCACAGCCTAGAGCAGCAGCTCCGGGTCGAAGTCATCATCGTCGAAGGCTCCAGCTTCATTGGCGGCTTCTGAACGGCGGTAGAATGCAGGGTAGGGGACAACAGGTGTGAGTACAAAGATTGTACTCTGCAAGAGTAGGGAAAAACATGATATGCGGCTTAAGTCAAGGAAAGGCTTGACACTGGCTAACCGCACTAAGCAACTGTGACCTGTCTATGACACCAACAATAGGCATCCAAATTACTAAGTGTAAAAACACTACTGAACAAGAAGGAATAACTCATCGGATTCCATCCGACTAAAAAGACTCACCAGATAACCCCATATCCAGTTACCAAAACTCACCAGTAACCCCATTACCTGGGACAGTGAGCATAATCCACCATCCCAGCAACACGTACAATACTAAGCTTAAGAGCATTAGAGAAAGGGTCCAAGACAACAGAGTACACAGCAGAGACAGCATGACGAACACGCCACTCCACAGGCAACTCGGGTGCGGACGCGACCGGCCTACTCGTTAGCCTCACCGTCTGCCTCGGTGAAGTCCGGGTCGTCCTCTGAAAGCACAAGCAAAGGTGAGTACAAGAGTACTCAACAAGTCCCAACCCTTGCCCTACGGCAGGGGTTACGAATACATGCATAAGGAGATGACAAGGAATAAGCTGTATGGTTAAATTTTGCAGAAAGCTAAGTTGTACACATGCATGGTTCAATTTATGTAAAGCAGTTTTATGTAAACGACATCGGTAATAAAAATGGTTGTCCAAATTTTATTGTTGCTGGACACTCTGTCCCTGGCAACCCACGGCACAGGGCCGGACCTATATTCCAAAACAAGGCATACCCAGCCCACTCACTCACAAGGAACACGCACGCAACCCGCTCTAGTTGCTGTGACCGAACCATAGAACGTCCATGACCGCGGACACGGCTATTCGAATAGCTTTACCTCTGCAGAGTTGTACACTTTACCCACAAGCTGAGCTCGACAACAATCCACCGCTGTGGAGGCGCGACTCAACAAAGTCATTACCCACAACATCATTATCACACTAGCCACCTACGGGAGTTAACCAGGGGTTCATGACCTTAAGCTAGGCCTCCAACCGGGTCGCCAAGCCTGCACCGCCTGCACCTGCTCCATGGTTTCCCGCTGCACGACTGCCTTCAGACGGTACTAGACTAGCTGGGGGAATTAGACTAAGCCCTGCCCATACAGGGTCGAGTGGTTGTACTGTATCGACTAGGTAGGATGTCACATCAACTCGGTCCTTAAACGAACCAGGGCAAAACACCTCCACATGGAGTCTGCTCCACGGCAGCACTCCTCCCGAAGCCTGTCATATTGACAGCACCCCGTCTCCCTAGATATTCCCGAAAGAACTCAGATTTGCCCCGATTCTAACCCCAACTCAAGCATCTATTATTATCATCTAACAAGGTTTTACCCATCCATAAACCACACAACACCAACACCAATTTTTACACCTTTTTAAAAGCTAGATGTGATTAAGCATGAAATCATGGTAGAGGTTATCGTTCCTAAGCATGCTATTACAAGGTGATCGCGTAGGCATAAGAAAGGTAGCCATGGCGAGATCCTAGGTTTACCAAGTTTAATCTCTCAGGATAGACACCGATGGTTGGCTATGCTACTTCAGGTCATAGCTAGATCAACAGTTTAAATTATGCCCACTAGTAATACTACATGTATTTTATCGAAGTAAACGGCTGCTACGGGAGGTGTTGATTAAACTGGGTTCAATATGGTCAAAGGGAAATGGATTGAGACTTGCCTTCGTTGAAGTCCTCGAGGGGGTCCTGCTCGAACTCCTGGGTTCCTGGCACTTCCTCCTCCTCCTCAACGAACTCTCCGGCTTCTAGACGCGACATACAACAAGACAAGCATACAATTAAATAAGTAAAATATATATAAATAAATTTTGGATAAATATGAAAATGGTATGAATAGATAGAACTCAAATTTAGGAGAATATTGGTGGATGAATTGTCGAAATCGGAGTTGGATGAGGAATTTATAGGCTTTGGAAGTTCACCGGGTTTGATTTGGGAAAAAGAGAAAAGGGGGAATATTCCCGGGATATTCCACCGAAATCTGGTATCCTGGAAAAATTGGGAGAGTTACTGTGCTGCAATGTTTACTGGGCTTAGCTTTTGGCTTGCTGGGCTTGGCTTGGCCGGCCATTGGGCCAAAGTCACGCCGGGCTGAGGCAGGCCTTTCGGCCATGGCAGCCCAATTGCCGGCCCAGAGGCGATCGATGCCCTGTCTGAGCGATTCGTGGGTGGCGCCGCCGTCTACTTGCCGGGACACGGCGGCGGTCTTGCCAGAGAATGGCCGGATTGGCCTTCCCGGCCTTCTCTCACGGCGGTGGGAACACCGGGAGAGAGAGGAGGGAAAGGGGAATCTGTTTTTGCATTGAACCGGGCGAGGAAAGGGGGTGGAGGCGGTTGGTGGCGTGCTTCCATGTGAGCGGCTCGGGTAGCTCGGTGGGTGGCTCGGTGAGTGCATGGGAGGGGGGTGGAAAGTGTGTTCGAGGGCGGCGGTAGGGCATGTGGTGCTTGACGGCCAACAATGGCGGTGGTAGAGGGCTCGGTCGAGGAGATCGATAGGGGCTCGGCTCGGTGGGAGAGAGAGAGAGAGAGAGAGAGAGAGAGAGAGAGAGAGAGAGACAGAGATTAGCGGGGGTGAGGGAGGGTAGGAAGGAAGAGAGGCTTGCCTCAAGGTGCCTGGGAGGTCGCGGTGGAGAGAGGCGGAGCTCGGGCGGCTATTTATAGGCGGGAGAAGAGGTGGGCTTCGCCGACAACGGCACGGCGGCAAGGACGGCTTAGCCGAGCTCGGTACAAGCAGCGTAATGGCGGCCGTAGGTGAGTGGTTTGGCGCGGCAGACTTCGTACATGCGTGCGCGGACGCGCTGTCGCGGAGGCAGAGGGGTCGAGGGTGAGAGATCGACACGGCGGCGTACCGGTGGCCGGCTTCCCTGGGCTCGGTCGCCGAACATACCGTGGGGATGTGACGGGATAGAGCAGGGGGGAAAACGGGAGGACGGCATGGCGGCGTGGGCACGCATTGTGCAGCAGAGAGGAAGGGGTCACCGGTGTGCGGCTCGGCAGACGAGCTCCAGCGGGGCGCATACTGGTGTGCGGTCGCGAGGAAGAAGAGGGTTACACGGGCCGGGGATGGATGGGCGGCCCAGGGAAGAGGAAAAGGGGCAGGCCGAGCCAAGAGAAGCGGGTCGGCCGGGTGGAAAAAGGAAAAGAAGAAGGAAATAAATTGGGTGATGGGCTGGTTGAGAGAGTCTGAGCTCAAGAGAGGTGACAAGAGTTTTGAAATTTTTGGAACAAGAAAGACTTAATGGTTTTTGAATTGTTTTGGAAGAATTTATTTGAATCACATTTTGAAACTGATTTGGCCAAAATTGGGATGTTACAAATCTACCCCACTTAGAGAGAATCTCGACCTCGAGATTCGGGAGCTTTTTCGAACAGGAACGGAAACTCCTTCCGCAAGGCGTCTTCTCGCTCCCACGTAGCTTCTGCCTCAGTATGCCTGCTCCATTGTACTCGGCACAACCGTACTGTAGATCCTCTGGTCCGACGAGAAACAATATCCAAGATCCTTACTGGAACCTCTTGGTACTGCAGGTCATCCTGTAAGTCCAGGGTTTCTACTGGAACATGCTCTTCTGGCACTCTCAAGCACTTCCTCAGCTGGGAGACATGGAAGACATCATGAACATCTGCTAGCTCTGGTGGTAACTGTATCTTATAGGCTACTGCCCCGACCTTTCTTAGTACCTCATACGGTCCAATATACCGGGGAGCCAATTTTCCACGAACTCGAAACCTACGAGTTCCTCGTATTGGTGAGACTTTAAGGTATACATACTCTCCAACTTGAAAGTTCAGATCTTTTCTTCTTTTATCTGAATAGCTTTTCTGACGGGACTGGGCTGTCTTCAACTTTTCTCTGACTTCTGCTACACGGTCTTCTGCTTCTTTGATGAGGGCTGGTCCAAGTAATGCCCGTTCTCCGACTTCTGACCACATTAAGGGGGTTCTGCATCTTCTGCCATAAAGGGCCTCGAAAGGAGACATCTTTAGACTAGCCTGGTAGCTGTTGTTGTAGGAGAACTCTGCATAAGCCAGGCTTGCTTCCCAGTCCCTTCCATAGGTTAGGGCACAAGCTCTTAACATGTCTTCAAGGATCTGATTGACTCTTTCTGTTTGACCATCTGTCTGTGGATGATAAGCAGTACTGAAATCCAGCTTGGTTCCTAAAGCTGTGTGCAAACTTTTCCAAAATCTTGAGGTAAACTGGGTACCTCTATCGGACACAATTCTGCTAGGAACTCCATGCAGCTTTACTATGTTGTCGATATATAGCTGAGCTAACTTGTCTCCACCATAATTGGTTCGTACGGGTATGAAGTGAGCCACCTTGGTGAGACGGTCTATTATTACCCATACTGAGGTGTTTCCTTTCTTGGTTTTAGGGAGACCAACTATGAAATCCATACCTATCTCATCCCATTTCCATAATGGAATTGGCAAGGGTTGGAGCAGGCCAGCTGGTTTCTGGTGCTCCGCTTTGACTCTCTGGCAAATGTCGCACTGAGCAACAAACTTGGCTATATCTGCTTTCATTCCCTTCCACCAATATCTTTCCTTCAGATCTAGGTACATCTTGGTGGCACCTGGATGGATGGAATAAGCTGAGTTATGCGCCTCATCTAGTATTACTTTACGAAAATTCCCTTCTTGGGGAACACAAAGTCTATCTTTGTGCCATAAGATTCCCCTTTCATCAACTCTGAAATTCGGAGCCTTGTCTTCACCAGTGTGCTTGCGAATCTTCATCAACTCTAGGTCCTTGCTCTGGACTTGCTTAACTTGCTCCTCTAGGGTAGGCTGTATACTCAAGTTATGGAGGTGAGCTTGAGGTACTATCTGTAAGTTTAGTTTCTGAATTTCTGACCATAGTGGAGGACTTCGGGCTTCTAGGTGACGGCAGTAGGCCTTTCGGCTTAGGGCATCTGCCACTACATTAGCTTTGCCTGGGTGATAAAGGATTTCCAGATCATAGTTCTTAATTAACTCTAACCATCTTCTTTGCCTTAAGTTTAAGTCAGGCTGGGTAAAGATATACTTTAGACTCTTATGATCTGTATAGATCTCACACTTGTTCCCAATTAGATAGTGCCTCCAGATCTTGAGGGCATGCACCACTGCTGCTAACTCCAGGTCATGGGTCGGGTAGTTTTGCTCATGGGGTTTGAGCTGCCGAGAGGCATAAGCCACTACCCTTCCGTTCTGCATCAAGACACATCCTAAACCTCGCCTTGATGCATCACAATATACTACAAAGTCCTGATGTATGTTGGGCAAAACAAGCATTGGAGCAGTTGTCAGCCTCTCTTTCAACTCTTGAAAACTTTTCTCACATAAGGTTGTCCATTCAAACTTCTTTTCCTTCTTGAGAAGTTCTGTCATTGGTCTTGCTATCTTGGAGAATCCTTCAATGAACCGGCGGTAATAACCCGCCAGTCCAAGAAAGCTTCTGATCTCAGACACATTGGTTGGTTGGGACCAGCTGGCAACTGCTTTTACTTTCTCCGGATCCACAGCAACTCCTTCTGCTGTCAGGATATGGCCAAGGAAGGCAACCTTCTTCAGCCAAAATTCACATTTACTGAACTTGGCATACAACTTATGAGCTCTGAGTTTTTCCAGGACTACTCTCAGATGTTGCTCGTGCTCTTGGGCACTCTTAGAGTAGATCAATATGTTGTCAATGAAGACTACGACAAATCGATCTAACTCTTCCATAAATACTTTGTTCATGAGGCTCATGAAATATGCAGGTGCATTGGTTAAACCAAAGGGCATAACTGTAAACTCATACTGCCCATTACGGGTCACAAAGGCTGTTTTTGGGATATCTTCTGCTCTTATCTTCATCTGGTAGTAGCCCGATCTCAGGTCGATCTTGGAGAAAAACTTGGCTCCTTTCAACTGATCGAAGAGATCATCAGTCCTTGGCAAGGGATACTTGTTCTTGATGGTTACTTCATTCAGAGACCTATAGTCCACGCACAACCTCATACTTCCGTCTTTCTTCTTGACGAAGAGAACTGGCAATCCCCAGGGTGATGAACTGGGTCTGATATATTCTTTCCGCTGTAGTTCCCTTAGTTGTTCCTTTAGTTCGGCCAGTTCTCCGGCTGCCATGCGGTAGGGTCTCTTAGCTATAGGCGCTGTCCCAGGAATGAGGTCAATGATGAATTCAATGTCTCGGTCTGGTGGCATACCTGGTAACTCTTCTGGGAAGATATCCGGATACTCATCCACTACTGGCACTTCTTCAGAGGTTCTAGCCTCCAAGCTATACACTATGGAGTCTGGTTTACTTCCAAGTGTATGACAAGTTACTTGTGTTCCTGCGTGGTTGGTCAGGGTCACTGTCCTGGCTGCACAGGCTATGGTGCCATTATGCTGGGTTAGCCAGTCCATTCCAAGGATTACATCTATCCCTTTGGATTTTAGTACTACTAGATCTGCTAAGAATACTACCCCACTTAGAGAGATCCTTACCCGAGGGCATCCTAGCTGACACCTAATGTCAGCTCCCAGTGACCTAGTTACTAGGGGGTTTTTAAGTAGTACTGTAGGTAGGTCATGCTTTTTCACGAAACTTGATGATATGAAAGAGTGTGATGCTCCAGAATCAAACAGTATTGTTGCAAGGATTGATTCAACAAGGAACTTACCAAGCACAACTCCCGGGGCATCCTGGGCTTCCTGAGCATGGATGTGGTTGACATGTGCACGTCCGAAGGACTGCTGCATCCTTGCCTGCTGGTTGGGGGCATGAGGGGCTCCTCGGTTGGCCCCAGACATCGCAGGTCGGGGTCCATTCACTGTGTTGGATTGGACAGATACTGCTTGCTTGGCTTTGCGGGGGCAATTGGCGATGAAATGTCCGGTGTCACCACAGTTGAAACAGGCTTTGTTGTTGCTGAGTACTTGGCTGCCACTGTTCTACTGGGTTCTGGTGTTGTTCTGGCTATGGTATGAAAGGTTGGGCTGCTGTGAAGAAGATGCCTGAGTCCTGTATTGCATGGTGGACTGTGTCTTCTGGCCCGAGTAAACTGGGCGCTTGGACCTCTGGGACCTGTCCTGTTGCTGAGCTCTGAGGGCGGCAAACTTGCGCTTCTTATCTTGGTTCAGTTCAGTGTTGGCTTCTTCTGTTAGGATCGTCATGTTCATGAGAGTGTTGAAGTCTGGATATATGTGAGGAGTTAGCTGAGCCTTCAAGTTGCTCTCCAGACCCTTCTTGAATCTGTTTTGCTTCTTTTTGTCGGTAGAAACTTCTTCTGGTGCATAGCGAGATAGTTCAACAAATCTCCTGATATACTCATTAACAGACATACTTCCCTGCTTCAGATTTCGGAACTCATCTGCCTTCAGTTCCATAGTTCCTTCCAGTACATGGTATCGGCGGAATTCCTCTACAAACTCTTCCCAAGTGATGGCTGTTGCATCATCTGTGGCCTCACAATAGTTCTCCCACCATGCCAAGGCTGTACCGGACAGCTGATGGGAAGCTAAAAGAACTCTGTCTTTGCCCATATAGTTGATTGCATTAAGCTTCCTTTGTATGTCCCTTAACCAGTCATTTGCGTCCATAGGATTGCTTGATCCTGCAAAAGTTGGTGGCTTGATTCTCACAAATTCTGCCATCTTATTTGGGAGTCCTTGTGGTTGCTGACGGGGTTGGTTTAATCCCTCAGCTAGGGCTGCTAGTAAGCGGGTTTGCTGGGCCATAACTGTCACTAAGTCATTAATGGGAGGATTTGGCAGACCTTGACTTTGTTGATTGGTACCCTGATTTTCTGACTCACTTTCATCATGTTGTTCATCTTCGGCTCTACGGTTGCCTTGCTGTTGGCTCCCGTTGGTCCTTCTAGGTGCCATCTGTTTGAGAAAAGGGGAGAAAGCATAAGATGAGAGTAGATCCTAAGGCTCCCTTTTTTTTTCAAAGGACAAGGCAGCAAGCCTTGTTTAGCACACAAAGGAAAGCACACTCAAGGACAACAACATACAACGAACTTTATTACTTCGAGAGGGGGGGGGGGGCTACGACACTTCGTAGGATTACACGTGACTACTTCTTGACACTTAAGGGAGGGGGGTACATAAGCGTGACACAAGCTAGATCGGACCAATGATGCTTCGTTCCCCTGCTGCTGGAGCCTCTAATCTTCTGCGGGGCTGGTGACTTTTTCACTCTCCATGGGCACTAAGTCACCTGGTGGAGTGAGAGGGGTATACTCTTCATCTTCCGCTACGCTGGGGGACTTCTGAGTTAGCGGAAGGGGTTCTTCTTCTTCTTCTATGGCTTCATGAGGTGTAGGTGGCGGTGGTGCTGGGGTATTCTCTGAGAACTTCCTCTTGAGGCTTCCCATGGGGCAGACTACGATCCCTTCGAGTATTGGGCACCCTTCTTGGCCTGGAAGGTGGAGGACCTTGCTTCTGGCACGACCAGTGAGGTATGCCTCACTGATGAGCTTGTTGTGGCGGTCCTCGGCAGCCTTTGCCGCCTCCTCGGCTGCAACTATGTGGCTCTCAGCTTCTGCGGTCTGGGCTTTTGCTTCTGCGAGCTGAACACGAAGGGATCTTGCGCGGGTTTCGCCTTCTTCAGCTCGGCGGAGGCACTTCCTTAACTCAGCTGCCTGCTGGTCATATAGTTCATCCAGGGCCAGCAGGTAGCGAGTCATGGCCACCACAGTTGGGTCATTCTCCCGCATACCCAGACCCTCCAAGGTCTTCATCCGGGACATCCAGGTAGGGCGACTCTTCTCCAATGGGGGAAAGAATCTCAGGGAGGTGCGTCCGATGGGCCTTTCGTACATCTGGCAGAGGTAACGCAGGGCCTTGCGGGCAACAGCTTGGTAGGTGTCCGCGAACCGGAATCCTGTGGTGGACACGCTCCAAGGCTTCTTGTCGGGGTAGTACTCCTTGCTCCAATGTGGATGGTGACTTCACAGCGCTCGGTGCCACACTCCTCGTATTCCCGGCCAACATACTCCGGGTGCTCCATAATTCCCAGTCTGGTCATGGCTGCGTATAGGACCTTGGGAAAGCCGGGAGTGTCCAAGCAGTACTCAGTTACCCAGCCTAGCTCTTCCATCTGCAGGGAGGGGAGGAGGGTCAGCGCTTGTTTAAAGGGGTTTTTTTTTAAAAAAAAAGAAGGGGGAAGTAAAGAGAACTTTTCATAACTTAGTTTTTATGAAATAATGCGTCCATGCCTATGGTCTCGTCCTACAGCCAAGTATGGCTCTGATACCACCTGAAGCGCCCCAGGTTATCCCCGGTGCTTAAAACCATTATTATACCAGTCCCTAGATCAGTCGCTGGTAAATAAGAGTCTTACAACAGGTATTATCAATGCCATACAACACGAGGGACAGTGAGCATAATCCACCATCCCAGCAACACGTACAATACTAAGCTTAAGAGCATTAGAGAAAGGGTCCAAGACAACAGAGTACACAGCAGAGACAGCATGACGAACACGCCACTCCACAGGCAACTCGGGTGCGGACGTGACCGGCCTACTCGTTAGCCTCACCGTCTGCCTCGGTGAAGTCCGGGTCGTCCTCTGAAAGCACAAGCAAA